>NC_088783.1:69853894-70453894 GCF_958450345.1 Calliphora vicina | reverse complement strand
GTAAATTAATAAAGTAGACTCAGTAGAACAGCTGACTATTTTTTTTACTTTGGTCTAGTCTGTCAATTCACTTGTGGTTGTTGTGGCGAAAAATACAACAAGCCCAAAAGCAAAAACAACAACAGGCAACTTTGACAGCTCAGACCTTAAACCAAAAACAAAATTGCTTGTGGTTTTTGTAAATGTTGTATTTGTTGTAGTACTGTCGCTACTTTATTAATTTACTTTGGACCAAATCGTATAAAATGCAACAAAAATGCTACATATCCAATTCTCGAGAACTATGGACTGGCGAAAAAAACTTGGTAACGATCCGGAGTGGCGCCCATAAACTAGAGTTTACCCAAAATACATATTTATGATTATGCAATATAAAAATTTTGCAAAAATTCTATTTGACTCAAAAAATTATGTATGCATGTAGTTTTATAACGTTTTGTATATTTTAAAAGTCTTGTCTCTTAAAAGATCACACTGTATCAAAAGTTTTTATAAAGCTTTTCCATTTTTTATCCAACAATCATTACCAATATACACTTTGTACATAATCTCTATCCAAAAGAATAATTTAAGTACTTTGAGACTAATAAAAAGTACTTTCCTGTTTTCATCCCTGCAATTGTAGTAAAATGAACTGGATAAAATGTAAAGAATCTGAAAGCTTTCTGTAACTGTAATCTTTTTCTAGTTCCCTTTTTTAAAAGTTTCGCTTTGTTTATAAGTACGTACAAAATTGTGTGTTGAATGCGCACAGGAAATATTGGGCACATAAATTTAGTATTTTTATAAAATAAAAATAATAAATCAACATTGTTTTTAATTCAGATTTAAAAATTATGAATCAAACTGCATTGTGTCGTTTATGCATTCGTTTATATAATGAATTTATAAATTTATTCGATGATAATGGTCAAAGTAGTGAAGCATATGATATTGCAGTCAAATATTTTGATCCAATGGTAAGTAAATATGATTTTTATTATTTAAATTATGTGTTGTTAACTGCAAGTAGTAGCATGTGTTCAAAATACAAATTGTCCAGAATTATTATTTTGTATGTTTGTTTGTCCGCATAAACTGTTAGTCTATGGCATAAACATTATGGAAACGTAAAACTGTTCAGATTTAAATATTCATAACCTCAAATTCATGAAATCTACTTAAACGTATTTCCATCTAGGTACAATTGTTTAAATCCTTCATTTCGTGCAGGACGTACAAAACTGAAAATTTAATATTATTGAACCAAGTAGAGTACATCTTTCTATTAGGTTTCAAATGAATAATTTAAAAATTATAAAAGGAATAAAAAACATACTATTTATATGTATATATGCATGTGATAATATCCTTATTTTTTAATATATAATCAGAAATACTGAAAAAACACACTTTAATTTTCCTCTAATCTATATCTAGTTATTGAAACCACAACATGAACATGACACTACGTTAATTTGTGTAGTATGCTGGAGTCATATAAATAACTTTCACAACTTTCAAAGTTCCGTTCTGAACGCCCAAGTGCAATTAGAAAACAATGTTGAACAGTATATACCATTGATTAAACTTGAAGATGAAGCCTGGATGGATCAAATAACTATCCTCGATAGCGAAAACAATACACTGGCAAATTCGAATGTAAATCTTTCACCTGATCCAGCGTTAAAATGCAAAGAAATCCAAAATAATAGGCCCTCGCTCTTTACACATCCAGAGGTTTATTCGTCCAGCAGAAATAACGAGAAGAAATCTAATTTCGATAGAACAAATGAGTATGAAGCGATAATAAATAAATGGAAAGGCGTATTAGAATGTGATTTATGTCACTCTAAATTTCCCTACTTCACCGACTTACGCCTCCACTTTAATCAGCAACATGCAAGAGAAAAGTTCTATATTATATGTTGCAAGTAGGGATGCCAAACGGGACTGGGTTTTACAAATCCCGGGATTCGGGATTTTAGAAATGTAAATCCCGGGATCCCGGGATTTTTCGGGACCCCGGGATTTTTCGGGATCCCGGGATTTTTCGGGATTTCGGGATTTTTCGGGACTTCGGGATTTTAGTTAAACGTCAAAAACATCAAATTCAACAATAAAAACTATTATATCATTAATATATTTAAGTAAAAACATAACAAATCAAAAACTAATGCGTTAAATTAAAATAAAATGGTCCATGATTTCCCCTAGCTCCATACAATTGTCCCCCGGAGTACTGTTTGAGCAGTCATAAATATCTTGATTATGCGGCAATCCTTATAACATTTTGCACAAAATAAGTTATAAATACTCTAAAATTATACTGTAAAGTACTGCGGAAATCGGGCTACATTTGCCCCTAGTCCCCTTTAGAAAATAACTTGAACATAAATTTCGTAAAAGTGTAAATTGTGTAAAAGCCTGTTAATGCAAGGGAGACGTGCTGCTCTCTGATTCAAATGAAAAAATCTGTCTGCGTTTGGATTTGAAGCGAGATTAGTATTATAAAAAATATGGTGAAATTTAGCTTTCTAAGTATTTTGGGTGCTTCAAAAATCTTCCTAAAATATCAAAAATCTCATAATATTTCGGGATTTGTTAATCCCGAAAAATCCCGGGATTCTTTTTCACAAATCCCGGGATTCGGGAAATCCCGATCCCGAAAAATCCCGGGATTTTCGGGATCGGGATTTCGGGATTGGCATCCCTAGTTGCAAGCGTAAGTTTTATAATCGTTATGACATGGTTGAACATATACGGGTACATTTAAATCAAAATACCTTCCAATGTAATATATGTGGCAAAACATTTTCTTGCAATCGAAATTTAAACAGGCATATTCGACAAGTTCATATCGAAAAAGTTCAACAAGTGTTTGAATTAATGAATAGCTCAAACAAATCAATAAAATATCAACCGTCAATGGGTTTATTAAAAGCTAATGATGAAAATATATCAAATAGCAAAAAACCATACACTAGGTCATCGAAAATTACACGCGGCAAAATAAAAATCACCCCAAACTCTGTAGAGAAAATTGCTGGCAATTTAGAGGTGAAAAAACACAACATGGAACAAAAATACTATCAACTTAAAATTTCTTCAAACAAAAAAACTACAATTGAATATGACACCCAAATAGCTGAATTGAAAAATATCTTGGAATGTCCGGTATGTAGTAGAAATTTTCCATATTATACTTCGATTCGTGAACATTTTCATGAGGAACATCCTAATGTGAAATTTCACATAATATGTTGTCAACGTAGATTTGGCAATGGCTATCAAATATATGAACATTTCCAACTGCATAAGAATCCAAATGTATTTAAATGTGAAATATGTGAACACACATTTTCACGAAGTGCAAGTTTAACCCGACACATACGGGAATTACACATGCAAAATGTTCAGTGGTCGTGCGATCACTGTGGCGTATGTTTTAAATCGTGCTCTGTTTTGGGAAGACATAAAAAAATGTGTGAACAAAAAATACGTGCAAATGCCAAGGAGTGCAACATCAAGCTTGGGCAACAACAAAAAATGGAATGTATTAATGTAACGGAAAATTATGTTGGTGCAACATTTTCAAATTACACCCTATTTCAAATATCACCTTGATTAATGCATAAATATGATAATTAAAAATGAAGTATTTTTTATTTTTAAACCAATATCTTTTCAAATACAAAGTTGTTAATATATCATTAATAAGATCGACCGATGTGGATGTATTTCGATCAATTTTATGCTAATTTGTTATCCTTATAACTATTATATTTTGGTTTTAATTTTTGTAAACATTTTTTAAATAAATTTCCTGAAATATTAATACAAATTTAGTTTATATACTTTTTTGAAAAATTCAATATGTAATTGAAACTAAGAAAATGTAGTGTTGTTACACAAAAGTACTGTATTAATTACACTATAAAATATATAATTATAAAGAATTTAAAGCAATGTTTTTTTATTTGGTAAATATCTTTTATTTGATTTCTCTATATAACAACTTTATTTGAAATATTTTTTGGATCCACCTTTATCCTTGGTGTAGATTTTCTATGTTTTTCATATTCCTCCGGATGAGAATATTTACGATGATGCAACATATTCGAAGGTCTCGTAAATTTTTTATCGCAGTCGGGACATTTATACAATTTCTCCTTCGTATGTGTTACCATATGCAATGCCACATCTCGTGATTTTCGAAAGGCTTTCCCACACTCATCGCATTTAAATTTTTTTAAGGGCATTGTATGTACATTTCTTTTATGCGCCATCAAGGCTGCCTTGGAATATGATGCCTTGCCACATTCGCCGCAAATGAATTCGGTAGTACCATCATGATGCATTGCTGCATTATGTCTCTTCAGACTGTCCAGGCCCTGCAACACTCTATCACATATATCACATTTATATGTTTTTCTTGGTGTTCCTTTCATCAGACCATGCATTACAGCATGTTTTCTTACATAATACTGGTTGAGCATAGTTTCGCCACAATGCTCACATATTGGTTGTTCAGGTAAATTGTGAGACGTTTTAATATGACTCTCCAACTTTTTCTTTAAGGCATATTGTCGTGGGCAATGTGGACACGAAAATAATATTGATTTAGGAGTAAAATGTTTATTGAGGTGGCTTTTTGGGCTATCACCAAGGGGCTCATTATTGTTATGCAGTTGCCGTCTGTGATGGAGTAAACTACGTTTACTTGTTTTCCGCTCGCCACATATGTCGCATTTATAGAGATCGGGATTACCGTGTAGACGTAAATGATAGGCAAGGGTTGCACGTTGACACATTTTTTTATCGCAACAAGTAACATAAAACATCAAAGTTGGATGTCGTTGCTTAAAATGTTTTCGCAGTAAAGCGAATCTCGTAAATGATTTATGGCACTCGTGGCAATTAATTTCCGGCATATATTCACTAATAAAATTTTCCAAATCTTCTATTTTTTTCAATCGGGATTCTTTACATTTATCCTCTTGAATATTTGTTTTTTTTGGTGAAATACTTTCCGAATCAATATCATCCGAGTGCTCAGAATTTTTATGTTTGAGCTGCATGTGATTGCTTAAATATCGTTTCGTCGTTTTGCACTCGCCACAAATTTTACATTTATACAGTTCTGGATTCATGTGCAGACGTAAATGATGCACAAGTAAAGAGCGTATAGAAAATTTTTTTTCACAACAAGTGACATAAAACTGCAGCTTTGGATGACGTTCTTTGAAGTGTGTTCGCAATAAAGAGAACTTATTGAAAGATTGATAACATTTGTGGCATTCTATTTCCGGCATACATTCAGCGATTATGTTTTCCATTTCGTCTATTTTACTCAAATTAGATTTTTTATGATTTTCAATTTGAATGCTAGACTCTTCCATTTCAGATTCATTCTCATACTCATTCTCAGATTGAATGATATAATTTTTTGAAATACTTTCGCAATCACTATCAATAATAGTAATTGTTTTAACTTCATTTAAATCTTCCTCAAATTGGCCTTCACTAACTGTATCATCTTCATTGGTATGTTCGGTAATTTTAAAGATTTCATTATTATACTTCGACTTTAATGAATCATGAACATCATATATAGCTCTTCTGAATTCATGGAAATCGGCTATGATATTCCAACATTCAGAACATAAAACACTGTTTCCCAGCGGATTCTTTGTTATCAGCATCTGTAAGTAAATAGTTTGTATTTAAAATGTTCTCTATGTAATGGGAAGTAATGAATGTTACAAAATGCCATAATTTCGAAAATATTTGATTGTTTTTAGGTTTAAAAATTGAGGGAAATAAGCGTAAACACTAAAACTTAGATATGTCACTTTCGTAAATTGGCATTCACTACCTCCCTACTAAATATATGTACATACAGTATCGGCCATAACTAAAGCACCCCCTCAGTGAATTTTTTTCATATTATATTTTCTTTTATAAAAACAAAGTTTTAAATTTCGATTATGTATTATTTTCATTTGTTAATATGTTTATTATTGTTAAACAAATACTTTTAAAGTTAATCTTTCCATAAGTGGTAACATAAAATCAAAAAATATTTTAAGGTAGAAAATTAAACGGACAAAACTAAAGCACCCCTTGATGGATATAATACAACACTAATTTTAATTACTATTTTGTTGCAAATCCTTTGCATTGGATGACACAAGCACATCACTTAGGCATAGAAAATATTAAGTTTTTTATCTTGTCTTGCAATATTCCTTCCCAGGCTATTTTAACGGCTTGGAATAAATCGTGAAAATTTCCGATCCTTATTTCGGCAATTTTCACGTTTTATTTTCATATTAACAATATCCCTCAAGTTCTCAATAGGATTGATATTGGGAGATTGAGGAGTCTAACGAATAACTTGAATTTTATTGCTCTGTAGCCAAGTCTTACAAATTTTGGAGGTGTGCTTAGGATCTTTATCCTGTTGGAAGCTCCCTTTAAGTGGCATCTCTTCACTGGCATAAGGCAACATTACATCTTTCATTATATCACGGTACATGAAATGATCCATAATCCCATTAATTTTTTGAATTGGCCCAATTCCTTGACCAGAAAAGACACCCCAGACCATTACATTGCCTCCTCCATGTTTAGTTGTTCCTTTACAATACTTAGGATTCAGTCTTTCTCCTTTTGGTCTGCGTACACGCCTTATTCCATCGGAACTTTTTAAGTTATATTTGGATTAATCAGTGAACAGTACTGTCTTCCATTTTTGGACACTCTAGTCGATGTGCGCTTTGGCAAACTCCAGTCTAGTTTTCTTGTTCTTAGCTGATATAATGGTTTTTTTTGCTGGTCGTCAACTGAATAATCCGACTTCTACTGCTCTTCAACGGATTGTTTTTTCGCTAACGCATAATCTTAAACTTGTTCATACTTGACTAGATTATGCTATAGGATATTTTTGAATTACTCTTTTGATCAAGGAATCATAATATCGTGTTTTTTTTTCGCGGACGTCATACAGAATGCACCGTTGATATGCGACCAGTCTGCAAAAACTTTGAAATGAGCCTGAAAAAAACTGATCTGTTAATTGAAAATTATTTACTCAATTCATGTCGTGATAAGCCCGTCTTCCAGTCTTCAATAACTTTAATTTTAAATTCACTGGAGTACTTTTTCCATGCCATTGTTTTTATTACAATAAACTGTATAAAACTTAAATTATACACACTACGACTTCCTTTATTTTTATCTTCTGGAATTTTTAAATCCATTCGTTGTCAGTCCCGTCAATTCACAATGCAAATATACAGTAACGTAGTCAAATTTTTAAACATCTTATAAGGGGGTGCTTTTGTTTTGTCCGTTGCGTTTTGTGTTTTTATATGATTTATCATTTTAAATTAATTGTTCATAAAATTATCTCTTACTAAATGAATGTTATATGAACATTAACAATATAAGTTAATAAAATATATACAAATCAGAATTCAAAAAAGCATGTTTTATCAAAAAAATTATGTTTCGAAAAAATCTATTGAGGGGGTGCTTTAGTTATGGCCAATACTGTATGTATAAGGCCAAGGGATCTGGTAAAACTTTACACTTGGTTAAACGTAGATTCGAACGCTTAATTCCATTATCTTATTTGTCCATACGCTGAGGAAAATATACCCCTAGTTTGTAGATTCCAGTACAACAATATCCACAAACCCACGTCTAGAGTTGTAACTGAGAGGTAACAAATAAATTAGCTACGTGTTTTGAAGTGGCATGTCCAATCACTGGATCTGAATCCCACATAAAACCTATATGAAAAATTGTATGTGGCAAAATAAGGACTCAAAAGTATACCACGAAAGAAGTTTTATCAGATGTGGTTGTAAGGACGATTGATTCTTTAATAATATTCAATGAATCGTCGCTGCGAAGCAGTAATAAAAAACAAGATGAGTATGTATGTATATCGAGTCACTTAAAGGCCACAAAATGTTGGTAAAAATGTTACATAAGTTTCCATTGTTTTGTCAATACCTTAATTTTCAGAATTTAGCTTTTTTAATATACTTAAATACAAGTGTATATTAAATAAATACTAAATAATACAAATTTCATAAGAATTTGTTTGGATTGTGACCTGTTAACTGAATATGATAGAAATGTTTCCATTGCGATTATGAATTTTACATAAACACAGTACATATTCCGAACATAATTATATATGATATCAAAACATTTGAAATCGAATAATTATTTTAGAAAATATTAAAAATTGTTTGTCATTTAGGGATGTAAATGAGTTCCTAATACAATTCTTCAGTTATAATTTCCAACGTGATATTTAGACATGGAAATACAAAGTTTGCGTAGGACTGGTTTAAATTATAACGTCTTTAAAATCTCAAAATCAAGTTTAACCAACATGCCAAAAGCTTTGGCCTTATAGATATATTGTTACTTACCTCTTCAGGAAAATAGGCCTCTACTATGTCATAAACAGAATTCGATTCATCATTGGCATCAAATAAATTATGATACTCATCGTATGTCTCATTACACAAACAACAGGTGTGCTCCTCTTCAGACATGTTCCAAATACAAATATTTTAGTCGATAAATTGCTTAATTATTTGCAGTTGTTTTAGAATTAATAGATTTTTTTTTTATATTGGATGTTTAATTATTTTTGTGAAGAAAAACACCATTAATTTTAATTATATTCGTGTTTTGTACGTATCTGCATATGTGTTTTGCCAAAACAATATGTGTTAAAATTTAGTACCCGTCCTCACCATTTATTAATTTCAGCTTGAAGAAAACACCATTGTGTATCTAGCGTATGATTTCAATTTATTTATTTCTTACGATTTTTAGTATAAAAGATTAAATTTTATACACTTTATTGTATTTTCCAATTTGCTTTCGTGTTCTTTTTTATAAAAAAATACGTGTTTTTCAGGAAAATATGTTTAGTACACTAAAAAAAATTACTTGAAAATATGAAAGCAAAGTGCAAGGCGAAACATATTTCTACTATAATGATTTTTTTTAATTATAATTAAAAAAAATTACTGTAAACCAACTGAAACAAAAAGTTGAATTTTTGAAATAATCGCAAAAGGTCGATTAAATAAAAAAAATTAAGTCGAAAAAGTAGATTTATTAAGTTTTAATTTTGTCTTAAAAATGTTACAAAATTAATAAATCTAGGATACATATATTTATAACATTAAAATAGGATGAAAGTCGACTTTTCGACAGTTCAAATAGTCGACTTTTAAAAATCGATTTTTGTTTCTAATATATAGAGCCACCCTAAAGATTGATATGATTACAGAGATGTCTCCAACAAAAAAATTAAATTTAAAATGTTGACAACGCTGACATGAATTCACAAAAATAATTCGAAACGAAAACGCCGCATTTGCAATAAAACTTTTTCAAAAAATATAGTTTTTTAGGAAAATATTTGCAAAATAATACAGAAAACTAAGCGACACTGTAGTAGATAAATACAAAAAGTAATCCATCAAAAAAGTAAGTAATTATGACAAAAAGTGGCAAATAAAATGCAGTCATGAGCAATTTTGAATTTTTTTTTTGTATTGTGATCAATAATATAAAGTTTGTTATACTTTAAAGGCCTAAGCAATATGGATACTTATTTATTCAATGGCGGTCGCATACAAACAAATGGAGGTAGACTATGCTCCAACCTGCGATGAAAAAATACCAGTCGCTAAGGACTTGGCCAAAAAGAATCGCGATTCATTTCACGAGGCCATTGAAATGTTGCTGACACTGGAAAAATAAACACGTCTAGGAGCTGATATGGTTTCTTGTTCTCTGGTTTTGGTGGGCATTTGTCAAATCTGTTTTGAGGCCGGCAATTGGAATGCTTTAAATGAGTATTTTACACTGTTGGCGCTAAACAGGCTGTAAAAAGATGATACAAGAGTTACTTATGTAGAAAAAACACCGTACAAGGAGACAAAATTTAAACTGATCGATACTTTGAGATCGGTGATGGAAAGTAAAATTTATGTTGAAATTGAAAGAGCTAGGCTTATAAAAATTTTGGCTGACATTAAGGAAACTGATGGGGATATTGCGGGTGCAGCTGCTATTATGGAAGAGTTGCAAGTGGAAACTTATGGTTCATGAATAAAAGAGATTATGTTATATATATTTTAAATTTGATATTTTTATGGTTTTTTAGGTTGAACTAATATTGGAAAAAATGCGTTTGTGCTTGCTTAAAGACGATTTCGTTTCCACGCAAATCATAGCCAAGAAAATCAGCATCAAATTCTTTGATGATCCAGCACAACATGATCTCAAACTGAAATTCTATAATTTAATGATAAGTCTTGATCGTGATACTTCATACCTGAAGACCTCCCGACATTATCAAGCAATTGCTGAGCCTCCCAAGGTAGTATTGCCTAAACCTGAAGCCATGGATGAATATAAAAAGAAGAGTGAAGAGAAAGAGAAGAAAAAAGATAAGGAGGATGAAGCTAAATCAGTGGAGGTTCCCCCAGCTGTTGAACTGACACCTGAACAGGAGAAAGAACTTAAAGAAATCTTAATTTGTGCAGTCTTGTATTGAATATTGGCTCCCTATGACAACGAACAAAGTGATATGATGGCTCATTTAGCAAAGAATAAGAAATTGGAAGAAATTCCTGTACACAAGTAAGTTTTTAAATGTATAATTTGAAATCTATAACAAATATTTATTATTTTATGATTTTACAGAGAAATTTTGCGCTTGTTTATGTCCAAGTAATTAATTAATTTCGATACCTTCAACAAAGATTTCGGCATGGTTTTGGCCGAAAATGAAATGTTCCAGGAGAGCACTAAGTATGGCAAAAAATGTATTGCTGAACTTAAAGATCGTTTAATAGAACATATAAGTAATTAAAGACTAGATTTTATAGTTATTTTATATATTATTTAATAATTATTAATTATTTTGTTTACTTTACAGAACATACGCATCATTGCCATGTATTATTCCCGTTTGCATTTGAATCGTATGAGTGAATTAATTCAATAATACCCTCAAATCGTTGTGAAGAATATCTTTCAAAATTGGCCAACAGTGATACTATACGTGTTAAGATTGATCGTTTTGCTGAAATTATATACTTTACTATTAAGAAGAGTACTTCGGATGTCTTGAATGCCTGGTCTAAGGATGTCAGCCAACTAATGTCGTTGGTTAACAAGACCTGCCATTTAATTAACAAAGAAGAATGTATTCATTCTGTGAAAAGCATTGCGTAATTGATTAAATCAAATGCTATAGTTTTTTTATTTTCTGGCATTTATTTAAATTTTAGCTTTAAGAATTTTTTTTTTATTATTATTAATTTCTAATTAATATATTTTTATTATTAATATCTTTATTGAAACCTTTTATATAATAATTAGTTTCAATTAACAACTAAATAATTAAATAAAGAAAATATTAATATCACAGTATATACGGAGAAGTAGTTCTTGTATAAACATAAATGTTATTAGAAATTTTATTCTTGAATTACAAAAGAGTCTTAGTGGTTATTTAGCAAATTTCTTATTATTAAATGACAGAGTCAGTTCCCTTGCAAATGAATTAAACATTATGTGGTTAAAGTTATTATGCAGTTAATCAGTATAATATCTGGGGTGTATTATTTTTAGATTTTTATTTTGTATTATCTGCAATTTTTAGCAGCTTTATGAAACCAGACCTGGCATCCCCCTTAACAAGTAACAAGAAATCGAGCACGAACAAATCACCCGTGGTTGGCCTTTGTTACATATAATATGGAAATTATTAACTTTTTTCTATTTATCGGGGCAAACCCGCAGGTATCAAAACAACTTTATACACATAGTTGAACAAAAAAAAACTTTATAATAATGTAATATAGGTATTAGTTATAAGTTTTAATTTACTTACTATATTTATTGAAAAATATAGTTTTCATTTCTAGCTCTCTTTCACGTGCCCTGCTTTTCGACATACCAGGAAGTGAAAACGCTTCCGCCACCATTCAAGCCTTTTTAAATGATAACAAAATATTTAAGATAGAGTAATTATTTTAGGAGGTTCGATTTGACCTGTTTAGTTTAGCTATTATTATTGTATTCTTTGATCTAACATTTTTAAATTCATTCAAATAATAAATAAAAAAGCATCACTTACCAAAACTTTATTTCGAATGATGTCTTTGTTAATTAATTCAGTAATAGTATAATCCAAACAAAAGAATTACTTTTCCCATTAACTTTACACATACATAACTAACACTTTCATAATGAAATTTATATTAACAGCCGTAACAGTTTGCCGTCATGTTTTTACAGAAATAAACTTGATTTTCTTTATTATTCTCCAGCTTTAATCATTTATAACATCAAACGGCTGCGAAAAGATAAACAAACACTTAAATTACATTATCCTTAAAATAATCACTTGCATTCATATACAACAGTTAGTAATATGTTTGGAATTGGTAATAAATTAAAATTTTACCATGATTTTTATTAATTTAACACTTCTAAAAAATGTTCACGCACGAACAAATTTAGCGGCATTTTAATCGCGATGTTTACTAAACAATTACTTGTTTTAGCTTGTTTGGAGTACCGTTATTCAAAACACCTTTTAAATGTGACAAATCAACACAGCCACACATTTTTGGCAATGCTTACTAATCATAGCTTTATTTAAACTGGCAACTCTCAATGTAATACGTATTAAAACCGACTTGTAGTGGCAACACCACGTGAGCCGCGTCGGCTGACATGAGCAAAACTATTTTTTTTATATAAGTTTTTAGCTAGATATGGACGTTGTCGTTCTGTATGAACGTCAATTTCGAAGAAGAAGCTAGATATGGGGGGTCTTCAAACCAATCAGTTCCACAAGAAATGCACGGTGTATGTGTGTACTCATGTTGGATGTAAGCCAGATAAGCCGGAGGAGTATAAAGTTGTCAATCTGGCAGCACAATTTTAACAACTCTGTTTTAGTTGACGTCTTCCAGATAAATACAGAAAGCTATTTTAGTGTTTTGAAAGAAGACAAAAAGTACAGAAAAAAATCAATTAACCATTTCGTTCTTTAAAAAGTTTGTAACATTCAATGAAAAAATGAATTACGACTTTTTGCAAAGTTATAATATACCAGTTGCACGTCAGAGCACGGACAATCAATATGCCAACACCAATAATTCAAAGATGGAGGGGGCTTATGGGAATTACTCGATGCAATCATCGCAAAGTGCCGCCGCAGTGAATACCGCATATTATGGTTATGGTGGTGCTAATTTATACAATGAGAGTTATCAATCGGCCGGTATTGCTACCGGCAGTTCAGGCGATTATTATCAGAATCCAGATCGTTATATACCACCATCTAAACATGGTACCGGCTACGTACCGCATAGAACTCCATTCAAACGCAAAATAAATACTGTGGCTGGCGGTGGTAGTGCTGCCAAAAAGGAGGCTCCAATTGCAGAAGTTTCAAGCGATGGAAAGTTACTCATATTCTTGGGTCGCGACGAATCATATCCCGATGAATTGAATTCATTGATACATCCATTGTCTTGTGACTTGTGTAATATAAAAATGAATTCGAGAATGATCGCCAAGGATCATTATGAATCAAAGGCACATGATAAGCATATTTCATCATGGTTACTTAAAGTAAGTTATAATATTGTTTTTTTCATACGGTTAATGCGTGTTGGTTTAGTTACTTTGGGTCTGGTCGTTTCCTTGCTAGTAGCACTATTTTCCAATATACTGTTTACGTTCTTATTAAAATTTAGCATAGCTAGTCAAAACTAGCAATCAAACGAGTTTCTTTGTAACATTCATATGTTATAATTTTAGCTAAACCTGTCGTAGTAAAATTTCTTCAGTGAAAAGGATGCAGTGTTGTTAGCTCTTCAAGGTTCTTAAAAAAATGAGAAGTGAAAAGAAAAAAATTTATCTTATTAAGAAAAATGAGAAGTGAAAAGGAGGCAATGTATTACCAGGAATTTTTTAATTATTTTTACAAACCATCAGAAAATTTCGAATCGAATAAAAAAAAATCATCCAAATCGCTAATGCCGTTCCCACGTGATGCGAAAGAAACCACTAGACCTAAAGTTTTCTCGATACTGTCTCTATATGTCTCTTATTAAAATTTCCGAGTTTTACCAGGAATTTTTTAATAACCATCTACTGAAAATTTCAAATCGATGGTGCGGTTACATAAATGTACCATTTCATTTTTATAATGAAAGGAGTGAGATCGAAAAAATCTTAACATACCTACATAAATGTTAATAAAAAAGTTCTCAAGTTCAAGTTGGGTTTTGTTGACGACTATTTGTTTCGATCAATGCAGAACGCTCTTTCTGGAATACGCTTCACTTTGGAACAGAGTATCCGTTCTTGGCCTTAAAAGATGAGCAGTTCTTTTGGCTCGGAATCCATATGTTGCCAGAACGACTTAAAATGGTCATAGCTAACAATGGCCAATACTTTGAATAAATTTGTATTGTACAAATTAGTGAATGGTATGAAAAGATTTTCGACTTTTCGATCAACCATTTTCATTTCGATTTTTACAGTCGATTAATCGAACCCAATAATCGATTTTTTAATAATCGATCTGCATTTTTGGAAACTATAGCAAATGACCCATATACGCTATAATTACGGATTAAAATATTTTTGAAGAGTATTATAACTCATTTATGTTGAGGTGCTCATTTTATAAACCGTAACGGCAAACATTTGACAACAATTTTCTGGAAAAAATTCCGTAACACTTTTTATAAAAATTTCATAAGGTTGAAAAAATTTCGCATTAAAAAATGAGGTCCTCCGGGAATATTTTACGATGTCAGCTGAAGATTAATATATTGCAAATTTTAATGAAAGCAAAAAACATAGACAATACTAAAAATTCCGGAATTTTATTTCTATTTCGATTAATCGTTATCAAAAATCGATTTCAGCATAAAAATCGGAGTATATAATCGATCACGAAATAATCGTTTTTAGGCCCTGAAAATCGATTTTCGACCATAATCGTAATCGATTTACCATTCACTAGTACAAATGTTTCAAAATAAAAGCTAAAAATTTGAAAAAACTCCGGATTATAGATAATATTTAAAACTAAAAAATGGGCGGTATCTCGAAAAAGCTTTATTTCGTGAATTGAAAATGTTTGGTCAGATTCATCATAAACATGTCCAAATTAGTAAGATAACATATTTATTTTGTAAGTGGAAATTATACAAAATTATTGAATTAAAAAGTAATTATTCAAAATGATAGAGTATTTTGCATACAGAAATATAATTATTTAAGATAGGATAAAAGAACTAAATAAAATTGCAAAAAATATGTCTTTTTTCTTTGGAATTCATACCACATATCGTACACCCAGTTCAAAAGTGACACAACTCAAAATTTAAATTTTTCAGAAATCGAAAATAAATATATACCAATTGAAACATAATGAAAGATATTAGTGTTTTTTTAGCCAAAGTTAACAACAACAGAATACACTGATAGCTTTTGTATAGATAAACAAGTGTATTGTGCATAGTTTAAGCGTAAAATTAATTTTTCGGGTTTATATAACCCGACAAATTAATTTTGAGTTGTCACTTTTGAACTGGGTGTTCAATCAAAAACCCAGTTTCATTGAAATCTAAGATAGAAGGTATTGAATATGGTACTCGATATATAGATTAATCGATTAATCGTTGTCAAAAATTGATTAGAGCATAAAAATCGGAGTGTATCACATAAAAATAGTTTTTAGAACTTGAAAATCAATTTTCGACCATGATCGTAATCAATTTACCAGTCACTAGCAGCTATGAAGTAAACGAACGGAATCCTATAGCTATTTGTACTAAATATCAAGTACGCCGTTTTTTACCCTAACGAAAATGCGAACATTCGCACAATTACGACAACAACATACGTATGGTTGCTATGATTGTGCTAAAGTTCGCAAGGGTAAAAACTGGTGTGAATTACCCTATTATAATATCAGCTTTGTGGAGATATTGATTTATACACAATTTTTAAAAAATTTTAGAACTACACCGAAAATGGCATAAATCCACCATTGGTTAAACGTTTTATTAAACAATACACAAACATACCAGATAACTTGAGCTCTAAGACTTGTGATCTAAAATTAACACCATTAACACATGAACATCCATGCAAAGTAAATACTGCTGTTGGTGGCGTTAGTGCTGCAGAAAAGCAGGATCTGATTGCAGAAGCTACAAGCTATGAAAAGTTGAACATGTCTTTGGGTCGCGACGAATCGTATCCCGAAGAATTAAATTTACTGATACATCCATTGTCATGTGACTTGTGCAATATAAAAATGAATTCAAGAATGAGTGCAAAGGATCACTATTTATCACAGGCTCATGATAATCATATATCTTCTTGGTTATTTAAAGTAAGTTATGCTTTTCCTCTACAGTTGATGGATTATTCTTTATTTTGCTGTAATAAGCGTTTATTGCAACTATCATGTTCTTGTATTAAAATGTTGTGTCCAAAGTTAATGAACTAAACCTCTAGGTCATAATCTGCCTTAAATATCATTACATTTTCGTTATAAATAAAAATTAATTGAAATGAAACATTTTTTTTTTTTTTCAAATTTTTAGAATTACACTGAAAAGGGCATAAATCCGCCAACAGTTAAACGTTTCCTTAAACAAGGTCCGACCGGACCAGATGCCTTTTACTGTGAGTATTGTGATCTCAAATTAACATCATTAACACATGCCAATCAACATTATGCTGGTAAGAAACATCGTTTGGTTATTGCACAGAGAGCTAAACCCTCCGGTGCTGGTTTTTATAATTCTGAAGGGAAATGGGTACGTACTGGCACCAAAGTAATACCGGATCAATACAAAGATAGACGTTTTGGCATTGGTGATGGACACAAATATGCTGAAATCATAAAATTAGCTCAAAGTGTAAATAGTGCTGAAAACCCACCATCAGCAAACACTACTACTACAACTAGTGCCGCTGATACTACTACAACTACCACAAATGAAAGTGAAGTCAAAACAAATACCGTGGATACTCCAAAAACCCCATTGACTAGCTCTTCGGATCAAGATCCAGCTTTATTTTGCTCAGTTTGCAAAGTCAGTGTAACATCAGCGGTTCAAATGACCATGCATTTGTCTGGCTCCAAGCACATGAAAAAACTAAAATTAGCTGGCCTCAATCCAACACCCACAGACAGCAATGTTGAGTCGAAAACGGCTATATTGCCGCCGTCGAGCATTACGGATAACGTACTGTTTTCAGCCATAAAAGAGGAAATAAAACCGGACCCTACCGATTTATCAATGTATCGTACACCCAGCGGTCAATATTATTGTAAGACTTGTAACACCTCTATGCCACATTTGCCTGGTTTGGAGCAACATCTGAAGGGAAAACGTCATTTGAGAAAGCAAACTGAAGATAAGGCTATGGCATCTCTGGCTGCTAAGAAAATTAAATAAATTCGGGATTTGCAAACTCTTACTATAATGTTTTAACTAAAACTATTTTATTCATAAATATTGTATTAAGTTTACATTTATGTAAGCATGTATGAGTGCTTAATAAATGTAATGATTACATTAAGAAATTATTGGTGGTGTTAATTTTTTAAACACTTTTTGATAAGGGTATGTATAAGTTTTTAAAGCTATGACATGTGCGAAGGACCACCTTTTTATTTACCCCATGTTTCTAAAACTTTAAGAAACCTCAAGACGGCGCCTTTATGTTGCACATCTCTTTCAGATATTCTTTCTAGATTATCGGTTTATATGTGTCAGATATTTAAGAAATCATAACAAATATTACAAAAATAAAAACCTCTTTTTCACAAAACTTAATTTATTACTTTAATTTAACCCATACATACATAGAACAGTCTGAATTTAATTAATAGCAATGATTCATATTAGCTTGTGGTGCCAAAGAGATAATAGTACATTAGTAGTTCTTAATGATTTCTGTGTAACTGTTTCTCGTAACGAACGAATTCTCGTTTGAGTCAAAAATTTGGACTCTTGTCAATATATTACACCATTGTACAACATTGTAACTACTCTCCCATAATATAATTTATTCTCCAAATATAAACAAACATTTTTAATCGGGTCCGGTCTAAACCTTGAGGTATCTAAAGGAAATATTTTTTGTTATAACGAATCCTCATTAAAACTTTCCAGGGTGCATTATTTTGAATTGTTTTTGTTTCCATCTTTCAAAATGTACTCATATTTTCCTGTCCATTGTACCATTAATAAATTTGAAGTTTTCAACGTAATCTGCAGGTACATAACACAAAGTTAACTTTAGCCATTAATTATAGTAGAATTTATGTTTCTTAACAAAAATGATTTCAGACATCCATTACGCTAAAGAGCACAGTAGTAGTAAATGCATGCGTTCCACTGATTATGAACTGGTTCATTTTAGTTGACATGATTTTAACTAAACTGGGGCCAAATTAACGCATTCGATATCGAGTAAAATTTATCGTAATTTTCTTATTTGAGATTCTGGCATTCGATAACGAGCAAGAAATTTAGTACATTTTATAATTTCGATATCGAAATCATTTTCGATACAATAGTTCATTCGATGACGAATGCGGTAATTTGGCCCCTGGTCATCATTAAAATATTGCGAAAGTGAATTTTAAAAGCTGTCAAATCTTTTTTCTTTCATTAACGAAATTATAATAATATTGACACAATATACTAAATTTTCAATCTAATGTTATTTTTAACGTTTATTGTATAAAATACTCATCCGCATGCCCACTGTAAGTTGTTTCGACTAACTTTATTGATTTTTCCCGTCCCAACTTTTTTCACTTTCTGTATCGTTCTCATTTTTTACGTTGAGAGATCTGATTCATTTGTAAGGCTGCTGTCGATCAATACTGAAGGTATACAGCCCAATTATGAATAAAAAATTCCCCGGGAGTTTTATCCCATTGAATTTGAATAGGAAAAATGGGAAAAATAAAAAACTCCCGGGGAGTTTTTATTCATAATTGGGCTGATAGTATTTTACTTTTTCAGTATGTTTTAAGAAGTAGGGTACTCCTACCGGTTCCGATATTTCGAGCATGTTAGTCGAATCATCTAATACTGGTCATAACGCATAAAAAATGTGATTGGGCATGCTGGATAATTTGACAACTTTAATGGAATTTAGAAAGGAATTTGGAATGTATTGTAATGTTATATTGCTCAAGAGGTCGTGAAAATTACATTCACTTTGAACTACATACTTCCATTTTTTTTAGCTGGATATACATAGTCGAATGAGAGTACTGCGGGGTTATGTAACTCCTTTCGAAAATAAATTCGTTCGAATTTTCTATGCTTTATACATTGTATTTCGAAAGGGTTTCGTTTCGAATCACATAATAACCCCCCTGGAGTACTTTTTCATGCGTTCACTTATGAAAAATTTATTAAAATTTTGGAAGGTATTTAAAATGAATACACATCAGGTACCGGATTGTTACTGGACATGAGTAAATTGGTATGATTGTAGGTAAAATTATTTGTCTCTGCCAAGTAGGGCTATTGCGGAGACGAAAAGGAGTTGGAAATTGTGTAGCACATGCCACATGTTTAGGTCGACAATTCCATGAGAGATTAGAAGATTTTGGGGGCTGTAGTCCAGGCGATTTTCGGCTTCATTAGAGAATTAGGGCGGCGTTATTGTAGATAATAATGTCAGCGATCAGAGGGTACTTCTGTTTATTATTCTCCATGTGTTCTATCCTCTGGAATTCCTCTTTTCTTTTTTATATACATATTTATATATGTATGTATCTCTTTTCATCTCAACTATAAAAATAAACATTTCACTATTGTGTAGAAATGTATCTGAAAAAGTGATTGGAAGCTGTTGACAGAAATGTTAACAAAAAGATCAAATCATCCAAAAACGTTTGCAAAAACGACATCATAATTCAGCTGTGTTATGAAAACCGATCGCTTACCAAAGGTGTCATGAACTTGTATTTCATGTTGTTTGGATTTATTCGCGCCATAATTCCATCGTACGCAAACCTTACTACCTGCAGAGCAGTTATGTATGTACACACATACGGAAATATGTGTACCTGGTGTAGGGTATTTGAAAATGTTTTCCATATTTCACAACATGGCGTTTTAAATGGAAACTTTTTGTCACAACTGTACTTTCTTATCGAAAAATACAGATTATGAGTCACTGCACAGTGGGTTGGCAGAAAACTATATGTATATAGGTATTTTAAGATGTTTATAAAGCATTTTTGGCACAACTGTACTTCATTACAGAACAGTCTAGAATATTATGAATCATTGCACAGTGGGTTGGTAACATAAAAAAGTTAAAGGAATTTTTTAACATTTTATGGATACATACATATTTACATATGTATAGAGAATTCTTTTTAGCATAACTACATTCGTAAGGAAAACTGTAATTTTCTAAATCGACATTTTTGATATTTTAAGGCAGATAACATGCATTTTAATTAATTTGCAATGTAACTTTAAATTTGTTTATATAACAATTTTAGGTACCTATGAAACGGTATATTCATATAAATTTTTAAAATGCTAAATATAAAACTGGGGCTTTACTCCCTAAAGGAAATCGTTTCCAATTATGTACAATGTATTTAGCACACAATTTTGAACATTTTCGTTTTCGAATTGAGTTACGCAGTAACCGCCGTTTTCAAACCATGCTCCGTGGGATAATAATATATATATCATTGTTAGTTAATAGAAACCATATGCAAAAACATTTCATTTTCAAATTTAGTATACATTAATCTTTTATTTCCTTAAAACTATTAAAACACAATTGTATTTTATCCATATATCAAATCGGCTTTATTATTGGATTTCTATTCTTTTTTAATTACAATACTAAAACATAGATTCTATCGGATTTTCTTTAAGAACTAAAGGTTTTACAAGAAATGTTTTTAGTGAAAAATCAGTAAAAAAAAAAAGTAACAAAAGATTAAATAATTCATAGAAATACAATAATTTTGAAAGAAACTTGTTGGAAATCAAATGTCGGTTAAAACAAACAAATTCTTTATCGTAAAAATGCTAGACTATTTAAACGTCATTTTACCCTCGATTTTCATGACATATGCCATGGAATTCGAGGGAATTTATGTAGCTTCCATACTTTTAAATTTGTAAACTATTATTTTTTGTTGATAAATTTAATGACATTTTGTTATATTTTTGTTAAATATATTAAAAACTATTATTTTCCATTTTTATGAGTTTGTTTTATATTTATTATGAATAAAGTTAATTTTGTGTATTATTTTTTTTGTTTTGTTTTAAGAATATATTATTATTAAAAAAGTTATTAGTTGCTGTTGCTGCCACCCGTCTGTTGTTGATAAACTTCAATAGTATCACCCTCTTCCATTTCCAAGGAGGTAGGAGTGTCATTTTCATTTATGGGCTGACCATCAAAACGAAACCGGACTACTTGCATAGATAAACCCTGTAAAGAAAAAAAGTAAACATAAATTTAGGATATTTAGATGTAGTTAGTAACTAGGATAAACAATCATGTTGGACATTTAGCGCCATTTTTTAGTTGTTTATGTTTGCATATGTATTAAACTTACCGCTCTGTCACAATAGGCATTCATTAATTTTCTGAGAGGTGTATGTTTCTTGATTTTGAACTGTACCACGGCATTATCTTGGCCCAAAACTTTCAAGTTAATGTGTTCTGTTTCAGATCCCTGTAAAATAAAAGAAATAAAAACATTTTCATTAGTAAAACAGAAATTTCAACATATTATATAGACGCAAAACCCACTGTGCTTTTAAACTACCCTACACACACAATTCTTTGTAATTTGCAATAACGATGACGCCGACCGATGTATATAATTTTAATTTCGGCAAAAATAACAATAGTGTAGAGATGATGAAAATAAACAAAAACAAAAAAAGCAGATGTCTATATACAAAACACAGGGGAAAAAATATGTAAAGAACAATATTAAACTAATAAAACGACGCTACCATAAATAAAGCCTCGTTTAAGTGACGAAAACGAAATGCGAGAAATCGTCAGTAAAGAATGTAGGGTATAAAATGCAGAACAAGAAAAAAAGCCACATAAAAATGTTAGGTTATGTTTGACAATTTTACATACAAGATATTTCATGTATTTCAAAGACTTTCCCAACAACGATTTCCTTACATTTCACATGCTTTAAACTTGAATTTACATTAACAATTTTGGAATATTGTATTCATTTCTACAAAACCACGGTATTTGTTTAACAAAATAAAAAATAATAAAGCCGCATTGCGTCGCGGTTGACCGCGCCATGTTTGTCGGCGTCATACACACTTTTTCCCGTTCAATTTCAATAATTCTTTACAACTTCCCTCTGAACATAAGCACAATGTTGTTTTTTTTGTTTAATATCTGTTAAGTTTTTTCTTTATTGTTTAAACGTACCTTCTTTTCGTCAGACATGTTTAAATTTCTTTGTTTAGTTTTAAGATTTAAAAAAAATTTTATAATTTAGCACTGTGTTTATACACGCAACTTATTTCTCTATTACTGCTGTTATCGTACAACACACTTTGCGGGACAATCAAATACTGCTGCCTGCAAAAAATTTCCCTTTTTTCGTTAAGCAGAATCGACAAAATATCGCATGAAAAAAAAGCGCCGCGACGCATCAGCCATCTTCTTTCAACGCCATTATTCGTTAAGAATACAACTCTGTGTTTGAAGTACTGCTATTGCAACTCTGTACTGCATAAAGTGTGATGCCAGATATTATCCATGAGTTATTTGAGGGTTGAAGAAGTTATAACAAAATAAAATACAAAATTTATTTATTTTTAAAATATAGTACCAATTAAACCTACGTTTCTCAAATGGGGGTAAACGGCCCTCCAGATATCCATATAAACATTTAAATGAACCGCTAATACTTTGATTTATAATACCATCTTCAATTCATTAATATTTTGACAGCACATGATTCTAATCTTTATATCTGGCAAATTAAATTTTGATATTAAATTGTTAAAATCGAAAACTTAGGTTGATATATTTCAAAGTTCTTCTCTTAAAAATCAATGTAAGCAAGAAAAAATAAGTATTTCCGATTTCGATAGGCTCTAATATATGCATATTTTTGGTTCAACTTTAGTAGAAATAAATAAATAATTGCTAGAAACAAAATGGTTTAAAATGAACTGCGCAGATTTCAAATTATTTCGCCATGAGTTTTCGCACTGATAATAGTTATCTAAAAGTTTTCTAAAACTACAGAACTATAAAAAATCACATTTCCCTAAGAAACTTTCATAGAAAGTCAGTTATTTATAGAAAAACGAAATTTTTTTATTTAATAGACTCAATCATTCAATTTACATATCCACTTAAAATGTTGTTGCTCTGTATATGTTTATAAAGTGGTAAAAATTTGTTACTTTCATTTCTTGCCAGTCCGAAATATCCTTCACTTGGAAAATTAATGAGTACTATATGTAGATTTCAAAATGTTTTCTAATAATTTTGATAAAGATTTTGTATACGAAAGTGTTGTGCACAAGTTGGTAGTTAGTTTTTATTTTCAAAAAAGTGAAATCCAACATTTTGTTTTGCAAAAGGAAAATAAAGAAATTTAAAACCGCAATTATCTTAAAGATCTTATTTATAAATAATATCTGCGATATTTGAGGAAAACGAAATCGGTTTCTATAAAAATGTATAGTTTTGTTACATTAGAGAACTTTATATATAAAATAATACAATTCGTGTAATCCAGATAAATCCCGGGATCTTAATAATGCCGATTTTGGGGATTTGTTAAAAACCTAATACAAAAGCTTCAGCAGACTAGTTTTTTAATTACGTCTGGCAACTTTATGCAACTTAACGAAACCTGACAGTTGCTTATTTTGGTATCAAAAGTGCTGCCAAGTTTCTAAATTTATGTTTGTATGTCTATTTCAATGCTGCCATATTGCTAGCAATTCCAAATGTTTTAACGCTCAATATAAGAAAAACCACTTATTTTTATATAATATATATTTATCTTTATTTATTAAGATACATTTACATACATATGAAATTTAGGAAAATCGTATAAAAGAAAAAAAAATATATATATAACATACAAACACACATAATAATTTTTTGGTTTTGTTGGTTAGGTATTCAAAAGTTTTACAATTCACGGAAATAGAATTTTAAATATTTTGTTTTCAACATGTTTTGTTTTTAGTAGATTTCATTTGTAGTTGGTTGGGAAATTGAATTGTGATAAAATATATTTTATTTTTTCTTGTAGGGGATAGAATTTTTTCTTATTTAATTTTTCTCGTATTTCTTTTTTGTTTTTGTAGTAACACTATTACAACTATATTATTTTTTTTTGTATTCGGTTAATGATTTTAATTTCTGTTTGTGTTTTCTTAAATATTTTACCATTTGACTAATGAGCTTTCTTTTGTGTATCTTTTTTTTTTGTTTTAACTTGTTTTTGCCAATTTATTTTAACATTTTTATATATAAGTATTTTGTTTTCTTACTTTTTAATATATAATAATGTCACTATTTATGTTAGAATAGTTCTGTTTTCTTTTTGTTGTATTATTTATTGTAATAATTTTTACAAAAATTATTTATAGGTAATCATGTACATATTGTAGCGCCTGTTCTTGTGTGTCTTTTTCAAAGATTTAATAATAATATATAAATTTTATTTTCATTTTTAATATAAAATAATTTATGATTAAGCTTGGTTTTGTATTAAATTATTATTAATTTTTCTTAATTATATTTGTTTTTTTTTTATTACTTTTATTTGATAGTTGATGGGTTTTTAACTAGTTGTTTTTTTTTTGTTTAAGTTATTTATGTTTTTTACTTTTACTTTTTATTTAAATTTAAAAATTTCTCTGGTGGGTCTAATCTGAGAGTTTTGTGTATTTATTTTATATACTTTTTTTGGTTTTATAATTTCTATTTATTATGGAAGTTTTTTTTATTTATCTATAATTTTCTTTCAAAAAAATAGTTTTGCTTTCAAATAATTCAAAATAATCTATATATGCATGAAGGTAGAATTATATAACTGAACTGATTTTAACACACTGCTTGTTTTTGTTTAGCATCTTTTATTGGCGCTCTAGCGTATTTACATTGTGATTGCTTGTTCAGTTTATACTTTATATGTTTGTCAATTTAACTGAAATTCTGCTAAATAATTTTTTATCTCTTTAAAATACAAAATCATTCAAAGTAAAACATTTAGAAAATATTAACAATTTTTAAAAATTCATAACAGTTCAAAAAAAGATTGAATATCGGAACAATTCCTCTCTTTTGAAGGGTTTTTACTATTTTATAGAAAATTTAAAAATCGATAATTTTCTTTATAACAATTTCATGGTATTAGAGCTTTATTATTATATTTCTGATTTTCTAATTTTGTTTCAGAAAGTTCCAATTACATTTCAACAATTTCTAATTATATTTTAAAACAATCGGAATTTTTCTTTCGTATTTAGGAAATAAAATAGAAAATTCTATTGACATTTTAAAATTCTGAATTACAATTTAAAGTTCAGATTATATTTTAAAATTTTCTAATTGTGTTTAAAAATTAAAATTATAGTTCAATAATTTCCAATTAATTTTCAGCAGATTGTAATTATATTTCAAAATTTTCCGAATTGGGATTTGAAAATTCTGAATCACAAATATAAAATTCTGGATGTTTCGGAAACACAATTAAACATTTCCCAGTAAGCATTTTTACTGGAATTCAAGTTGAATGCAAGTGTAATTCAAGCCTTTAATTATAGTCAAGCAATTGAATTACAGTTGTATTACACTTTATTTCAATAGCATTCTCCAGTAAAAAGAAAACATAATTTAAGCCATATGTTTTTTGTTTGAAAAATATTTAATTTTTCAAATATTTTTCAAGTTTAAAACATAATTACATTTGCATTCAAGTCAAATTCCAACAAAATGTTCAAGTGCTTAAATTTTTGGGACTTTGGTGCTTACTGGGTATAATCCTAAAAAATTTTAATATTTCTGAAATATAATAAAATAGAAACTTAAATTTCTAAAGTACTATTGGAAATGGTGGTGAATGAATAAATACTCGAAAGTATCAAATTATAGTAAATCGTCTCCAGTCAGAATATCTACTCGATTTCTGCTACAATAGTAAAAATTAAAAATGGTGGATCTAACATGATGAACAACATTTTCAATTTAACACTTGATATAATTGTAAATGAACATATTTGGTAGATTTGTGGTCGCTGTACACAAATATGAATGCCCTGTCTTTCAGAAAAACACTATACAAATAACATAGAAAGTCAAATACTTAGGAGGATATCCTTGAAGGACCGTATTGATAGCAGAGTGGGAAAAGCACACAGAGTATAGGCTTTCAGCAGAAGAGCGATCGGCACGAATATGACAGAAGATAAAACGATAATAAACATCTTACCAGAGAGTAATACTACCACTGGAGAATGTGACAGAATTCAAACTAAATACTTTAACATCAACTGCATCACCGGAAGGGGAAGAATGGAATGAAGTAGCAATAGTTAGGTGATATATCACAGTACTGTTTTCAGATGGTTGAAGTGGATTTATAACAAAATTCCAACTCGTTTTTTTTACGGATAGCCAAGCAGTTATCAAAACCGCAAGAAACAACTGTGTTAAATCTTGAAACATTTTACAATATAAGAATCAAATAAATTCTTACTTAAATTGCGAATATATAGAAATAATAGACCATCACGACATTATCGGAAACGAAATGGCGGACAAACGATCCAAAATGGGATCATGAATGAGTGTCATCACCCTTGAAAATATTAAACACTTCCCAAAGTTTAAGAAAGAACTTAAAGAATGGACAATAGGATAAACATCTTTGAGCTAAACCGTCTGCAGAACGACCAACATTCTAGAGAATACAAATTAGATTCTAAACCTAAATATACCAACGCTCAGAAGACTATTTAATGTATCAACTGGATATACAGAGCTGAAGTCTCATCTGACTCGTATAGGCACTTATTTATATACAATGTTACGAAATATAGAGTGTCGAATTACTTATACACGAAAGCTTTCATATAGACACTATGAAAATTGGAATATATTAGAAATTCAAATTGGAAATTACTGAGAAGACTAAGTTTTTAACATAGACGACCTAAGAGCGAACAACATATCATATGAGTATACCCAAAACGGGTATGGACCTTTCAACCGTCCCTCTGCTCTTCTCAACCTAACCTAAATAATTTAATGAAATACATTTTTAAAAATCCAAAATAGCCGATTAAATATGGGAAAAACATTTGTAATTTGTATTATGTAGATTAAATTAATATTTATTTTGAATTGCGATTGCTAATGTCGAAAATTAATCTGATTTCACGAAGAATTTATGAGTTATCGATTCGCAATATTATTCCAATTGAAATCGAGAAAATTCCAAATGAAATTAAGAATTTAAAACTGAAATTCAATGTGAAATTGAGAAAAAATACAAATAAAATTGGTTTCTGAAAGTGATAGAATAAAAACACGTTTGTTTACAAAATAACAATAAAATATCGCTAAATGTACCATGAAAATATGTATATAAAATTTGGCAGCACTTATTTTATAAGCTAGTAGTGTTGCCAATACGCTTTGAATGATTTTGTTTTGAATTTTGGAGGTTATTTCTGACAGTTACTTGTTTGTGTTTTAAAAACAATTTATTGTTTTCTTATCTGAATTTATTGTTAAACATTGCAAATATTTAAAGTGTCCTGCACATTATAATATGATTTATTTTGTTATTGTATGTATATGAGTATAATTTTATAATTTTTTGTTTTTTTTTATACATTTAGATAAAACTGTTATAAAATTCTTTTTTGTTTTGTTTTTCTGTAATGTTGGTTTTAAATATTAAGCTTCTTTCTTCAGCATTATTATATAGTATTTGTAGTTATTAATAGTTTCTTTTGTTTTCCTCTAAATACTTCTATATGTATTTTGGTTTTTAAAGATTCGAATTTCTGTTTTCTTGCACTTTTTACAATTAAAAATCTAAATTACAATTACATTGAGATTTTGTTATAAAAAAATGTTTGGTAAAAAAGTTTTTTTTACGATTTTCTTTTTATTTTTTTTAAGTTTTTTTTTGTTTTGTTTTAATGTAATGTTATATAAATGTTAAAAAATGTTTTAAGCCAATGTTTTATTTGTTTATAAAAATAATTTTTTTATCGTGTGTTTTTTTTTCTGATTTGTTTTTAATAATAAGTAGAAAAACATTTATCATAAGTATGAAAAATTCGTTATTAAAAGTTATTAAAATAAATACTTTTGTTTTTTAATTTTTTTTTGTTTTATTTTAAATAGTTTATAGTTTAAGCATTTTTTAAGGTATAAATTTACAATATTTTTTTTTATTACTTTATTTGCTTTTTACCTTTTCTAATTTTTAGTTTTTTGTTATATTTTTTGCTCTAATTTAAATATTTATTGAAATTTTGTACAAAAATAAACATTTAATATTAATTTGATTTGTGTTTTGTTTTGTTTAAATACATTAAAGTAATTTTTTGTTTTGTTAAAATCACACTGAGAATAAATGAAAAATTTTTGTTGAATTTAAAGTGTAAAAATTAAGTCGAAAAAAGTTTAACTGTTTGGTTTTTGGTGTATAAGAACAGTTCACAGTTTAGTTTTAGATGTCATTGTAAGTTATAGTTTAAAAAAGACTAAACTTAACGATATAGTTTAGAACTTAAATAAAATGATTTTGAAAGGTATATTTACTCAAGAGGAATAATTTAGAGTATAAGTTCCAGCTTTGAGATTCACATAAAAAAATTCATAAAATTTATTTGTTTTGCTTTCTTGCCGCTATTTAAGGGGACTAAAAGGAAAGAGAATCGGCTCCGGGCCATATTAATATTCAGATATATAAAATATCTAAACATTTGACTACTCTATAGTACTTACAGATCTCAATTCGAAAATCTTGAGATTTTCAAATTGAAGTAAAAATCCACAAACATAATTTAAGGAAATTAATCTCCAATTTTTATATTTTCACTTAATTTAAATTACAACTTATAATAACTTATGTCGTAAGTGTGAACTGTCCTAATGTTTTCAACGCTATATAAATTCTTATATTTGTTTATCGAGTTTTTTGTAATTTAAGTATAATTTATGTATATATATATTTTGTCTATGTCACTTCAGTTTAATATTTTTCTATATATATGTATTTATAATTTTTAATTATGTTTTTTTTTGGTTATTTTCTATTTAATGTGTTTTTTTTTAATACCGTATATTTTCTTTTATTTTAAAATTGTTTTATTCAAGTACTATTTATAGTCTGTATTTACAATTAACAGTGTTTATTGATTTAAAATAATTTAGAATGATTTAATATTTTGTTAAATTTCAAAAGATATTAAACTTATTTATAAAATAAAAAATGGAATATAAAATTGTTATTACGGTTTGAAATTATGACGCGTCATGACGTTTACGTTAGGTAACAGTGCAAACTATGGAAAATTATTCAGTCATATCCCAATAAACACAAAATCCGTGAAAATTCAAGCACTTGACATTTTGTTGGAATTTAGATATTTTATTTGTAAATAAATAAGAACATGTGAGTAGGAGAAACTTGAAGAACTAACATTATTAAATGCTACCGGGCAAAGCCGGGGCGGTCAGTTAGTATTATATAAATATTTAAAATATGAGAATATGGGAAACTGAGAACAGGAATAACCCTGATTATAAAACTTCTAAAATACTGATCATATTTATATACAGCCTGAGAAATCAAAAGGGGAAGTTTTCAAAATATTGAAGGTATAGGACAAGTCACTGTGCCATTGATTTATTTTATTATTCATAATTAAATTTTCAAAATCAAATTAAATATTTCTTCTTAACAATTCCATTAAACCATTTAGCACTAAATTATTCGAAGTTTTAATTCTCTAATACTCCAAATGCATTGTATTCTTCTTTATAGAATTCATTCCTTATTAAATCATTCAAGTTTTCTTTAATTCAAATACATTACAAAGTAGGTAAAAGAATTTAATGAAAAAAAATTTTTTTTGGTGAAAAAAAAATTCGGGTTTAAAAAATATTTTTCCCGATTTTGACCCATTGTAGGTCCAACTTACTGTGGTCTTATATACATCGTTGCAATGGACTTTGAAATATCACCAGGTGAGGGCGGCATATCAACCGAAAATTTATAAAGCGAAAGGTTTCCAAAATAGTGGTTTAAAGGTACAATCGTATAGGGTGATGGTGATAATATTGAACAGTCGCTTGCGATCTCTGCGAATCATAATCGAACGCTCTCCTCTTTATCTGGTAAACGTAATGCTATATGAACAGTCCTAAGAAATAAATGTATACCCACGAAAGCTATTAACATAATTAAATGCCATGATCTAAGTCAGACACAATGGAAACAATAGTGAAGCATTTACCTCAAATGCTGGTGTGAAACTTTACTGCCTTTACTCTCCTGAAAAACATGTGAAATTCATGTTCCCATGAAATATCAGTTTCCCTCGAAGGGAAAATTGTTATCGTGATATTTTCCTGAACTTTTCATTCACAATAGTTGATTTTGTTCGCAACAGCTGTTCATTGTTTACAAAATTTCATCTAAAAATTTCACAATATGGGGAATTTTTTCATGTGAACAAAATTTATGAACGAAAAATGGGAAAAGGGAACACATTTCATGTGAAATATTGATTCGCGATAGAGGTGAATATAATGGTTGAGATTATCCAAAAAAGGAGAGGAATAGTTTTGAATCCGCACAATCATTAAGAGGATTTCGATTTCGCGGACGACATAAGTCTACTCTCCCACAAACACGGCGATATGCAAAGCAATTTGAATTATCTTACAGTTCTCTCCAAAGATCAATTTCAAATTCTCTCAAATTGAATTAATTAATTAATTCGAAGCTCTGCATATACCAAAATCTGTGAATAGGAGTAAACGAGAACAAAAATAGCCCTAATTATAAAACGTCTAAACTGCTGATCCACTTTTTATACAGTCCGACAAAAGTATATCCTTTCAAAATATTGAATATAAGGGACAAATCACTGTGTGCCAGATTACCTTATAACTTTTGTTTTAATTATAATGGTATCGTAATCTATATCGGTTTAAAAATGTTTAAGGTATTACAAGTTATGTTATTATATCATGAAAGTTTTAACAAATTCTAACTCTTTAACATTATTTAAAGGTAACACCTTTGAATATAGGTTATTTTCAAAAGGAATAGTATGAAATAACCGACGTCACAAAGTAGTTGCAACCTCCAGGGGAAGGAGTTGGAATTTTAAAAAATATTACAACCAATATTTTTACTGATGGAAAAAGATTATAAAAAAGGTTAAAAGGGCGTGTATCCTAATATCAGAAAGCATAAAATTTCTTAAACTGATTTCTGATGGTGTCTAAAATTCAGTCCGTCTGTCTGAGAATTTACCATCTGATACTGAGTATTTTCAGAAAAATCATTCTATAAATGGATTAGTTACAACCATAAACACGTAAGAGAAGCTATATAGTTACGGTTATGTCGAAATAGAAAGGAACGAGATTTTTGGAAATATGTTTGCCTATATCTAGTCTACTAGTTTTAGACATAAACAAGATATATATCAAATAAAAGGTATTTCAAATGCATTTCCAGCGACTTATACCACTAGAAATGTATATCGATAATGCGACGATTTCGAGAATAACTTTTTTAATCCGAATATACTTTTCAATATGATTTTAAATCCATTGACTGTGACAACCATCCTTACCTAACCCAGAAAACTGAAACATTCCACAAAAATATGTTCGTTTTACCTTTTCTAAAGAAGTCAGAAACTGGCAGAGCTCTATAGTCGACATTCTAAGAAATTCTAAACCTAAGTGGACCAACACTCAGGAGACTATTTAATGTATAAACTGGACATACAGAACCGAAGTCTCATCTGGTTCGCGTACCTAACGAGAATTAGAGACGAAAACTTACATATGGTTACTATATCAAACTTGGAATACATTTGGAATACAAGAACGACCGACATTCTAGAAGATTCTGAACCTAAATATATCAAAACTTAGTATTAACTGGACATACCGAGCTGAAGTCTCATCCGGCTCAAATGGGTATATCTAACGATAAAATATTAGAATTAGAGACGAACACTTTCATATGGATACTATGTTAAACTTGGAATACCTTAGGAACACATATAGGAAATCACTGAGGAACTATATCGAAGGGACTATGTTTGCAACCCAGCCGACTCCTAATTCTATTTCCTAAGAGCTAGCCTATCTAGAACTTTGACATTAACTTCAAATGTGATAAATTGTAGATAAGTCATGTTGTTTTGGTTGCATATAATTGATAATGCTTATAATAGATGCCTATCGAGTAATTTCAAATAGGAAATTGTCCATTATAGTTATTATATCTAATCTTATTATCGCTGGACAGTTTGTAGATGATTGGAAAGAAAATATTTAGGTCTACTGAGTAGTTAAATACGAAAATGTTAGAATTTTATACATTGAAATTTGGATAGACACCAGAGAGCTTCAAGGTCATTGAAAACTTCTGTTATTTGCTCTTAAACAAGATCTTTATTATAGGTTCTAGAAATCGGAGAGTGAGTTATTTGAAACTCGGATAGACATTCGAGAGGTCCAAGGTCTTTAAAAACTTCTGTTATTTGCTCTTAAATTAGATCTTTGTTATGGGTTTTCGAAAAATCTTGCCTAAATGGACACTCGGAGATGCAGTTATACTGTTTCTGGTGGCGCCTCCCATTATCAGATATGTCTCGAGACAAGTTGTAAGAACTAACACTCTCATGTCTGGCATGTCTTTGTTGGTGGTCTATTATATTAGAAAATTACTTTACGGATCCCAGTTAAGGACAAAGTTGGGCTCAAGCTGGCTGTTTATATAGGTGATTCCCCATATATATTCGGTTTCAATACGAATACCAAGAATCATCTTTGGTATATTTAAACTAGAGTTTCCAAAAAACCGAAGAATTTCAAAACCAAGGTTTAGGTTTTAAAAATATGAAAAACCGATCGGTTTTGGAAGAATTTATTAAATATTAAGATTATTCGATACATGAGATATTTGAAAATAACTAAACCAAAGTTTTTTTTTTTAAATTTTGCATTATTTTTAATTTAAAATTAAAGAAATAAACAGTCATAACTCAATTTGAAGTTTAATTGTAGGTAATCAATATTTTTAAATAGCTTAGTGCTGTTACCAAGGATTTTTAAAATCTTCGCTAATATTTCTGAAATTTAACAAAATTTCATTAATTTTTTTTTTATATTTTCTTTGATTTTGAAAAATAAAATAGTTTTAAGCGGCAATTAAAATTTTGCTTTTGTTGGAAATAAAAAGAATTTATTAGGTTTTTTGTTTTTGCTTTGTTTCAAACAATTTCAAATTTATTTTACAACAACAAAAATTTTATTAAATATTTTTTTTTATTTTCAATTTTTTAAATTTTATATTACACACACATATACATATAAAATGTAAAAAGTAAAAAAGAATTATTAATATATTTTCTATTATAAATATTTTTCTTGTTTGTTTTTTTCAATTTAATACCGATTATAGTTTTTGGTTTTTAGATTTTTAGTTTTAAAAAAAGTCCAATTTTAAAAAGTATGAGAATTGTATTTCATTTTGTTTTAAAGTTAATTTTGTTGTAGTTAACAGTGTATATAATTTTGTTTATAGATTTAGTTTTTTTTTTGTATCGAATATATTTTAATTATAATTATAATAAATTTTTTAAGTATAAATATTATTGTATCCATTGATATGCAAGTATGTTTTTTTTTCTTTCTTTTACTAATATTATTTGTTTTTTATTTCTAAGTAAAAAAGTATGAAATTATAAATTTCAAAACCATAAATTTTTTTTCAATATTTTTATTTTCAGTAATTTCTAAGTAAAAAAAATTATACAGACTAATAATAAAAACTCATGTCATGAAAGTAAATAATATTATTTAATAATCAGACTACTGTTTTGTAAATGTTTTGTTTTTTTATATTTTCAATAATTTATTTTTAATTCTTAAATTATTTACACCCAAAATTTATACAAAAAACTTAAAATTTTTAAATTATTTTGTAAAAAAATGTTTAATATGTTTATGTGTTTTTAGTTTTTATTTATTGTTTATAAAAATATAAATTCTAATATACAATATATTTATTTATATATATATATATTATATATTTTATGTTTTTTTGGTTAAAAATATATAATTTTTTTCAAATTGCTTATCAGGTTTGTTGGAAGTTTAATATACAATTTTTTTTATATATATTTTTTTTTATTAAATTTTTCTTTAGATAACTGGACTATTTATTTTAGCTTTAATAATATATCTTGTCTATTTTAATTTCCAACAGTATTTTGAAATATTTTTAAAGTTTTTGTTTTTCTTATTTTTTTTAACATAATTTATATTATTGTATGATTAGTTTTCTTCTTGTTTTCAAAACTACAAATTAATGAAGTATAAAAGTACAAAAATCTTTTGTTTTTTTTTAATTAATTAATAATTACTACATGATTTGTTTTTTTCTGCTTTAATAGTTATATAAATATATGTATATTTAAACGATTTTTGTTTTCGAAAGGTACATAAACTTTTTTTTAAAAGGGAGGGGAAATGTTTACTTCGGGATTTTCTAAAAGAAGTTAAAATTATTAAGAAATTCTTTAAAATGTAGAGAATTTTATTAATATTGTTAGGTTTTTACCTTTTAAAATGGTGGTTTATTAACCCGGATTCTCTTAATTGCAAATAAAAGCGATCAGTAGTTTAAAAATAAACTCTTTAATTATTTAAAGTAACCCAACAATTTAAATAGTCACTCTCTTTTAATTACACACACTTTGTAATTTACAAGAATACGATGATAATACAGTTTATGTTAACTGTAACAGCGCTTACGATATACTGAATGAATCAACTAGCTGTACTATTTATGTACACAGCGCCATCTTCTAGAAGTCTCATGAATAATCAAACGGAAAAAACTCGAATGTTCTATTTAAAAGCTGTTTTTTCATAGTTAAAGTTGTCATACTTATAAACAATGTTAATAACAGCGTGTTATCAACATACGATATACTGACTACTCTGTATCTCGCCGTTACTATTTATATACACAGTTTCTTCTTCTAGTTGTTTCATCAATTATCTAAGGGACAAAACTAGAAAGTTAAATTTCCACAATGATCACCTAGAGATTTTAACAGCTTTAACAGTTAATGTTGTCATACTTATAAACAATGTTAATAACAGTGTGTTATCAACATTGTTGATAAGTAGAACTGTTTATAAACATGATGAATGTTGCAAGCAGCCGTTACAGGCCATTTAATTCATATTGATAATGAAATTTCGTAACAATACCCTATAGAATTGCTGGGGGGTTACTTCCTAATTCGATTCGAAAGGAAACCTTTCAAATTACAATGTATTTAGCACACATTTTCGAATATTTTCGTTTTCGGATTGATTTACGCAGCTTTCAACGTATGAAAATGGTACACGCCCACTTTAAATGCCTTGTTAGACCTACTACACCCACATAAATTTAAAACTTTCTTTTAATCTTTTAAAACTTAGTAAATATTTAACTTTTAGTAAACATTTTATAGCCCCTTTACCCCCTTTTTTATTGACTTACTTAAATAAAAATTAATTAATAAAATTATTGAATTTTTTTGTTTTTGTTTTTCTATAATATATAAAAAACTTTTTTTGGTTTTGTTTTAAATTTAAGTATTTTGCATGCAGTATTTAAAGTTTCTTTTGTTTTAATTTATATGTATGTATATATTGTATTATTTTTAAGAATATTTACGATATTTTTTTTTCTTTTAACAATAGCACATTTGATTCATTTCTATTTAGATTTTTATTACTATAATTAAATCTAAATCTAATTTAAATATTATTAAATTAAAAATGAAACAGCTTATAGGAAAACAAAAACAATAAATACATAATAATAAAACAAACAAATTACTATAGAATATTTGAAGTAAAAAAGTTGAATGGTGGGTGGGTAGTTATTTAACTGCACTAAGTTTTCAATGTTATTTGTTTGTGTGGACAGCTTGAACAGTAGAAACTCGATAAAGTGTATATTAAGAGCCAATCATTAAGTGTTACAAATAGTCTAGAATACGTATTAGAAATAGTTAAATTATACACAGAATATAAATAAAAAAAAATATGAAAAAAAAATTTATAGGATTCAAAATAATGTTTTTTCAAAAAGATTACTTTGACTGCCAGTTCCTCGATAAAAGAAGAAGTAAGTGGAAAATTAAATGAAAATTACTTATACCATTATTTTTTTTTAAGGATGTGTTGCTTTTTTCTGTCCTTGATAAATTCTTTATCAAATTAAAGCCAGTTCCTCGATGTTAAAAGAAGAAAGGACTTAAACAATTTTATGAAAAATAAAGATGAACTTAGTGGAAAAGTGTAATTTATACCATTATTTTTTTTTTAAAAAATGTTGAATTTTTTCTGCCCTTGCTTACAAAAGTCATATTTTTCGCACTTTAAAGGATACCTATTGCAAACGCCTTTCCAATGCTATAAAATCATTACTGGAAATACATAAATATTTTTTGAGATAATCTAAATTCAAATATTTTGCTTTATTTATTATTTTTTCCAATTAATTTTGAAAATACATTTAATTAAATAACAAAATAGTCCACATTTGAGCTTTTTCGAAAAAAGGCAGAAACAGGCAACATTTTTTGCCATGAAAAGAAAACGTCGAACAGGTTTCATAAACTGTTTAAAACACACATTACTTTCGACAAGGGGAAAGTTCATTTTATGTAATTTAATCTTGATTCTTTAGAATTGATTATTGATTTAACAGTCTACGGGTTTTGTCCATTATATTGATTATATTATCAGCCCAATTATGAATAAAAAATTCCGCGGGAGTTTTTTCCCATTGAATTTGCATAGGAAAAATGAGAAAAGGGAGAAAATTCCGGGGGAATTTTTATTCATAATTGGGCTGTATATCTAATAATAATATATTAAGTTATTAAACAGATCTTAATGAAGGTGAAAAGTTTATAGGTGATACCGAAGAAACCTTTCGAAAATGTTAGAGTTTTATACATTGTAATTCCAAAAAACTTCAGAATGCTCCAAGGTTTTTAACACTTCAGTTATTTGCTCTTGCATAAATATCTGTTTAACCAAAGAATAATATTGTAAACAAACCGATTAAGATCCAAAATGATAATTGTACATTTTCGGCAATAAACTAGTTATAAATTCAGCGGTAAAGATTTAAAATCTTTATTGTTTTGAGTTAATTTAATTTTTTTTTTATTTTTTTACCCTGTGAAAGTTTAAACTAATTTTAAAATTACATTTGCCTTTGAATCTCAAAGTATTAAAATTCTACAAATACTATTTTAATGGGTTACTCATATTGTAGCAATATAATGCGTAAATATTTGAACTCTCGGAGAAATACTTTTTAAGACGAGTTAGAAAAACCACAACTTTTATTTCTGGTATATGATAATTTTATTTGTGTGACAGTCTATTATACTAAATATGACTCTAGGGATCCATAGTGATGGAAACAGTTCGGCTCAAGCTGGCTGTTTCTGTCGGTGACTGCCATATGTCAAAACGAACACTATGAATCATCTCTACCATTTCTGGTAGTTGTTTAATTACAGCTTTATCACCTCTGGAGACACGCTTCGAAGAATGATGATCACAAGCTGAAGTTTGACTTAAGCAAGTGATTTCGTATTAGAAATATCGAGTGGTACCGGGTAGTTATTATCGCAAAGCCGATATAAGTTCGCTGCAATGAGACGAAAGCTATAGTCATGATAAAATTTTAGGTACCTGAACCTGTTTTCGATCCATTTTTTATGGCAGGATATATCCACTTATGACAATGGCTTCCACCTTCCGGAGAGTGATATCCAAATAGTCACCGACGGATCAGGATAAGGTCGTAGTCTGGTTGTTTTTAAACTACTAGACTACATCCATATAATTCAAACCGAAGTAATGGCTATAAAAAATTCTGAATTATCAAATCGGGATATCCACATATTTACTGATAGCGAAGCGGACATTAAATACTTAGAAAGTGTGTACACGTCATAGAAAATAGTAAAAGAATGCCGGATGTCTCTAGAGGAGACACCAATGAAGGTAGTAATAGGGCAGATGCTCTTGCTAAAGCTGGCGCCAGGAATTAATTCAGACGTGATATTGTTATTCCTCTTCTGAGAGGAATAATTTAATCGTGATAATTCAAATTCTTTTAAATGCCAAGGAAATTTGGGAAAGAGAATCCATTTGAGAACTCAAGAGATCAGAAGAATCTCACATAATATGGGTATGATGACAATACAATTTGCGACAAATCTTTCTAGAAACCATCTAAGGAACCTAATATTAGTCAGGACACTGGCATAAATGATAAAGCTGCAATGACAAGGAAGAGGAGGAGGCTACTGAACATCTGCTATTTAACTTCCCTGCATTTGAGTTGTGAGTAAAATCAAAGTTTCAATTACCCTTTGTTCATATATATCGTGATAATGAAAAGATTTATGCCTCTGGAGTATGGCCAATATACTGCTTACAATGCGGCCGTTACTGCCAGTTTAAACACTGACGATCAATCGATAGAGGTTACTCAATTGAGCTAAGAGGAGAAATACTGATTCAGAGGACATCCACTATGATCCTATGATACCTAATCCTATACAATAATCGCAGAAATTCGCAGAATCTTCAGACATTCTGATAATATTAGGCCCTAATATATTTAATGAGAAACACACTTTATAACGTTTGACTTAAAAATGGAATGACGTTTTGAGGTCGATCGCTAAAAACATTAGACTTACTTTCAAAAGTTCTTGCCACATCTAACGGTTCAGTGGAAATTCCTGCTAAGCCAGAGGCATTTCATTTGAATAGTTTCCATTCATTGTTGATTTAATTCATAATAAAAATCATTCAAACTTGGAATGGTTCAATTTATTTTAATTCAAATTGAATGAAAATATTCAAACTCCATGTTAGATTTGCTTGCAGATAAGAACGATTTTGGCGAAACAAATAAAATCTTCAAAACGCTGTGTTCAACAGATTTATTTATCTTTTCCATCTCAAGTTTTATGGAATAAAAGTTTTTCCAGCTAACCAGCCGAATCGACATCAAAGCCAAATATCCATGGCGCTAAGGTAATGCTCTGTATTTTGTGGGAGCAAAAGCGTCCTATCTATTATAAGCTACACTGTTCCCAGTGCACCGAATGCAACTGATTCGTTTGAAGCGAGCATTGACCGAAAAACGTCCAAAATATAAGGCCAGAAATGAAACTGTAATATTCCATCGTGACAACACTCGGCCACATGTTGCAATACCGGTTAAAAAATATTTATAATAAAGTGGTTGGGACCTTTCCCCGTCGGACTACAATTTGTTTCGATCAATGCAAAACGCTATCTCTGGGATACGATTCACTTTAGAACAGAGTATCCGATATCGGCCTCAAAGTATGAGCAGTTTTATTGGCTTGTAATCCATATGCTGCCAGAAAGATGGAAGAAGGCCACAGTTAAAAATGGCCAATACTTTGAATAAATTTATACTGTACAAATGTTTCAAAATAAAAGCTAAAAATTTTAAAACATCCCGCATTTTTAAGTCATACACACAATTATACCAGAGAGTAACATAAAAAAGCTATATATTTCAGTTTACGCGTTTTAAATTATTATTTAATTTGAAAACAATCAATTAAAGCCCATAATTATGGAAAAAGAACTAAAATCGAAATGAAATAAAAAACTCATAAATAATTATAAATTGTTTTTATTGCAAAAATATAACAGTGAAAAGAAAATTTTGCATGATTTTTTTCTTTATTTGATTTTTTTTGTTGTTTTTTTTTGCTTTAATTTTATTTAAATATAAAAAAATAAACATTTGTTTTTCATTCTGCAATTCATTATTGATATAAGCATGTATAAAAAGTATAAAAATGTTCTACATAAAAAATGATTTTTTAATAATAATTAAAAAAATATTTAACAAATACAAAAATAATAATAATAATAATAATAATAGTAGTAATATTGTAATATAATAAACACAATTAATAAAAAAATCAATAAAAATTATTTTAAAATAAATGTGTGGTGTAAAAATTAGCATAAAAATTACAAAACTTTTAAAGTAAAAAAAGAAAATCATAATAATAATAATTATTAACAAAAAAACAATTGTAATTAAATACAAAAGAGCTTGTGTTACTATTTATTAATCGCATTTAGTTATTTAACTATTTATGTATGTAAAAAAAAATTAATAATAAAAAAAATAAAATTTGACTAATTGTTTCAAGTATTTAACAAAGAGATATGAACGAATTTTAACTATAGATAAGTAGTATGTAAATATTTAATAATAATTAATAATAATAAAAAAATTGTTTATTTATTTAGGGTTTGTTTTTTCATTTAAATTGTTTTAATAAAAAAATTCTACTAAAAAGCTAAATGGGGGGGAGATATAGATATATAACATCAATATAATATAAAAAATATTTAACAAGAGAAATAAAAGTAACAGTAAAAAAATATATGTTTATTTTATATATATAATTATTATTTATAGGATCGATTATATATAAAGGTATTTACTTAGGTAAGTATATATATGATGTATGTATAAAAAAAGAAAACCTTAATTCATTCATTCATTTAAATAGATTTTTGTTTAGAGATAATAATAAAATTACAATTACAAAGTAATCTGTTTAACGGGTTTTTTTTTGTTAATTTAACATAGATTTTTAATAAAAAAAAACTTAACAACAAAATTATTTTAAATTAGTTAGATTTTATAATTAGTTCGTTAAATTAGTTAAGGGGATTTTAGCTAAATAAAAAATATGGCGCTTAATATATTTGTATAAAGAATACCAGTCAAATTGAGAAGAACTGATGTTAAGTTAACCTCCATGTTTGACATTTTATTTTAATTATTAATTATAATAATGCGCTCTTAATTTTAGCCTTAAAGCAGGCAACATTTTAAAAAGTTCTAGTTTACATAAAATTAAAACGAAAGTTTAGCTAAACTTTTACAGAAAAACTCTTAACTTAGTTTAATGTTAAGCAGTTGAACTCTCAGTTTAAACTTGTTAAAATAGTATAAATTGAGAGTTAAAGTGTGAAAGAGAGAGATCTGAGAACTGAAGTTTCGTTAAACCACTTTTAGCCAACTAACACTTAGAGTTTAAACTGTAGTTAGTCTAGGGTTACACCTATCAATTTGTATTGCTAAACACAGGTCGGCAGAACAGCACACCGATTGCTTTAGGTGGAGAAAACGTAAAATTGCTTCGTCAGAAATACAAAGTTTTCAACGCGAGAAGCTGTAGGCGTATTTTGCTTTTATTTTGCGTTGAAGGATTTTTTACACTAATTTCTTTGTTGTTTTGTATGCATTAACCACATCGACTAATAGAAAAAAATTGACATTAAAGACAACAGATATGACAGCTTATTGCGTGGCAATAATTGTTTAATCAATCATTGGATTTCTATATATGACAATTGAGGTCTACACATCGCAAATTTTATGGATGCAATCAAATTTGACAATTGCGACAATAAATATTGATACGTAGAGACCTAGGTTTAAGTAGTTTTATATCTACTGAAATCTAAGACGTTTTCTTTACTAAAAATATATGTTTTGTATAATTTGAAGTATTATTTTAACTAGTAGTTGTGTTAGGAAAGAACATCCTTTGATTTGACCCAATTAGATTTATGGAGTTTTCCAAAGTCGCAAGTCTATCTATTAAGCCACAATCTAGCGATGCCCTCAAAGTTAATAAAACCCAGGACATAACTCTAATTCGGCTGAGTATTGTTGACAAAGTCGTTGTAAGTTAGACCTCTCGGATAAGTGCCACTGTACGGATGGATGTTGAGCAAACGATTTTGCACAATCCTAAATAAATCGTGTCACACAATTCCATTCCAATCGAAATTGAAATTTAATATCTAAACTCCGATATTTTGCTTGGGTATGAAACCAATTTCCAAATGGAATTAATATTTTTCTGACTTTTATTTTATTGTAAATCAAGAAAATTTTAAGTCTTTTGGGAATTAACAAAATCAAACGGAGTCTGAAGCAGCTAATCGATCGCCACTATGTATAACTAAAAAATTTAAACCATTCCGAATAAAGTGTGTAATAGGCCGGTATAATTTAGTATATTTTTCTTTCTTTAAAATGATTTTCAAAACTATTGATGCATGTAAACCTATTTGTCATTGTGTTCATATAAAAAACTGTATTCATTCACAATAACACTCATTCATGCACAATAATAATAATAATCAATCACATCCCATCTCGAATTTTATTGTGATTTTATCGCAATAAATTTTTAAATCTTTTGGAAAATAACAAAATCAAACATAGTCTGTAGAAGCTAAAACCAATCGATCGGAATTATAACTACGAACTTGAAACCAAAATATGTGATAGGCCAGTATAATTTAGTATGTTTTTCTTACTTTGAAATGATTTTCAAACTATTGATACATGTAAACTTTTTTGCCATTATGTTCATATAAAAAAACAGTATTCATTCACAATAACAATGATAATAATTCAAATCACATCCCATCTCGAATTTTAACGTTATTTTAACCCAATAAATTTTTAAATCTTTTGGGATTTAACAACATCAAACGGAGTCTGAAGAAGCTAAAACAAATTCCATCGGAATTATAACTACGAAATTTAAGCTATTACGAATAAAATATGTGATAGGTCGATATAATTTAGTATATTTTTCTTTCTTTGAAGTGATTTTCAAAACTATTGATGCATGTAAACCTATTTATCATTGTGTTCATATTAAAAAAAATGTATTCGATTCCATCTTGGAATTTTATAGTGTTTTTATCCCAATAAATTTTTCAATATTTTGGAAATTAACGAAGCCAAAGTCTGAATAAGCTAAAACAAAATCCATCGGAATTATAACTACGAAATTAAAACCATTCCGAATACAACGTGTGATAGGCCAGTATAATTTAGTATATTTTTCTTTCTTTGAAATGATTTTCAAACTATTGATGCATGTTAACCCATTTGTCATTGTGTTCATATAAAAAAAATCTGTAATCATTGACAATAACACTTATTAATGCACAATAATTCTAATAAAATACAATTTAACATCTTAAATTGACATCTTTTTCAATAATCAGCGATAAATTGACTAAAATTGATGAACAGTTTTTTAACTATTTATCGAATACTAGCTGGATCGCGTGTTCAAATTTGTTAGATATTATTTTGAGCATTTTATAGTAACTTTTTTTTCCATGTTCCTAAACTCTAACTTAAGTTGACCTTTATATAATCTGAAGAAGATTGTTGTGTAAGATTAATGTAAACTTTTCCCTAGTTTTGAAAGCTTTTTTTTCACAAAAGTTGTAATTTAAAATAAAGAACGCTTTAACAAAAAAAAATTGAATTAAGATTTCTTTTGTGGTTAGGCTGTTTCTATTTGGATCATAAGTTTAATGGATTATTTTGATAGGTATTGAATTGTCCCATATTTGAAAGTTGTATAGATCTTAGTTAGGAATTTTTTAAAAAAAATATTGAAAATAGTTATTCATTGTACCATTATACCAAATAGCGAATAGATGACTCAAACGATTTAATAACCTTTAAAGATTCTTTTAGATTGTAAGAGCTATTCTCTAAATATAATCTTAAAGAAAATGTCGCTTAAAATTCAGACTAATAAATAATAAAAAATAAAACTAATTAGCAAATTTTAATTTTAAAAATTTTGAAAACAAATTTCCAATAATTATATTAATTTTTGGGTAAGTTTTCCTTCGCACTATAATACAATAAATAAGCTATAGTTTTGGGCCTATAAAGGTTTAACTACCGTTTAACCCTGAGAGAGGATTTTGCATCGTTAAACATCCCATAAAGATTCCCCCTCTTTTAAAGCTTTAAAATATTTACTCTTTGAGAAGAGAGAAACTTAAACTTCGGTTAAACTCTATTTAAACTAGAACTTTTTAAATTTGCTCCTTCGAGGGTAATTGTGTTATGTAGTATGTATGTTTTTGTTGTTGTTAATGTTAGTATATTTTTAGTTTAGTTTAGATTATATTTCGGTTTTGTTTGTTTTTATTTCTTTTTAATATTTTGGTTTTTCGCCATTTTAATATTAAATAGTATTTAAAATGTGTATAAAAAATTAACAGTGAAAAAATATATACTTTTTGTTTTGTTTGGTTTGTTTTTTTTGTTTTTCTTGTATGACTTGTTTTCATTCTACTAATATTAATGATCTAAAAAGAAAATTACAACTAGTTACAAAATAAAAAAAATTTATGTATAAACGTAAAAATAAAAAAGAGTTATTCAAATATTTTGTAATAATGATTTGCACATCTTATACAAAGTTTTTAAATTAAGTCCTTGTTTAAACTAAGGTGTTTATCTTTTTCTTAATTTGTTTTAAATTTTAAGCGTTTAAAAAAATATATATGTATTGTATATTTATATTAAATGTACTTTAGTTTTTTTCTTTTGTTTTTAATTACTTGTAATTAATTATTATTAATAACTTTTTGTTTTGTTGTAAATTACATATACATATTATATTCTTTAGGTTTTTAGTTTTTGTATTATAGACTCTATTTGAGAGATATTTGGTTTAAAATAATTAATTACTTTTTACTTTTTTTTGTTTGTAGATCGTGAATTTTCAGTGTCATTTTTAATTTGAATTATTAATATTATTATTTTATGTTTTTTTGTTGTTTTGGTTTAAAGGACTCTTTGTTTTTGTGAGTGTAAAAGTGATTTTTAATTGGCAACTAATAATTGCTGATAGGAGCCAGTGTTATTGGAATAGAATGAATTGAGACCATCAATCAATTTCGAGTTGGATGCAGCAGCTGTAGCAGCATTGTTAGCTGAATCTTGAGAATTATTGCTATTAGCTGTGGAGGAAGAAGCAGCAGCTGCAACGGTAGCTGCTGCTACAGCAGCCACAGCATTAGCGGCACTTTGTCTTTCACTATTTGCAGCATTATTGGCAGCTGTGTTGGCGGCATTAGCAGCAGCAGCCGAGCCTGTTGAAGGTACAGGACTAACTCCGCCATTGCTGATGTCCGAGCCATTAACAGTGCCATTGGTCACAGTGACCGTTATATTGGCATTATTATTATTGTTGCCCGCATTCTCCTTGCCATTAACACTAGTATTACTTATATTTTCATTTGAATTTTTCATATTACCAGTAGCTGATGAGCCCACAGCAATTTGATGCTGTTGTTGCTGCTGCTGTTGACCATTCATGGCAATGGGAGATTGTGGTTGCGGCTGCTGATGTGGCATATGTTGATTGCCACCACCCATGCCATAGAAACCATGTGGTTCCAGATAGTTGTTAAATTTACCATGACCCACCCCATTATTACCATGACCATACAAACCATTGTTGTCAGCATGAAAATGTGTATCGAACAAATTGCGATGATGATTGTTGAACTGTGGATACATGCCCATAGCCATGTTGGGAAAATAGAAGGGATCTCCATTCGCTCCAGTGCCATTCTGTCCCAAACCCAGTGAGAGGGGATTTGGCGACAAAGATCGAGCTGGTGAGACGGGGCCGATGGGTCCAAAGTGATTACCAGGCTGTCCACTGCCACCATTGGGCGAGTGACCGTGTCCGTGATGAATTTGTTGCTGCTGCATGGCACGTTGTTTTATGTAGTTGGAGAATTCAGTGGGGGACATGCGATATGAAGTGCTGTTAGGAGGAGAAAAAAAAAATTTAATTTTAAGAAAAGATTAATAAAATTTTTGGAAAAATCTATTTCTTTTCTTTTATTTTAAAAATATGTATTATATGTAGTTAAAGATTAATAATTTTTAGAACCTGATGTAAAATTAGTAGTGCAAGAACGAGTATAATCCTAAGCTCTTCCTATTATTTAATAACATTTTTTAATAACTTGTGATATACCCTCCACTACTAGAACCCTTTCTGTGGAATAATATTGTGCTACAAAATTCTCTTAACAATTCCATAAAACCATTCAGCACGAATAAATACGTTGTCTTAATTCCTTAGTACTCCAAACCTATTGAATTCATTCCTTTAAGAATTCATTCATTATAGAACTAATTCCTTATTGAATTATTCAAGTTTTCATTAATTTAAATTCAATACATAATATCATTAAACGATGAATGGATTTATGGAATGAATGGCTGACATTCTTTAATTCCAGATCGATTTGAATGATTCTTTTAATACCTAACATTCAGAAAGTCTGAGAAACAATAAAAGTCCTTAACCCGTTTTTGGAACTTGTTTCATTCAGATAATTTCGAACAAAAACCAATGTTGAAAGAACTAGTTCTAGTAGCGTTTGAAGAAGTGATGTTTTATTTCATTGAAGTATCTGCATAACTAGTTCCGAGGATTCAATTGAAAATCATTGCTTAAAGAACTATTAGAGGTAATAAGTGTATGACTAAAATGCGGGATTTACAATAGATGGCTAATCTTTTGAACTCGGTTTTTGTTTTTAATAACTTATATGTAATTTTGAAAGGTAATATCTGTCATTTATTCTCACAAAGCTATTGAACATTATCAAAAATGTCGAACTTTCTGCCAACAAAGCGTCATATGCAGGAAGTTTTGCTTTACTTCTTTAATTTGAAACAAGTAAGAGAGCTATATTCGGATGTGCCGAATCTTATATACCCTTCACCAAATTATACTACAAAATACAAATTTTTAGGTAAACAAAATTTATTTTTTTCCAGTTGTTTTTTTTTAATTTTTTGGAAAAAAAAATTTCGAATTGTTTTTTTTTTCAATTTTAAAAAATATTTTTTTTTGTTTTTTTCATCATTTATTTTAAATAATTAGCAAAAAAAAATTTTAGTGGAAAAAAAATTCGGGTTAAAAAATATTTTTTACGATTTCGACCCATTGTAGGTACAACTTACTATGGTCGGTTCAACTTACTATGGTCTTCCCGAAGGTGAAGGGTATAAAAAGTCGCGCTGAAGCACACCGATTGCTCACCAAAGCTTATGGTTTCAACGTACGAGAGATGGTTTGTGCGGTTCAGAAGTGGGGTAGACAAAGATCGTCTAGGCCTGACATAAAAGTTTGAAGACCAAGAATTGGAGGCAATACTCCATGAAGATTGTTGTGAAAGTCAACAAGAGTTTGCAAAATCATTGAGAGCTACTCAATTTCAAAACGGTTGCGAGAGCAGGATTCATCCAAAAGCGTGGAATTGGGTACCATACGAATTGAAGCTGAGAGACCCTGAAAGACGATTTTGTATGTCTGTAATGCAGCTTGAATGCTATAAAAGAAAGCCAGTTTTGCATCGAATCATTACTTGCCATGAAAAATGGATCCATTACTATAACCCGAAGCGTAAGAGATCGTATGTGAAGTCCGACCAACCAGCCGAATCGACACCAAAGCCAAATATCCAAGGCGCTAAGATAATTATCTGTATTTTGTGGGAGCAGAAGTGTATTATTTATTATGAGTTGCTGAAATCTGACTGTACCGAACCCAAATGATTCATTGGAAGCAAGCATTGGTCGAAAAACTCCCAGAATATGAGGCCAGACATGAAACCGTATTTTCCATCATGACAACGCTCGGGCACATGTTGGAAAACCTGTTAAAAAGTAATTAGAAAGAAGTGGTTGGGAGGTTTTGCCTCACCCGCTTTATAGTCCACACTACTATTTGCTTCGATCGATGCAGAACGCTCTATCTATTCTACGCTTCACACACCCAATAAAAATTAGAATGCGAAATGACAAATTTTACTAGAACCGAAAAAACGTATTATTTTTATTCGACCATTTATTTGGATGATTCTTTCAATACCGACAATTCAGAAAGTATTTCTGACAGATTTTAGTGTTTTTAAGTCTATGCGTTATTGAGAGCTTCACAAAGTTAAGTTTTATGTTGGTTAAAAAATTGAGGTTGTCGCGGGCTTATACCTCAGATATATATGGGCCGATATTCTCATGTTATTTGATATCTCATGTAGGTCCTTAGATAATCTAGGATCTTTGGAAAACCTATTTCAACCAGACATATAGAAAAATCGACATCTGTTCAAGTTTTATCGGTTTTCCTACGTCCACATATAAATTTCATTTCTTTAAAATTTGTGTTTTTTTTATTCAAATTTCCTCTGTAAATCCCAATTTTTTTTTTCCAATACACAATAATAAATAAAAATCTACTTACTTATTAGTTCTTTTGGAGTTGGTTTTCAATTTGGTCGAACCAAATTTCGTTTGAGCAAAGGTGGCCGTGGTGAAGGTCAATGGCGCTTGCGAGCGCTGCAAAAACGTACCGCCAGTTAGCACAGCCGCTGCCACCGGATTAGGGCTACCCTTATAGGTAGGTGAATTCGAGGAAGCCGACAGTGGCGATGAGCCAGCCAGGGGCGAAGTCTTAGGACTTAAACTCAAATTATTCATGCTGGTGTTAACGGCATCGATGGGACGAAAGCACTGAGCCTCGGGATTAAATGTTTTGTTAACCTCACCATCGGCGGAGGAGTTATCTTCTTGATTGTCGCTATTCTCAGAATAGAGAATCTGGAAACAAAAATATAATATTAAAAACAGACATTCTATTGTATTTGGAAATGTGAGAGTTTTTAGTACATACCTTAACGCAGCCCTTTTCCCCAATGCGATAGGACACCTCACCGGGATCCACCCAAACAGATAGTTCATTTGGAAGATTTTCTAAAATATCTGAGATGGGAACACCACTCTCGCGTGCGGCACGCTCTAAAACGGAATCAATGGGATCGCCTGTTTTAAGGCAACGAAATGCAGAGCCCTGTAGTAAATTAGGAAGATAAATTAATAACAAGAAATTTTAATAAATCGTTAAATTTAACTATATATCACGAATTTAAGTTGCCTTTATAAAGATTGGCAGCCGTATTTATACAAAATATCACCATTTAATCGGAATTCAAACATTTGGTAACCACAATGAAATAATTCTGTTGATGAAACTAAACTCCTTGATTAACAATAATATTTAATAACACAATCCATATAATTGCTATGTTTGGAACATAATTATTTGTTGTGACCACTAATTTTAATATCATTGAAAGTTTGAACCAAATTTCTTAGTTGTTCTTACACAATTTTGGTACAGGCAACAAAAATTCGTAATTTTGTTGTGGAAAAAAATGTATGTTTCTTTTTAGACTTACCTTAAAGGGCTTTTCAGGATACCAATGTCCTTGGAATTTATCTCTCCATGCTTTTTCCAACTCTTCACCGAATATATTGACACGCCTCCTGGGCAGTTTATTGTACAAATATGAAATGACGAAATTTAATGCAACTTGTATTTCAATATGCATTTTTGTTGTGGTTTTGTCGTTGTTGCTGTTGTTGTTAATAAAATAATTATCACTCACTATCAAATGATGCTGAAGTATTTAGTTGTCGCAATTGATTTCTGTTCTAATTACATTAAATTCTCTATTAAAGATAGAGGGAGGGAGGGAGGGAGATTGGTGTAAGTTTAGTTTAGTGATGTAAAAATATTTATATTATTTTTAATATGACTGAATGACTGACTGACTGACTGCCGGTCTATCTGTTTGACAGTGTGACTATACAATTTATAAGCGTAGTATGTTGTAATAGTTTCGTAGATTTCTGATGTATTTTTTTCTTAAAATTTTTGTAAAATTCTGCTTGAATTTTTAAAATTTATTTTCTTTTTCTTGCAGTTGTTGTTGTTGTATGTAGTTTTGATGTTGATGTTTTATATTCTTTCTTTGGCAACGTTTTGTCTTTTCTGTTTCTGTTTTCTAGATTCTACTTGTGAGATGTTGATTTGGAATATTTTCTGCTTTTTTTGTTTTGTTTTGTGGGATAAAATATTATATTTTATACGTAGTTGTTGTATAATTAGTGATCTGTAAAGATAAAGACGAGAAAGCAAAATAACATTAGTTTCAAATTAAAATTTAAAATAATTTTTTTTATAAATGTCATAGTTCAAATTGTCTATAAGGATTTTTTATTTTGTATAGTTATGTTTTTATGAAATTTATGGCATTCGAATCCCGAGCCAAGAAATATTTGATTTAGTTTAATACAAAAACTTAATTTAGTTTAATACAGAAATATAAAATATCACAGAAACATTAATAACCCTTTGAATTCCTAAAATCGGTTGTTTTGTTAGTTGGAAAGAAACTTAAATCTATTCAAAATTATAGGAATTGAACTTCCAAAATTCAGTTAGACCAGGAAATATGTGTCCCAACAGGTCAAAGAGATAAAAGAACCTATGATTGATAAAATACAAAATTAATACTATACAAAATTTCGTCTAACAAAAATATACTCGTACTAATATTTTTGTTAATAATTCCCAAACAGTTTATGTGAATTTTAATATAAGATATATAACGAAAACATGAACAAAGCAAGCATGAATCGAAGGCCCCATCTAGTTATACTTTGCTCTCGGGTAACAAGAGCCCAATCATTTATCTCGTCGGATTGTTCTCATTAGCTAGTCATAGCCAATAAGTTGTAGTTAGCCGATGAAAGCTGAATAATTTATCTCCTCGGATTGCATCCATAAGCTATATTTACCAGCAATTAGTCGTAAGTCGACCGAGAACCGAAGCATCTGATTGTACTCTTTTGCTAGTCACAGCCAATAAGTTGTAGTTAGCCGACGGTAGCGGAAGAATTGATTTCCTCAGATCGCATCCATAGCTATATTTATCTATAATTGGTCGAGAGCGAAGCATTTATCTCGACGGATTGTATTAATTAGCTAGCCTTAGCTTATAGAGCCAACAAATTCATCTCCCCGGATAGCATCCTTTGCATTTATGTACCCATAATTAGTCTTAAGCCGACCGAGAGCGCAAGCGTTTATCTCGTCGAATCTTCTATTAGAAGCTTCGTTCATTGACAATTATATCCCTAAGATACAAAACAGCTCTGTGTTAAAAAAATCAAAGCCCAAAAATTTGAATAAACTTTGGAGGACTCAACTAAATATTTCTGGGTTTCATGTGCGAATAACTTGTGTATATACTTCGATTTAACGCTTAAATCAATCAATCAGAGCTTTAAATTTCAGGATATTTAGAAGTTGTAGGAAATAATTTTGGTGAAAAATATGCTTCATGTGTTATTGTCAACTAAACAGATTGAAAAACCGAGTCAATCGAGTTCTATTTCTCGTATCTAAGATATTTATGGATTGATTTTGTTGATATTCAATATCAAAGTTCTCCAACGTATGTTTAATACAAGATTTAGAACCGTGTGATATCTGGAGATTATGGAAATTTAATTTTAACCAATATATGGATAAATGAACATCAATATATCAACTTACATAGGGATCCAATCCCTCAATATCTTTTTTAGGTATGTAAAATTTTGATGCTTTAAATAGGGCTCAATATTTTGTTTGCGTCTGTTCAATAAGCTAAGCTTTTTTACACTAAAAATTTTCTTTAAATTAAATTTGTATCTAAGATAGCGCAATGTCTTATCACTTTCCTGGCCAAAATTGAACAGAGAATAAAACCAATCGGCTTAGAAACGGCTAATAGCCGAATAATTTTGTGGAAAAAATCTCTTTGGTTTCTGAACTAGTTCTACGAATATTATTAGGCTATGTAAAGTTTCCCTAGAACTTGTTCCGAAGATTACAATTTTGAACAAAAATCATGGATAAAAAAACGGTTTCAGAATCTTTATAATAATGGTAATAAAGCCGGCAATTTCACTCAAAACTCATAAGTTTTAATCTCAAACAAGAACGAGTACTGGCTATAAGTATACATTATATAATTAGTTGTGGAACTATTAAATTTATTTCCGAATAAATTCAGGAATCGATTATATAATCAAAGAAACAAATAAATTGTGTAAAATTGTTCTCGAAACGGACAAAAAACTTTGTTGAAAGAACTACTTCTAGAGTGGTTCTAAGGAAAGGAAAGTCAAAAATTTCAAGCAAAAACTTTTTGAAACTGAATTCTTTTTTTAACGACACTGTGAACAAGAGTAATAGAATCAAAGAAACAAAAAAATATACGCAAATAGTTCTCGAAATAAAATTATGAATTTGGCTTTGGTGTCGATTCGGCACGTTGGCCGGGCTTCACATACGATCTCTTACGTTTCGGGTTATCGTAATGTATCCATCTTTCATCGCAAGTATTGATTCGGTGCAAAAACTTATTTTTATATACTATAATGTTCAATAACTAAGTGATAATAAATGACAGATATGTTCCATTCAATATTACATACAAGTTATTAAAAACAAAAACCTCGTTCAAAAGATACGCCATTCCGGATTTTTAAGTCGTACACCCAATAATTTTATACATATATTAGTTTGTCATTCCGTTAGTAATTTCCACAATATAATTTTCCGACCACAATATAATGAATCCTTATAGATAGCGGAGGCGATTAAGCCATGTCCGTCTGTCTGTCTGTCTGTCTGTTGAAATCAATTTTCTGAAAACCAAATTTTCGGGATCCAAATCTTCAATAATTCTGTCAGATATGCTTTCGAGAAGTTTACTATTTAAAATCAGCAAAAAAAAAATTTAAAAAACCAAAAAAATTTTTTTTTTAATTAAAAAATAAATAAATTTAAAAAAAAATTAAAAAAAACTCTTTTGAAAAAAAATTTAAAATTTGTATTTTGAAGTATAATTTGGTGAAGGGTATATAAGATTCGGCACAGCCGAATATAGCTCTCTTACTTGTTTTTTTTTAATTTTATATATTTGGTATGTGAGAAAGGAATAGTAGATCAGTAGTCGCATTCATAGTGGTTGAACATGATCGTTTATCTACATTTCAAATGAAATTCATAAAAGTTATCAAATAAGAAATAAAAATCACAATCAATAGCTGGTCAGATTACAACAATGAAATAAAGTACATAACATGTTATTATAATCCATGTTTCATGTTCTCTTAATGCCGACCACTGCAGTAGATTTAAAATGTTGTAACAGCTGAAAGGAATATGTATCTACTATGAAACAAATTTGTATATTTCTTGTGCCTTGGAAACTTTGCTTGACATTTAAAGCATTTAAAATTGAAAAATAAAACTGATTTCAAATCCAAATAACTAGATTTAACAGTTATACTAGCGACTTTTCAAACCACGTAGGAGATATTTTGTCACGAACTTTTAGAGTCAAACACTCAATAAATTTCGAATTAAAATTTCTCAATCATTAGTTTTTCGACCTAGAATTCAAATTGTTTACTATAGAATTTCACATTTCTCTGAAAATCTATTTCTTTATAAAGTAAACAAATATTTACAAAATTTATATTATAGATTTCAAGTGTTTTTTTTAAAACGATTTATGGCATATTGTAAATTAATTAGTTTTGCAAAAAAAAAAATAAAAAAATGGCACAAAAATTCAATTTGAAACCTATATACACATAAACACACCTTTGGAAAAACTCTTACACTGACACACATATTTACTTAAACAAACATATTGACAGCAGCAGCACACGTTTTAAAATCAATTTACAAAACTTCCGCACGATCGAACACTAAATGTTGACTATAAAAGTTGGTAGGTAGCAAATAGTGTTTTGTAATAATTTTTGTTTACAACAACAATAACAAATTTTTGTTGGAAGCAATAACAACTACAAAAATTAACAAAGTTTTAGAACATGTCCAACAAATACCTAAACAACAACAAAAATAAAAATAACATCAAAATAGACATGACCAGGCAGGCATTTGAAAATGTTCAAACGTTTTTTTGTATATTTTTTTTTTGGTTAAACAATTTTCACTTTTCATGATTTCATTTCAATTCAATTTAATTTCAATTTCATTTAAACAAATAAAAGTAAAAAAGAATGATAAAAATACCATATTTTTTCTTGCCAAAAACACTTACATATTGTATGATGTAATATGGTAAAATGTTGGCTGAATTTTAAATACAAAACTAGAAAATCAAAGAAAGACAACAAAATTAGAAAAAAAACAAAACATTCACTTTCTTATGATTTGTTTGTTTGTTGTTTTGAAATAAAAACCTTAAAAAGAAACATTAACAATTATGTATTATAAATAACTAAATATTTAGCTAAACAATAAAACGTTGTTTAATTTTATTAAGAAATTTTTGGCATTGAACTCTGTCTGCATTTGATTTCATAAAACCAGAACTATTTTTTCATTTTGCATTTAAATTTATTTAAATAAATTTCGAATTTTTTTGCTGCATTTGGTTTAAAATCTATAGATTATATTGGCGCGCTTTTAAAATTAAAATAAAAATAGACATGAAATTTAAATTTTCCTACAATGTTGGCCACTCACCACTGTTCTTTGTTTATGAAACAGATCGTTGCCAGATTGTATACTTAAATGTAAGAATATTCATATATCAGATTGTGTAAAGGGAAATTTTGAAATTTTTGATAATAATAAATTTCACTCGGGAGTTAACGATTCGAGGACGGGTCAATAAGTCCGTGACTTTTTGAGTTTTAACTGAAATGTCAACACTGCATCTGTCAGTTGACTCCTGTCAAAATTTGAACAAGCTGTGTCATATAGTTTATGGTTGATAGCCAGACTTGAGAAGAAAATGTAAAAAAATTGATTTCGGAAAAAACCATCTCTCAAACCAAGGCTAAGCTTGATAAATACAATGGGAACTCTGCACCATCAATTTAAATGGTCGTACAAGCATGGAAGATGCCAAAAGTTCTGGATGCCCAGTTAAGTTCTCTACACCTGAAACAATTGAAACAATTCACGATATGATGTTGGCCGATCGTAGATTGATAGTCCGAGAGACTCAGTGGTTTCAATTTTGAATGATCACTTGGTTATGAGAAAGCTTTCCGCATGATGGTTGCCGCATTTCCTCACAATCGACCACAAACGCAATCGTGTGACAACTTCGCAGTAATGTTTCGTAACCGCGCACGAAACTTGGATCCAACACACCAGAGACCAAACAGCAGTCAAAACAGTGGGTTTCAGGGGGTGAATCGGAACCAAAGAAGGCCAAGGTGGGTTTGTCTGCCAATAAAGTCATGGCGACCGTTTTTTGGGATGACATCCTTCAAAAGGGTAAAACAATCAATGGCGAAATGAGGATTTTATAAAAAATCGACCACATCTGGCCATGAAAATACATTTTTTTTCACCAGGACAATGCAAGAGTGCACACATGTGCAGTTTGCATGGCAAAAATTCATGAATTAGGCTAAGAATTGCTCAATAATAAGCCGTATTCCCCGGAGTGACTATTTCTGGTTTCCCAAAGAAGCAATGGCACAAACAAATACCCATTTTGATGACAAATCTCATTTATTGAAAGGGATACAAAAATGTGACAAAGTGTAAGAGTTCAAAGGAGACTATGTTGAAACTCAAACCTTTCAAGAGATTGAAAGTTAAATATCTTTCAATTTGAAAATTTTTATTTTGACTTCATTCAGAATATATATGTTTAGATTAACATTTCAAAAACCCCAAGAGGACTATTATTACCGAGAATTTTAGTAGTTTCAATAACAAAATTCTTGAATGTATATCTGCTATATTGATATGGGTGCTTCAGATATCTGGGTCATTCGGAAATTTAAATTAAACAAACATCCGCTCATCGTTATATAAACTATAAGGATCCATAATATAATTATAAATTATATACATACATACATACATAGTTATATTCTTTCACAAATTTTAATTATAAATGATAGATGAATTTGAACATTAAATAATTCTGATTATTTTCTGAAGAACCAAAAGATAATGAATACACTAATTACAGTTTAAAATTAACTGGCATCTCTATGTTATATATTAAATGTGAGTCAGACATTTAGTAAATCAAGTGTCAAATGCATTTGCTGCAATTCTTTTACTCTGTTAACAACAAAAATAAATTAAAAATGAAATAATTAAAGCAATTTTTGTATTGTATAAATAAATAGGAATCTGCATATATATTTATGTATAAACGAGTATAAGTAAAATATTTATGGCATATTTGTGTCATAAATCACATGCTTATATATTTTTTTTCGTATTTTTATTATTATTTATAGTTTTTGTATGTCAAGTTTGAGAATTTATAAACTTAAAAAAATTAATGTAATTATTTTGATATGTCAAAATTAATTGTAAATGGCAGACTAATGATCCAAGGAAAATGTCAAATGTTTTGCTTCTTTCATGGAAAATGTACTTCTCATATTATCAAAAATAAGTACCAGAGATTCAAAATGTACCTTTGAATTTCAATAATTCAACAGTTTTTGTCTTAAAGTTTTCCCTATAGGATACCATGAGCCATATTTTAACTATCTGAGATATGACTTTGGTACACATATTTTAAAGACAAGTTTTCTTCTTAAAGTTACAGTATTATTTCTGTACCGATAAAACAGATTTATTATGATTTGTTGGCAATAGAATGATTCGACTATATCCATAGATTTTTCGCCTAACTATAAAAAGTCAGTCAGGATTTTTGTTATCCCAACTAAAATATTTCAGTTAAAACAGAAAAATTCGGCAATTTAGATCGATTATCAATTGATTCGGTTATAATAACCTAAACGGTAAATTGAAATTATAATTTCTTAAATGAACTATTAAGGTGATTAATATTATTAAAACTTCTAAGGATATTCAGATTTGGATAAAATTGTGACAATAATAGTGGTTAAAGTTTGTTCGTATCCCTTTTTATACCCTACACCACCATAGTGGGGAGGGTATAATGAGTTTGTGCAGATGTTTGTAACGCCCAAAAATATTAGTCTAACACCCACCTTAAAGTATAGAATCACTTTCGGAGTCGATTAAACGATGTCCGTCCGTCCGTCCGTCTAGTCGGCTGGCTGGCTGGCTGTCCATGTAAACCTTGTGCGCAGAGTACAGGTCGCAATTTTGAAGATATTTCGATAAAATTTGGTACATATCATTTTTTCGGCTCAAGGACCAACCCTATTGAAACTGGCTGAAATCGGTCCATTATTTCACCTAGCCCCCATACAAATGTCCCTCCGAAATTGGACTTTATCGGTCATAAATGTTTAATTTATATATGTATCTCCACAAATTCCGCTCCAAATAAGTTTTATATACACAAAATTCATGTCACCAAATTTTGTTACGATCGGTCCATAATTAGTCATAGCTCCCATATAGACCCGCTTCCGAAAATCACTTTAACGTGCATAATTCGCTTAAACATTTTGGTATACACACAAAATTCAACATAGTTAACTTTAATATAGACATAAATCACACTACCTAATTTCATGGTGATCGGTCCATAATTGGTCATAGCCCCCATATAGGCCCACTTCCGAAAATCACTCAAAAATATAAATTATTGAAATTTTAAAAGAAAAATGTTTTTGCTCTTTTACTTAGTGTAGGGTATTATATGTTCGGGCTTGACCGACCATACTTCCTTACTTGTTTTTTTTTTAAAACACTTACCTTGAAGCTAGCACTAACTATATATCTTAATATAGAACTAAAATTAAGTGTTAGAAAAAATAATGTGAATATTTTTATTCATTTTAAAACAGTATTTTGCTCTAATGACTTAACTGATTCCAATTTACATATTTTTTTTTAGCCATTTGACACTTAGGTGTCGTTTATAATACAAAAATGCATAAAAAAGCATAAGGCAATAGTCACTTTAGTGTCGACACTAATCTCCGATTATACTTAATTTAAACTTTAGAAAGTATTTTAAGCCATTCGACACGTATGTGTCCTTGGATAATTAAATATAAGTCCATTGGTTACTTTACATATCTCTGGTAATCAAGCTTCATGTCAATTGTCCCTTTTCAAAAGTAATCTTCTGACTGTACCCAGAAATTCCGCGTTGACTACCAGAGAAGACAATGCATGCCTTTTATGTAGTGTTTTTCACAGAGGGAAGTTAATTGGTTACTTTATATATCCCAGGTAATGTAGCGTGACATCAATTGACACTTTAGTGTCTTTAAGTCATCTATGGTTTGGTCACTTAGAACTTGTTTCTACTACCTTTGGGATGTAGTTATTTTAGCCACCAATAGAAGTAGTCTATTGGAGAGTCAATTACCACTAAGTGTCTTTTTGAAATGCGGAGGTTGGTCTCGGTAATATATCTGGGGTGGATTGACTTCTCTGTTGGTAATGATAGGTAAAGTTACTAGTTTGAGACTCTTAGCCAGCACTGCTAGGTAATCAGTTTAACCCTCTAACCGGCAATGCTGCCTTTAGGCGGGGTATGTTAAATGTATGTAATGCTGCTTTATTTACTTATTTCTCCCGTTATAACGGTAAATATGTGTAAAGAGACAAACAATTTACTTATTGTGATAAATATGAACGTGTACTTGTCTTTTGTTTTTTTTTTATTCCAACGTATTTTTTTTTTATTCAAACAATAATCTGGCATATTTTTTTACCTCAAAATAAAATTGGCCGGTTAGAGGGTTAAACTTGTTTTATATTTAGGAAGTAACTACTTATCAATATAAGTAATCCATTGCAGAGCCATTTCATCAGTAGTTAACTATCGCATAGTTAGATATAACTTAGTCTTCCTTTGCAATCTGCAACAAGGTATCATTATGTAGGCCTAAGATTTGAATTTTCGGTCATTTGTGCAGTAAAGTGTTGTGAATCCAAAAAACAGTTTGACAGCTGACAGTTCATAGTTAGTGAAAAAAAGGAACTACAAGAGACAAAAACGCGTTTTAATTGCTAAACAATAATGAAAGATGAACGATCACAGTTCGAAAATTTTCTACAAAACTGTGAAGAAAGTAATTAGAAAATTCATCAAGATAGGATTAATAGGTGATGCTAAACACACTGGTCGTCCAAAAACAAGCCGTTCGTGTACTATGTACAAATAGAGTCATTTGAATGGAATATTGAAGATTAACAAGTGGATGCTGATTTTTCGAGAAAAATCAAGGCTTAGGATAATTTTTTGACTTTGATGGATTTGGTTATCGACAATATTGTAGTATTTGGGTTTCGGAGAACCTACATGTGATTGTCAAAAACCAAATGCATCTACAACTGTTTGATGCCTATTTTGGGATGGAGTTACCATTGGACCATACTACTTCGAAAATGAGGCTGGTCAAGTAGTGACTGGTGCTCGATATCGCGACAATTCTTTCTAATATTAATGTGGTCGACATGTGGTTTCAACAAGACATTAAAACAATTTAATTACAACATGAGACATTTTCTGGTTGTGTACTCTGCCGTTTCGGTGATCGAATGATTTAACAGTTACTCCATGAAGACTGTTGTAAAATTCAACAAGAGCTTGAAAAATCATTGGGAGATACTCAAGCAGCAATTTCAAAACGTTTGAGAGAAGCGGGATTCATCCAAAAGCAGGGAAATTGGGTATCATACGAATTGAAGCCAAAAGACCTTGAAAGACTTGCACTGAATCATTACTTGCGATGAAAACTGAAACCATTACGATAAGCCGAAGTGGTTGGGTCCGAAGAAGTGGTTGGGTTCGGTCTATAAGGGGGTCTCCCCCGACTTATATTTGTTTCGATCGATGTAGAACGTTCTGTGGGATTTGCTTCACTTCAGAACAGAGTATCCGAAATTGGCTTGATTCATTCTTGGCCTCAAAAGATGAGCAGTTCTTTGGGTTCGGCATTCATATGTTGCCAGAATGATGGGAAACGATCATAGCTAACAATGGCCAATAGTTTGAATAGATTTACATTGTACAAATGTTTAAAAATAAAAGCTAAACATTTTAAAAAAATACGGCATTTTTAAGTCATACAGCAATAGATTTTGTTTTCTAGAACATATTTTTTAAAATTAAATATTTTATGGACATAAACACTTTTTTAGAGCAAATTTCCGGTTTCCCAGTTAATAAATCTTGGGTATACTTGCTATGATTAATCAATATTACTTATACGCTTCCATGGTTCATGGGAAAAATACCACTGTATCTGAGAAAAAATTTGTTAAAATGAATTCTTCACAATTTTTGTAAGAATTTGGTTCGAGTAATTTTCTGTTTATATTTTAATGAGTTACTTTAATAAATATGATTATAAAATAATTAAACTTATTTTATAATTTTTCCTTAAATGTTACTTGATATTAGCCTTGTGTCCCACATTGAAATTAACTTTAAAGACTGTTTGCCTATGAAACGAATTACTGAGGTTCGGGTACCATTCCCAGAACTGCTGGGAATTTCATAAGCTTGTATATATAATATAAATATGTAAGTTTCTTTAAATGCATTTCTATGTAAATGTAAGCACAACACAAATGCACTGTCAGCTGTTCTAGTTTATTCAATGTTTTTGGCTTTTGTTTTATTAGTTCTTTTCTTTCTTTTTTTTTGTTTTTGTTACAGTTCTTTTCTTTTTCTTCCTCTGCTTATTTTTCTTGCTCATTGTAAAAGTTATTAGCACTATTTAGTTGTGCTTTTTGTTTTTGTTGTTGCTCAGCCATTGTTATTGTTTTTTGTTGTTGTTGTTGCTGCATTATTATAACATTTTGTTGTCTTCTATAAATGAGTGTATGTATGTAGTACGAGTATGTGTGTTGTTTGTTTTCTTTTTTTTTGTTGTTGTTGTCAGTGGTCGCTGTTGCTGCTGTGTTTTAAAGGTTACCCCTTTTTTAACCTTGAATATAGTATGATCCAATTTGTAGCCATATTTATGCTGATTTAGGTATAAAAAAAGAACTAAAACAATTACTAAAGAGAACAAATACATTATATACAGTTTAATTATTGTCGTATTAGGTAAATGTAAGCCATAGAAATAACATGCTGATACATATGTTTATAACACGTGTGTGGCTTGTAGTTTTTAATTGTCGTTTAGGAAACGAAAATGTTGTGTTGGGGTTTTTTAAATTAAGCTTAATTTTGCCAATATGTAACTTAGGAAATAATGTAGTGTAAAGTTTTTTTTACTTTTGTTAATCAGTTTAAATGGGAAAAATTAATTAAAAAAAACAAAATGGCGTATAAATAATTTCTTTCAGAATTCAAAATTTTTCAAATTATCTTAAGGATTTAAAATTTTGAATAAGTAAGGAGCTAAAAAAACTTGGAATTTGTATAAAGAAGTCAAAATGTTGGCACAATTCATTTTATATTCAATAACTTATTTATCGTTTGCATAATTTTTCTATTGAGCCAAATGATTTTCTTTTGCAAACGTTCCCACTGTGTCACCTGACAGGAAAATCCTTGAACATTAATTGAAATTCTTTTCAAATGTACAATATGTACTATGTGTCATTGTGTTGAAAGGTGCTTATTTATTTAATAATACTATTAAATGTTTTAGATGATTTTGTAAACAAATACAAAAGACTTTAAAGTAATATTGAAAAACTGACATGTCAAAAATAATAAATTTTTAAATATTTTCAACATTTCTAAATAAATAAATATTTAAAAACATAGTAGTTTTCAATATGCCATTCATTATTTAGTTAAATATATATGTATGTGTTACTAATTGTTCTTATAAAATCGGAAACAAAGACAAAACAAATCATGCATGATAAAAATATATAAAAATAAACTGAAAGAAAAAAAAAACACAATTTATGCAAAAATATTTTGGCAGCAATTTAAATGTTCCTTTTTTTAATGCCAAAAATGAAAAAAAGAACAATAAAAATGATTTGAAATAATGACATTTAAGAGTAATTGAAACTTGTATACAAAAATAAAGAAAATATTTAAGATAAAAGTCACATGATTTTGAAAGAATAGCTAAAATAGAAATATTCTATGAAATTTTAGTTTTCCTTTAAATAACGATTTTTTTAAACATTATTTTATAATGATTAAGAGTTTAAAATCTCTTTAGTTTTAGTATAGTAGTAAAAATATCAATTTAGTGCAGAAAGTCTATAAAAATGGGGGAAAAAGGCAGGGAAACAAAACAACTTTAACTATTTAACTACTGCAATATATTGAGCTATATACACACTTTTATATAAACTGTTCGTTCTACTTCCTGTTGTTGTTAGTTTTTTGGTTGGGGAGTGTGTCAAAGTTTGTATGAACGAATGTATGTGTGAGTATTTCTGTTTAGTTTTGACATTTTAGTTTAGTAGTTGTGTTAATAACAGGGGTGGAAAAGTAGCTATGAGATATTTGTGTATCTTTACATATCCATCGTTTTTTAAATGATGTGAAACAAGTTTTTTTTAAACAAAAGTATTTAATTAAGGCCTCTGCTGAAAATATCCCATTTTTAAAATTTTTTTAACTTAACGAAACTTTATTTTAGGAAAAGGGTTTACTTGAAAATATATATTTTCATATTTGCTTTACTTAGAGTTTCAAATTAAAAAGAAATTTAAAATTTTTGGAAGTTTAAAAAAACTTAACGAAACTTTATCTGACAAACCAAAAACTTTTAAAAGAAGATTTTTTTCTATTCGTTAAGTACTATTAAGACTATGATTAAAACTGCCAAAATATTTTATTTTGGAGTATTTAGAAAACTTAACGAAACTTTATTTTTTAAACCGGACTGACTAGAAATAATTTTTTTTCATATTTGTTTAACTTAGATAACATAGTTGCTAATTCTAAAGAAATTTAAAATTTTTGGAACTTGAGAAAACTTAACGAAACTTTATCTGACAAACCAAAAGCATTTAAATGCAAATTTTACCATATTCGTTTAATGTAATTATGGTTATAACTAAAATTGGAAAAATTTCTTATTTTGAACAATTTAAAAAACTTAACGAAACTTTACTTTTTTAATCTGACTTACTAGAAATAAAAGTTGATCATATTTGTTTAAAATAATGTACATGGTTTCTAATTCTAAAGAAATTTAAAATTTTTGGAACTTTGAAAAACTTAACGAAACTTTATCTGACCAACCAAAAGCGTTTAAATTGAAATTTTGCCATATTCGTTTAGTGCAATTAAGGCTATAACCAAAATTGGAAACATTTTTTATTTTGGACAATTTAAAGAACTTAACGAAACTTTATCTTTCAAAACAAAAACACTAAAATTAAAATTTTAACATAAATTTCTTATTTTGGACAATTTAAAAAAACTTAACGAAAGTTTATTTTTTTAACCTGACTTACTATAAATAAAATTTTTCTATATTTGTTTAACATAGATAATATAGGTTCTAATTTTTAAGAAATTTAAAATTTTTGGAATTTTAAAAAACTTAACGAAACTTTATCTCACCAACCAAAAGCATTTAAACCGAAATTTTGTCATATTCGTTTGGTGTAATTACAGCTATAACTAAAACTGGAAAATTTTTTTATTTAGAACAATTTTAAAAACTTAACGAAACTTTATATTTCAAACCAAAAACATTTGAAGTAAAATTTTGATATATTTGTATATTGTAATTAATGTTCTAACCATAACCGGAAAAACTTCTTATTTTGGACCATTTAAAAAACTTAACGGGTCTTTATCTGACAAACCAATAGCATTTAGATGAAAATTTTGCAATATTCGTTTACTTTAATTCAGGCTTTAACAAAAACTGCAAAAGTTTCTTATTTTGAACAATTTAAAAAAACTTAACGAAACTTTATTTTTTGAACTGCACTCACTAAAAATATAATGGGTTCATAATTATTTAACTAAGCTATTGTTGTTTCCAATTAAGGAGAAATTTAACATTTTTGAAAATTTAAAAGAACTTAACGAAACACTATCTTCTTAACTAAAAGCTCTTAATCGGAGATTTGGTCATATTCGTTAAGTATGATTGAAACCATAACTAAAACAGGGATAATATCTTATTTTAGACAATTAAAAAACTTAAAGAAACTTTATTTTTCTAATTGAATTTGCCACAAAAAAAAATTCTTTGTAGATATTTAACTTAGATACAACTTTTCGGATTATAAAGAAAAATCGTATTTTTATGCTTTTAAAAAACTTAACGAAACTTTATCTTCTTAACTAAGAGTATTTAATCGAGTTTTTTGTCATATTCATTAAGTATGATTGAAACAATAACTAAAATAGGTAAAATATATTATTTTGGACTGAAAACTAATATTTATTTTAAGCCAAATGTATTAAAATTTCTAATATCTTACATATTTGCTAAATTTATTTATCACTATTTTTAATTCTAAAGGAATTTCCTAATTTCCTTTTTGTAATTTTTGTTATTTACATTCGCTACCAAAAACGGTTTAATAAAAGTACCATAGTATTAGATTTCCCATCCTTGGTTTATGTACTGTAAGTATGTACTACATGATGTTGTTAGTGTTTGGTTTTTGTTGTTATTACTTTTGTTACAAAAACAAAAATACTTGATATACAACAATTTTATTAAGCTTCAAAGTTTCAATGATTGTCATCATTTCTAGTTGTTGGCAATTTCCGTTATTGTTTTTCATCTTATTGATGTTGTTGTTGTTGTTATTCCTTCGCTCCTCCATCTTTGTTTTTCGCTATTGTTTATGTTTTTTTTTTCTTCTTTATTTTGCTAGTATGTACTTGCTTTCAAGCAATTGAATATGATTCGAGTGACTATGATTGCCATTAAAACAGTGGGGTGAAAAGGGAAAAAGTTCTATATAAAAATAAATCTTTCATAAAAAGAAAGTTGAAATAATCTTTAAGAGTAAAAAACCTCTGCTGTTATATATGTATTTAAGAATGTGTATTCCCCTTCCCATAGTGCATTTAACTGTTTATTTTTTTTCGTTTGTCTAGTTAAATGTCATGGTGAAAAGATAATAAGATAAAAACATTCCAAATCAAGCTACATAACTTAACAGCCAGCCAGCCAACCACCCCATTATCAACACAATGCCAAACGAGAATTCTCGGAATATAGCAGCAGCATCTTCAAACTTAAGAATATCATAAATGACATATAACAGTACTTTATTTTTGTTGTTGTTTCCACAATACCCGACATAAACACGGTTGACAACCTTTTCAATTACACTTAAAGCTTAACAAACGCTAACACATTTATTGTCAGTGCTGGAAATATATACATACAGACACACTTACTTTCACATGTATAGCTTACATACATACAATAATTTTCTAACTAACCGTTGTTAACCAGTTAACCACCCCCTTTTTATGCCGCTTATTAAACCATCCGTCTAACCGGAGCAGATAAAAAGTAAATAGAAGTTTTGCCTTGTTTTGGGTTAACAGTGGTAAAAAGACTTTGGAATTAGAAAGTTTGACGGCAAGAATAATAAAGGGTCTTCCTAATAGGGACTTCCGAACTTTGGCACTTGAAAGCGGTCGATTAGGCCAATTTCTGGATGAATGGGTACGTCAACAAACAAAATTGTCGAATTTGGGACGATACTAACCCACAAGAGATCCATGAGGGTCCAATGCATCCCAAAAAAGTCAATGTTTGGTGTGAATTTTGGGCTGGCGACGTCATGCGACCATATTTCTTTGAGAACGCAGTTGGCCAGGACATCAAAGTCAATGGCGAGCGCCAGACCAACTTATTTTGGCCTGAATTAATGACGGCGCTACGTCCCACACAGCTCATGTCATTCTGCACGAGCGATTAAGGGCATGGTCCAAGATTGTTAGACTTTTTGTTGTGGGGGTTTTCTTAAGTCGCAGGTCTATGCGAAAAAGCCACAAAGCCCAGCGGCTCTCAAAGCCAACATAGCCCATGCCATCGGTCAAATTCAGCCAGAGTCATGTAAAATTTAAAATTTCGGATAAGCGCTACCCAGCGAAGCCAGAACAAGTTGTTTAATTTATTTCATTCTAAAAAATGTTCTGCTTGGACTTGGTCGACCTTGTTACACTGCACAATGGGGCAGAATCAAGATGTTGTGGAAATAAATCTGCCATTTCTAACTGGCTGATCCCATTGACATGAAATTTCATCTATTCATAACAGAGCTATTCCAGTTTATATTTTGACGATGAACCATACAGTAGAACACTCATTAGCTGCACTGTATGGTCTCGAAATAGGGCACCTCAGACATGATAGATGGTGGTGATTTGAAACGAAAGGCAAAGATCGCCCAGACCAGCCAAAAACTTTGAAGACATGAAGATTGTTGTCAAACTCAACCAGAGCTTGCAAAAGCATTGGCAACTCAAGCAGCAATTTCAAAATGTTTGCGAACAGCAGGATTCATTCAAAAGCAGGGAAATTGGGTACCATATGAATTGAAGCCGACAGACCTTGAAAGACGATTTTGCATGTCCGAAATGAAGTTTGACGCTATAAAAAGAAAATCATTTTAGCACCAAATCATTAATTGCAATGGAAAATGGATCTATTTCGATAACCCGGAGCGTAAGAGATCGTATGTAAAGCCCGGCCAACCAGCCGAATCGACACCAAAGCCAAATATTCATGGCGCTCATGTAATTCTCTGTATTTGGTGAGAGCAAAAGGGTTCTATCTATTATGAGCTGCTGAAATCTGACCAGATTATCACAAAGAACCTGTACCAAACTGAATGGTTCGAAGAGAGCATTAGCGGAAAAACTCCCAGAATATGCGTCCAGACATAAAACCGTAATATTCCATCATGACAACCGATCGTGTATTCTCTCGTTTTGGTGATCAGAATTGTATTCCAAAGATCGTGTGATTGGCTCGTGTGGCAGCAAATCTCAGTATAACTATATTTTTCGTGTAGCCATCACAAAAGTCTTCCTGATTAATACAAATTTATCTTTAACAGCCTGTATCTACTTACTATTTATTATGTATCACTATCTTTGTTTTCATCTCTACAGATAATAAAACAAATAGAATTTATGATACTTATTTTATCAACGCCAGAGCTGTAGGAAAATAAAAACTGAAGAAAAAACAACATCTTAATAAATACAATGAGCAAATAATAGGGTTGCACCAACCAACCAACCAACCTACCATCCAACAAAGCCATCAAACCAGCCAACCAAACTAAATAAACCAAACTTAAACTGGTGGGATTTCATTTAGTTTCATTTAACATTGACATGAATATAGAAATGAAAAAATACTCATTGTATAGAAACAATATTTAGAAAAAGGAAATGAAAAAAACAAAAAAAAAGACAAGATTTTTCCTGGTTATTTCTATTTTTATACATAAAAGCAAAGGAAGGGGGTTGTAAGCTATTTATGTTTATGTAGCTAGTAGAAGGGGAAGGTGGAACAAAAAAAGTATATAATCGTAATCTGCCTTCTGGGTACCATGATAATTTGATAAGAATTTTTATTTGGTTACTTTTACTTCCCCAAACCTCCCCACCCCCTCTAACCATAGAACACTGTGATGGAGAGTACTAAAAATAAATTGTGTTGAAAAAGAAATTAAGTGGTTTCATCATCATCATCATAGTCGTCAGTCATCATCAAACAATGATAATGCTAATAATGATATCCATCCACTCAAACCGTTACTTGGCTGAAATTAGGTCAAGGGTATTTTAAGAAGACATCTGGTGATAGAGGTGTGAGCTTGCTCATTGATTGATACATTTAGCTGGGTTTTATTTTAATTCATTAAAATGGATTAACATATTATTGATAAGAATTTTTTATTAGACTTTGAATTGAAAATTTGTTCTTATTACTATGTGTTTTGTTGGTTCATATATTTATTTGGTGGTAAGAGTAATTGAATTTGTTCGTTTGAACAGATTTAGGTTGCTGCTGAAAAGTAAAGTAATCTTTGTTTTATTACCCAAAGTTTGATATTTAACGAAGTAGAAATCAGATTGAAAATTTTGTTTGTTTAAATTGATTTTTTCTGTTTTCCTTAAGTCTGTTACTTATTAAAAATAAAACAATTTTGTGTCAAATAATGCAAATGTTATGATGGAGACATTTGCATTTAAGCTAAATGAAATAAAAGGATAAAAAATACTCTAATGGAAAAAGAACTTTATTAAAAAAAAGTATGTTCTATGGGAACTTTCGTGAAACTTCTTGTAAAATTTCTATAAAAACTATTAATTTAGGAAAAAAAATTACCATGTAAGAAAAACAATTAAATAAAAAAGAATTTTTTATAAATGTTTCGTTAAATTTTTTTAAAAAAATAATAGTTATAAAAAGTACTTTTTTTGCAAAAGTAATTTTTGTTAAAAAGTTCTATTTGGAAAAAAGTACTTTTATATCGTACTAAGTAATTGGAAAAATATTTTGTTCCATAAAGATGAATTACAAATTTTGCAAATTTTCTATAAAAATCATTAATATTAGAAAAAAGTACCATTATAAAAAGGACTTATTAAAAAGTCCCTTTGGTTATAGAATCTGTTAAAATCTCTTTAAAAATAGCAACTCTATTGTAACTAAAAAAATCTAATTCATTTTGAATTATATTTTCTACGAAAAATTTTGGGTGTATGACTTAAAAATTCTGGATTTACAATAGATGGCGTATCTTTTGAACGCGGTTATTGTTTTTAATAACTTATATGTCATTTTTAAGGGTACATATCTGTCATTTATTCTCACTTAGTTATTGAACATTTTAGTGTAAATAACTTTTTTTGCTTCGAAAATGTCGAATTTTGTAGCAACAAAGTGTCATATGCGGGAAGTTTTGCTGTATTTCTTTAATTTGAATAAAACGTGCCACGGAAACACACCGATTGCTCATTGGTTTCAATGTACGAGAGATGGTTTGTGCGATTCAGAAGTGGTGATTTTGACACAGAAGACAAATATCGTCTAGGCCAGCCAAAAAAGGTTAAAGTCTAATAATTGGAGGCATTACTTCTTGAAGCTTGTTGTCAAACTCAACAAGACTTTGCAAAATCATTGGGAGCTACTCAAGCAGCAATTTCAAAACGTTTGCGGGCATGCTGCAGAATACTGCTGCAGCAGTATTCATCCAAAAGCAGGGAAATTGGGTAGCATACGAATTGAAGCCGAGAGACCTTGAAAGACGATTTTGTTTGTCTGAAATGCTGCTTTAAAGCTATAAAAGAAAATCATTTTAGCACCGAATCATTGCAATGGAAAATGGATCCATTTCGATAACCCGAAGCGTAAGCGATCGTATGTGAAGCCCGGCCGACCAGCTGAATCGACACCAAAGCCAAATAATTATGGCGCTCAAGTAATTCTCTGTATTTGGTGGGAGCAAAAGGGTCCTTTCTATTAGGAGCTGCTGACAAGACTATCACAGGAAACCTGTACGAAATGCAACTAATTGGTTTGAAGCGAGCATTGGCGGAAAAAACGCCCAGAATATGGGGCCAGACATGAAACCGTAATATTACATCATGACAACGCTCGTTGCAATACCTCTTAAAAACTATTGAGAATAAAGAGCTTGAAGGGTTTTACCTCACCCGCTTTATAGTCCAGACCTTGCCCTGTCCGACTAATATTTGTTTCGATCGATACATAACGCTCTCTCTGATGTACGCTTCACTTTGGAACAGATTTTAAGATATTGGCTAGATTCGTTCAAGGCCTCAAAAGATGAGCAGTTCTTTTGACTCTAAATCCATATGTTGTCAGATGGGAAAAGGTCATAGCTAACAATGGTCAGTATTTTGAATTGTACAAAAGTTTCAAAATAAAAACTGAAAATTTGAAAAAATCCCGAATTTTAAGTGTTTCTTTATTGCTTCTTGAGCAATAAAGAAATAATTAGAAAATCTTCCATCAAACAGTCCTGATTTGCAACATAATGTACATATTTTTTATATCCAAAACTACAGTAACACTGCGTTTACATGATAATTTTTACAACGTTGCTTTTGCAACGTCTCTTTTTGTTTGTTGGCGAGCGGTGTAGAGAAGCTTGGGGGGTAAACAAATAGGCTCGATTTGTGTTTTTCGTGTCTTTTTTCAGATTTCTCTTTATACTAATTTCATTTCTTCTTGTTCCGTTTTATTCTTTTCCTCATTTTGAAGTTTAATAAAGAAGATTAACCGATTAAACAATAAAAATCAACCCTGGCTGCAAAAAAAGACATGAAACCAAAATTCATCGTATAAACGCAACATGATTTTGGAAGCAACTTCAAAAGGGAATTAAGAAAAAACGACGTTGTGAAAATCATGGTGTAAACCTAGCCTAAGAGTTATTCAAGTACAAAGAATTTCAAATTAAATGATTGTATATTTCCGCATATGCCATTAGATCAATGTAGAATCTGTCTTTAGAGAAATAAGCTCAAGATATAACTGCAATGTGAGATCTCACAGATCGGCATAAAGAAGAGATTTCTTGAATCTTCCATCATCCGGGTTTGATTTGCTAAGTGGTAGCTTTTTTATTTCCAGATCATTGAAATAAATGGCGGATTATATGATTTTCGATCTCTGAAGAAACTGGGAGCGGACAAAGTGCTTTAAAATTTAAATTTAAACACAGGCAAAATGGGAACATTAATCCTGCACAGTATTTTGAAAACAATAAAGTCATTTTCGATGAGTTCTTCAGTTGCAGTTACAAAAATTCTATTGGATTATTTTAAAGAAATAACAGAATAATAAAGAAAAATTTGCATTTAAAAAATATTTAAAAATTTCATCAAAAAAACACTGGCCCACTGAAAACTTTTTAATGAAAATTTATAGTATTAACATGTGCTAAAAATACATACATAATAAAATAGATATTTTGCAATGAAAAAACAAAAAAAAACTTTCTGTGTACAATGTATGTAGTTTTCTATTCCTATTCTAGTTCATTATGAAAGACGAAGGTTAAATATACAATTTGCCAGCCAAAGTGTCTGGGTATTACATAAATTCTTACGACTTTTTCCATTCATTGCGAGAAATAAAGAAAGAATGACAAAATAAAAAAAACAACTAAACAAATGTAGTAAATTTGTTTTTATTTCATTATTGAATTTTTCTGTACTTTTCTATATTTGTGGTTTTTATTTTATATACGTTATTTATATACATATACTACTTGTATTTATTTAAATGGCAATTGTTTTCAGTTTGAAATTAACCTTTAAAATAAGGAAAAAAGTATTATATGGAGTAAATATGAAAATAGTTGGAATTAGTAAAAGAAAATAATTAATTTGATTTACTTAATTCAAACTAAAAGAGAACATGTTCAAGAAACCGCTAAAATAAGGCATTACCTATATTTCTATCCACTGGTAATGTATGTGGTGGTGCATTGGTTAAACTAAGCAATTCTTTGTGTTGCCGTGATATCCTTATGTGGAAAATTTATTCAAAGTATTGGCCATTGCACAGTGGTTTAGAAACTTTATTTTTTGGAAATAATTCGGTATCATGGGAAATATTGGAGATATTGCTCGGGTCTCAATTTTTTTTTTTAAATCGCCAAAAATCCATTTATGATCCGAATGAGCTGAAATTTTGAATATAAATAGTCCTTGAAGATCTATAAAATACGCTTACAAGTGTAGGTTATCTCTATTAGTTGAAGAGATATTCAGGTTTATTGATTTATTTTTTTAATTTTGCTCGATCTTTTTATGGTTTTTTTAGATATGGTGGGCCTACGGAGGGTCGAAATTTATTTTTAAAATATCAGCTATATTGGCGATAAAATTCTAAATTAAATAAAATTAGAGTTAAACGCATCCAAAGTTGGAACTTGTAAAAAGGGCCGTATTTTTTAAGTTTTTTCCCAAAAAAGCCAATATATTTTTTCTTTTGTAGAAAAAAAATTTCTTAGGGACTATATAGAATTTTTATATGATCAGGAGAGGTGACTTAATGCAAAAGCGTGTAAAGAAATTTTGGCTCACTTAAGCGGACATACCACACCCAGTCCTATCCAAACTTGGCCCATTTTAAAAAAAAATTTCGGTTTGAGTAAAAAATTCTAAAAAGGCAAAGCTCCGATCTACGAAAAAGCTCCATATTTGTATAACCCCCATATGTTTCTTAAATACCTACTAAGTATTTTTATTATCACACGGTAAATAACGTCATAGTAGTGTTTATTGTAGATCTTCTCAAGGACTTTTTATAATCAAAATTTCAGCTCATTCGGATCAAAAATGGATTTTTGACGATTTTTTTAAAAAATTTGAGACCCGAGGTAACCAACTTTGAGGGGCTACGTACTTGCCCCCATTATCGCTAGGAAGCTGAACAAACGAAAATCAACTCGAAAACACCTCAGCTCAAACCATGTGAGCAATATCTCCAATAGTTCCCATGATACCGAATTATTTCCAAAAAAAAAAGTTTCTAAACCACTGAGCATTGTTAGCTATGACCTTTTCCCATCTTTCTGGAAACACATGGATTCCAAGCCAAAAAAACTGCTCATCTTTTGAGTTTAAGAACGAATCAAGCCAATATCGGATACTCTGTTCCAAAGTGTAGCGTATCCTAGAGAGAGCGATCTGCATCGACAAATAAGAGTCGGAAGGGGCACGGTCTGGACTATAAAGAGGGTGAGACAAAACTTCACAACCACTTCATTCTAAATACTTTTTAACAGGTATTGCATAATGTGGCCGAGCGTTGTCATGATGGAATATTACAGTTACATGACTGGCCGCATATTCTAATCGTTATTGCGGCCAATGCTACCTTCAAAGTCCCCATCCATACTATGAAAGGGGAAAGAGGAATGGAAAGGGGTACTCTGTTTCATGTACATGAAGTTTTTTTTATTCGTTCTGTACAGAAATGTCAAAAACTGAAAAGCAAAAACTTCGCTGTGTGGACACGAATGCAGTTTCAAAGGAGAATTTCAAAATGTTTTGCAGCAAATATTTCACAGTGTGGACCGGGACAAACGAATCAGTGGTATTCGGTACAGGTTCCCTATGATGGTCTGACTAGATTTCAGCACCTCACAATAGATATGACCCTTTTGTTCCCACCAAATACAGAGCATTGCCTAAGCGCCATGAATATTAGGCTTTGGAGTCGATACGGCTGATTGGCCGGGCTTGATATACGATCAATTACATTTTGTGTTATCGTAATGGATCCATTTTCCATCGCAAGTAATGATTCAGTGCAAAAATGATTTTATTTTATAGCGTTCAAACATTATTTCGGACATGTAAAATCGTCTTTCAAGGTATCTCGGCTTCAATTTGTATGGTACCCCATTTCTCTGATTTTGGATAAATGCTGCTGTTCGCAAACGTTTTGAAATTGCTGCTCGAGTAGATCTTAATGATTTTGCAAGCACTTGTTGAGTTTGACAACACTCATCATGGAATAATGCCTTTAATTCTAGGTCTTCCAACTTTTTTGGGTGATCTGGGCGATCTTTGTCTTCCTTGTCAAAATCACCACTTCTGATATGCACAGACCATCTTTCGCAAGTTGAAACCGAAGCTTTGGTGAGGAATCGGTGTACTTCAGCTGTACTTTTTTCGAATTAAAGAAGTAAAGCAAAACTTCCCGCATATAACGCTTTGTTGGTACTAAATTTAACATTTTCGAAGCAAAAAAAAACTTTGTTCAAAATTACATATTTGTTATTAAAAACAATGATCGTTTGCGTTTAAAAGATACACCATTTGTTGTAAATCCCTGATTTTCAAGTCATATACCCAATAATTGTAAAAATTCATAGGAATGTTAAAGAACTCTTGATATTTCACTATACATTCCAAATGATTAGGTAATAGTAATGTAGAAAGTATCAAGAGAATGCTGTGTATGACAGTCCTTATTCAATATTCCACTCAAAATTATGTTGAATAAATTATTTTGAACTATCCACTGGTAATGTATGTAGTGGTCTATTGGTTCAACTTAATGTGGATCAATGTATTTGAAAACGTTTTACCAGAAGTGTTTGATAAAATAAGATTGAAATTACAAAGAATTTTTCATAAATATTGGTATTTCACTATACCTGCGAAATGATTGGCGAATAGTAATGCAGAAAGTGACTTGTGCCTTTGACATTCTCTAATTAAATGTTCCATTCAAACCAATTTTTTAATAAATTAAGTGTTTCGCGATTTTGTCATTGCAGAACTAGTTCTGCTAACAGCTGGTAACTTATGCAAGCATATAGAAAGAGCTTAGTTCTAGTTCTAGTAATTATAATAGTGTCATTTGAGGTTTAATTAAATTAAAGTAAATTTTCCACATGTGTTTTTTTACTATCTAAATTTTTTAATAAATTAAGTGTTTCGCGATTTCGTCATTGCTAAACTAGTTCCGCTAGCAGCTGGGAACTTATGCAATAGTTTAGTTCTAGTTCTAGTAAATAATAATAGTGCCATTTGAGGTTTAATTAAATTAAAGTAAATTTTCCACATGTGTTTTTTCTATCTAAATTAGCGTCTATACATTTTGATGCAATAAGATGAATTCTTTTTTGTTTTTTTTTTTGTCTATTTCATTTAATTTTGTTAAACAAATAGAACGAACAACTACTGTCTGTTGAGTTACACTACATGAAAATTTCTCCTCGAATTGTTTATTTTGTACAATATATAGTAGAGGAAATTTATTTACGAAAGCAAAAAAAAAAATAACATCAACAAAATGTAATTTCTAATTGAACATTGTTGTTCAATAATACAGGGGGAAAATATTTGAATTCATTAGCAGATCTACTCCCCCATCTCCAATAAAACAACTGCACTATCAAGCACCTGCCTTTAGCGCGCATTTAAGTACATGTATAGTGTAGTGTAGTCTAGTGTAGTGCAGTGCAGTGTATTCAAAAGTCTGTTAAGTAAATTAAAGATAAACAATACATGAATGAATGAATAAATGACAGACCAGAAAAAAAAACAAACTAAAAACTAATGATAGATAAAAACAACCGACCGCAATAAAAACTATTAGCGTTAGCAGCAGATACCTCAGCATCTGCATCATCATTGACAACATCGTTTGTTGTTGTATCTAAATATCAGTACAAGTAAATAGTAACAATAAAAAGCAATCGACAACAATTGTTAGCAATTGTTATGCACTTTTCGTTTTATATTTATTCTATTTTGAAAATAGTTTGTGTGATAAACAGAAATTCACAGCACAGCGGCTCATATACTAAGGGACACTTATTTTGTGGAACAGTTTTGTATGATCATGGTGATTTTTACTTCTTTAAATTGAAAAAAAGTGCCGCTGAAGCAAACAGATTGCTCACCAAAGCTTATGGTGAATGTGTTTCAGAAGTGTTGATTTTGATACGGAAGACAAATATCGCCCAGGTTAGCCAAAAAAGTTTGAAGACCAAGAATTGGAGGCATTACTCCATGAAGATTGTTGTAAAACACAACGAGAGCTTGCAAAATCATTGGGAGCTACTCAAGCAGCAATTTCAAAACGTTTGCGAGCAGCAGGATTCATCCAAAAGCTGGAAAACTGGGTGCCATACGAATTGAAGCCGAGAGACCTTGAAATGTCCGTAATGATTTTTGAACGTTATAAAAGAAAATCAGTTTTGCACCGAATCATTACTAGCGATGAATATTGGATCTATGACGATAACCCGAAGTGTAAGAGATCGTATGTGAAGGCCGGCCAACCAAGCGAATTGACACCAAAGTCGAATATCCATAGCGCTAAGGTAATTCTCTGTATTTGGTGGGATCAAAAGGGTTCTTTCTGCCCAGAGCTGCTGAATTCTGCCCAGAGCATCACAGGGACACAACTGATTCGTTTAAAGTGAGGGTTGGCTGAAAAACGCCCAGAATATGCGGTCAGACATGAAATTGTAATATTTCATCATGACAATACTCGGCCACATGTTGCCATACCTGTTAAAATGTATTTAGAATGATGTGGTTGGGAAATTTTGTCTCTATCATCCAGATCTTCCCCGTCCGACTACTTTTTGTTTAGATCGATGCTGAACGCTCTCTCGGGGATAGATACGTTCACTATGGAATGGAGTATCCAATATTGGCATGATTCGGTCTTGGCCTCAAAATAAGTTTTGCTTCAACCGCTTTATAGTCCAGATCGAAGCAGAACGCTTTCTCTGAGATACGCTTCACTTTGGAGCAGAGTACCCGATATTGCCTTGATTCGTTATTAGCCTCAAAAGTTGATATGTTCTCCTGGCTCGGAATCAAAATGTTGCCAGAAAGATGGGAAAAGGTCATAGCTAACAATGGCAAAATACTTTGAATAAATGTCTAACATACAAATGTTTTAAATTAAAAGTTAAAATTTTTAAAAATCCCGCATTTTTAAGTCATACACCCAAGAGAAGATCCTTCGAAATCGTTTATTGTCCTAGAAAATGTCGATGCTGTGCGGGAATTGCTATGAGAAGATCAAAATGTGACTTATTTTTGGAATACTTCCTTTCCCATTTGATAGTCAATCCAAAAAGACATCCATATTTCATGAATTAATAGATATGAGTCCGAAGCTAAAAATGAGTCGACTGTGTGGATCATAAAAGATGAGCCAAATCAAAACAAACCTTTTTACTAGATCATCATATGATTTGTCTTGGAATTGGGACATGATTGGATACCATATAGTTTGATTAGAAAAATACTCATCCTACACAGAGAAAACAGATTCGTGATAGCAACCGAATTTGTTGCCAATCGAATGATTCGGTTGCATACATAGAATTTTTCGGTTCTATCAACAGAAAGTCAGTTGATAAAGAAGAATTTCGGTTGAAGCAACCAATCTTTTGTTACCCCTTTTAAAATTTTGTAGCCACAACTGTAAAATTCGGTTACTAATATAGAATCATTCGATTGGCAACAAATTCGGTTGCTATCACGAATCTGTTTTCTCTGTGTAAGCAATTATTAAAGACCTTCATCGAGAAGCTTCAAAATATGTAGACAAACAAACCATGAATTAATAGATCTTTCAGGACTAGTAAAATCAAAATTACTCTTTTACATGATCATGTGACTTATTTTGATTCTACTTTCAACCATTCGACATTTATTCGCGTGAAATTCCAAAGATCTCGATCCCGACTCTTCCAAACACATCGACGAAACATGAATTAATGCATTAAGTCTGATACTAAACAGCAATTTATAAAATTGTCCTGTCACATCCATGAACAATGGTGCTAAAAAAACAATTTATTCTCTTTAATTTGGTAATCGTGCAATATCTCGCTGCTTTTACGTGATCGTCATGAGACTTATCTTAAAGATGAACATTAATTCCACTCTCATATATTAGATATTCCATAACCATTATTTGTGCGACCAAATAATTTATTCGCATTAATTTGATGATGATGAAATTCTGAAGGATATCAATTCATGTACATAATTCAGAAACAAAGGAATTGTGGATTGTATGGATCAAATTTGATAACACTTTTACATGATCGCCATAGGAGTTATCTTGTAGATGATCATAAATTCCGCTACCAAGCAATGGAAATTCCATGAAAATTTGGGAGACAAAACAATCGTTTTGTTTATTTGTGAAAATAAACCCAACAAAATTTGTTTATGCTTTAACATGATCGTCATCAAGACTTATCTTGATGATGAGCATTAATTCCACCTTCAATCATTCCATTAACAAGTTTATTTCCATTAATTTGATAATCGTGAAAGAGCTTGATCTCGGAACTTCAAAAGTTGTCGAGAATTCATGAATTCAGCTCTATGGATCTTTAAATACGATCTAAATCCAGTAAAAAATTATCAAGAACGAATCTATTTAAAGCAAATGCTGGTCTATTTCACAACATGCAATTAGATGCAGGTAAAATGGTACATTACCAAGTACTTCAAAAAGTCGCCAAAAAAAAGTATCATTCTTAGCTATAACGATTGCATCAATTAAAAATTAAATGAATTGGAAATTCCAATAGGAACAGGACTCTTATATATATATATATATGGGCCGACCATGAAATTTTTGAAGAATTCATTTCCGAGTCGCTCATGTTGACGATTTGTAGTGGCAGCAAGATCACCCAAAATCAAAAAAAATTGGGTGATCTTGCTGCCACTGCGTTCAATTCCTCTTGGAACCACATGTCGTTCAGATCGACTATCAACGCAGAATCGCAAAATGGCAGTGAGAACTGCTCCAAGAAGTCTTTAAAGAAGTAAGAAAAAACAATCCCCAAACAGGGATAATTTTCAGCCACATCAATGCATGATCTCGCAGGTCGGCTCAAACAATTAACTTTTTCTGGACTTAAAACTGATGAACATATGGTTCCAATAGGAATTGCACCCATATCTGAGCCGACAATAGACTTTATGAAGGATACATTTCAGAGTCACTCATATTGTCTTTGTTGGTGATTTTTAAATCAAGAGAAACTCTGAAAGCTCTCAAAGAGAATATTCGAAAAGAGTGCGAAAGGTTATAAAAAGAAGTCTAAATGGTTGTTGTTGTTGTTGTACCAGCATGAAGAATTTTACAATAATCAATATGGTTGTTCTGGGAGATCTGCATGTTGTTCAAGTCCAAGAAATTGAGCTACTTCAACACGATGATTCCATAAATCCATAGGACTGAGTGAAGTAGGGTTGGCTGAACAGTTAAATATGTGGAAGGTGTCATGAGGACCCTAACCACATGCTGGGCATAAGTAAAGGACGGCACGGTCTATGTGGGACCAAAAGACATTAAGTCTGTTGCTCCATCCTGATCTAAGTTGTGGCAGAACGACTCTTGTTCCATGCGGCAGAATCTTCTAGGCGATCTCCATTCGCACAACAGTTTTACGTACCGGAATGTCCCGAAGATTTTCGGCCAAGGGCCGTCAACCCAGCAACAACAACTTTACAAAGTCTAAATGGTTATGAATAATGGCGATGACTAAAAAGTACACTTTTTGACTTTGCCGTTTTATAAATAACACGGTTTTCGACTTCTGGTGATTTTTTTCAAGGTTTGTATCTCTAAAAGAAAAATCGGATCTTTTACGAATTTTGTTTTGATAACCAGTGGTCGGTTTTAGAGAGCATCGTAGTAGATCGGCTCTACGAAGTCCAGATTGTGATTGACTCTGCGAAGAGATGTCTTTTAAGTGGGTTCGGTTACATTTGTAGTAGTTTTAGGATCTATTTTGCATGGAATTTTCGGATCATTTACTAATGGTATTTCCAAGTCATCTCCATCTCATGGTGCATCCATCATGGTCCTAAGAATTTTCGATTGGGTCCTAATTGGATTCAATATGACTAAAATGGTTTTAAAACGGCTTCATAAAGGATGACTTTATAGTCACAGCTTGATTTTGATGGGTCACTTGAGGCCCAAAGTTTCATGTGAAGTATCTTGTTTTCTTTATGAAGATGCCAATTCAATGCCAGCATAATCGGATTGATCTTAAAATCATTGAGATGACATTTGAGAGCAAACGTAGACCACCCTGCTATCAGTTTATGTCTCAGTTGTAATCAGATTTTTATTTTTAATTTGATAATTTTTATGAACTTGGTTAAAATTCGTTTACAGTTAAATAACTGATCTAGTTCGTTCCCTGATGGCTATGACTGTCAATCACTTTACATTAGCAGTTAAATTTTAAGCTTTCTATGAAAAACAGCTTTTTTATAGAAGCTTTGTGAGAAATGTTCTGTTGGAAACTTTTCGTTAATTTTTTCATCGAAAACTTTTTGAGTAATTTTTTGTGTTCCTAAATTTATGACCAGAACTATGTATTAAATGCATTCAAATATAAGTAAATGTGTTTGAATGCAAGTGTATTTTTCAATAAGTACATGCATGCTCATTTATTCCGTTCTCATTTAATTTGGGGAATAAATGAAATATTCTACAAACGCAAATGCCAACTCTAGTTTGCTGCTGTAGTAAATGTCATTTCTAATATTTATTGAGGGAGAAAATTAAATAGGGAAATTCATTATAAATATACTGGGGTTCATAAAATCATCATCATGTACATAAAAATAAATATTAAGAGACATATATAGCTATAGGTACTAACTGGCAAGTGCATCTAGGAATAAATATAAGGGTAGAGATTTATTATTATTTTTATATCACTTACTGTATTATTGTGTTTATAAATATTTTGATTGTGACTAACTTAAATGACATTTTAATTTAGTTTTGTTTGTTTTTTTTTTCTTCTTTTTTTTATATGTCGTAATTAGTTTAATAAGTAAATTCCCTCTTTATAGATTTATGTGCATTTTATTTTTAAATTAATTTTTTTTTTTATTAAATGTTTCATAAATGGGGTTATTTCCCGTTTTATTAGTTTAAGATAATAAATAAGTTGTTAATGTTTTTAGATTAAACTAAAAGATGGGAATTCCCTTAGCGTTTAAGGAAATTGAAATATTAGGGGTTAATAAATCAATTAAGATTTAAATGAAAATTTTGTTTAATTGAAATTTTCAAGGCATTTGAAACCAATAAAGTTTTAAATGTTGATTTTGGTTAATTTAAATTTAAAGGTAGTTTAAACTTAGGTTGGCTAGAAAATTAACAGTGAGAGGTTTAATTGTGGTTAACCTAAAACATTTGCAAGGTTTAGGTTAAACAATAATTTAGTAATCTTAAGCAATTCTAAATAAAATAGCAGCAAGAGAGAGAGAGGAAAAAATCTTAAAAATACAGATACATTTCATTCGATTAACTGTTTAACTGTTTATTGATTATGAAAATTACAGTTTTAAACTTTCTTTAAACCAAAAATGTAAATAATATACCAGAGTTTAAACTCTGGTTTTATAAAACGTTTAGGTTAAAGCACAGTTTATATATTAAAATTGTTAACTCATACAGATTTTTGCTGAAGTTTAACACTCAGTTTGGGTTAAGCTGGTTTAACTCTCTAAGAAAATTCAGGTTTAAAGTTTAAATTAAAATTTTGCCTATAAATATATTCTGCTTAGTTTTTTTTGATATAAACTTTCACGATTACTTTACATACCACGTGTTTTCAAATTATATTTCTTCAGAATTTGTTATTTTAGAATTTACCTAAAAAGAAAAGGAAAGATACAAATATTTTAGTATTTAGAAATTCAAATGTAGGTATATCTATCTATATATATATATAAATGAAATGGTCCATGTATGTAATGGCATCACGTGAAAACGGCTGGATCGATTTGGCTGATTTTTTTTTGTTTGTTTCGAAAATTTCAGGAGATGGTAAAACTCGGAAAATTTTTTTTAGTCCAGTTAATAAAAAAGCTCCCTAAAGTATGCAGTACAAATTTATATATTTTATTTGCAAATAAATAAGAACAGGCAGGAGTATGTGGGTTGGAAAAACTTGAAGAACTAACATTAGTAAATGCTACCGGGCGAAGCCGGGGCGGTCAACTAGTAATGTTATAAATATTAATATAAACATATTGTAAGTGTAAAAACTAATATAAAATTAGTTATTGCAGTATATTTTTTAAAATAATTTTAAAAATTCGCTTACTTGAAAAAGGTATTAAATCTACTACATTTTTAAAATATTAGCAAAAATTTAAAAAGTTTTTGTTTTTAGTTTATCTGAGTCTATGGTAGACATTTGTGACACACATTTCATAAATTTGTTCATATAAAAATAGTAGCAAATCTACTACTTTTTTAAATAATGGTAAAAACTGCAGAATTCTTATATTTTTAGTTTTTATAAGACAATTGTTGCAATTTATGGCAGAAAATTTTAGAAATTCCCTTATTTGAAAAAGGTATTAAATCTACTACTTTTTTTAATTATGACCAAAACTGCAGAATTCTGATATTTTTTGTGTATTTAAGACTGTTGTTATAAATTACTGATGTAATTTTAAAAGTTCCTCTTTTCTCAAAAAGGTAGTTAATCTACTACATATTAAAAATATTAGCAAAAATTAAAACATTGTATATTTACAATTTATCTAAGCCAATTGTAATTATTTGTGACAAAAAAGTATAAATTTTTTACCTATAAAAAAAGTAGCAAATCTACTACTTTTTCAAATTATGGAAAATTTTAATATTTTTAGTTTATATAACACAATTGTTGCAATTTATGGTTGCAATTTTAAAAATTCCCTTTCATGAAAAAGGTATTAAATCTACTACACTTTAAAAATATTAGCAAATATTTAAAAAGTTTATGTTTTTAGTTTATCTGAGTCTATGGTAGACATTAGTTACAAATATTTTATAAATTAGTTCATTTAAAAATAGTAGCAAATCTACTACTTTTTTAAATAATTGCAAAAGCTTCTGAATTCTGATATTTTTTAGTTTTTATAAGACAATTGTTGCAATTTATGGCAAAAATTTTTAGAAATTCCCTTATTTGAAAAAGGTATTAAATCTACTACTTTATTTATTTATGACCAAAACTGCAGAATTCTGATATTTTTTGTGTATTTAAGACTATTTTTACAAATTACTGATGTAATCTTAAAAGTTCCACTTTTCTAAAAAGTGTAGTTTATCTACTACTTTTTGAAAATATTAGAAAAAATTAAAATATTGTATATTTACAATTTATCTAAGCCAATTGCAATAATTTGTGACATAAAATTTATAAATTTTTACTTATAAAAAAGTAGCAAATCTACTACTTTTTTGAATTATGGAAAAACTGCAAAATGTTGATATTTTTTATTTAAATATTTATGTCTATTTCTTAAATATAATTTAAATAAGGCCTTAAATAAAGTAGTATACTACTTTTTTATATAAATTTTTTTTTTAAATATTTTAAAAACTGTATAATTTTGATATTTTTAGTTTATTTAAAACTCTTGTTGCAATAAATTGCTATAATTTTATTAGTTTTCTTAAACAGAAAAGGTAGTTTATCTACTACTTTTTGCTAATATTAGCAAACATTTAAAAAGACTACAGTTATTTGTGACAACAATTTAAATGTTTTTTTATATAAAAAAGTACCAAATCTACTACTTTTTTAAAATGTTGGAAAAACTGAAGAATTTAAAAACTGTGTATCTCTAGTTTATTTATGCCTATTGCAGTTATTTTTGACAACAATTTCAAACTTTTATTCATACAAAAAAAGTATCAAATCTACTACTTTTTTTAAAATGTGGGAAAAATTGCAGAATTTTACTTTTTAAGTTAATTTAAAGACTTTTGTTACAAATTATTGATAACATTTCCAAAGTTTCCTTATTTGTAAAAGGTAATAAATCTACTACATTTTTAAAATATTAGCAAAAATTTAAAAATTTTATGTTTCTAATTTCAGTGAGCTTATTTCAGTTAATTGTGCAAAAAATTAAAAAAAAAAATTTTAAAAAGTATCAAATCTACTACTTTTTTATTGTACAATGTAAAAATTGTATGTTTCTAATTTATGCGAGCCAATTTCAGTTAAATGTGCTAAAAATTAAAAAAAAAATTGTTCATATAAAAAAGTATCAAATCTGCTACTTTTTTTAACTGTGGGAAAAGTATCAAATCTGCTACTTTTTTAAATGTGGGAAAAATTACACAATTTTGATATTTTTAGTTTGTTTAAGATTATTTTTAAAATTTTTTTGTATATAATTTCAAATTTTAAGTTATTCGAAAACAGTAGTAAATCTACTACTTTCTTAAAATATTAGTAAAAATTCTAAAATAATAGATTTTAAATTTAAATAGGCTTACATTACAACAGAGGTATCAAACTATTTTTGCTCCCACATAAATCCCAGCTTATATACAAAACTATTATTTTTAAATTTTCCAAAATATTATTTGAAAACTTTAACTCAATAATGGAACTCAGGCTTTCTATTATTGCTGTTAATGTTCACTGTGTTGTTTGTATAAAACCCAAATTTGTTATAAATTGTTTCTTATCATAAATATTTCTAGCAAACCCCCTCTTAATAAATTTGATGATTAATATGTCCAACAATTTTTGTTTTTATTTTCATATATATGAAATTATTTATGTCAAATCATGGAATTTCATGATGTTGCATTTAATTTATTATTATTTAACTATATTAGCTTTATGGGCGACACATTTGTTTTAAGCCAAATGAAAGAAGAATAAATATAAAATGTTTATTTGCATTTATTTCATTTCATTTGTACTTTATACGCATTAAAATGTTTTTAAGAAAATCTTTTGGATTACATAAATAGATTATTTTAAAATTAAAATTATTTAAAACAAAACGACCACCTACACATTTTGCATTATTGCTTTTTTTTATCTTTTTTTCGATTTTGGATTTTAAAGAACATTTAAAAATAATAAAACAAATATTTGGGGTAGAGTATGATTGTAAAGAAAAGTGTATGTAGGTATGTGTGTTTATATATAAAACGCCTACTTTTTGTTGAAAAATTTGAAATATACTTGGTTAGAAATAAACAAATAATGTTATTGTTAAAGAGAAGGTAGAATTATTTGGGGTACTTTACTCAAAATTACTGTTTAGTACTAAGGTTTGGTACTAATATTTTGTACTGATATTTGGTACTAATGTTTAGTTTAATTTGGTACTAAATATTAGTAAAATTTATTGATTTAATTTTAAATTAAACAATTTTGAATGTATACTGTTTAATAATGAACTATAGCGTATTCGAGCCTAATACATTTCAAGGAATTTTTTATTTTAGGCTAGTTTTTGTTTTAAGTGCAAAAAAATTTGATGCTTGACAAATTTATGCCACCACCACAACCTTGAACTTAAACTTGAAAATCTAAATACAAAATCAATTAAAAGTAAATAAAAATTTCCACATCAACAATGAATAAATAAATAAATTTTACACATGATGTGTTTAAAGAAGAAAGATAGCCAGAAAAAAAACTCATAAATAAACATTATCTAAAAGCAAATAAATTTTGTAAAATTCAAATAAAAAAAAATGTAACGTTTAATTTATTAAGAGTTTAAGCAAATAATTTCGTTAATTTTCACATCAAATTCTGTTTCAATTCAACAAAACTAATGTTTAAGTATATAAAACTGCAAATATAAATAAACTCAAAAGCCCACTCACACTCAATTGAAATATAATTTACACATTTCGTTAAACATACAAAAATAAATAAAGACGAATAACCAAAAAAATATTATTTATTTTCAATAAAGTGTATTGAAATGTACAGCAACAACAATAATATAGTTTAATTTAAACAACTTGTCATATGATTTATATATTATTTTGTGGTATTTTCCTTTCAGATTTCATTTGATTTTTATTTTGAAATGTTTTTGTTTGCTAATACATACGTACTACATACATATTTATTATACAAATAATGTTTTAGAAAATTGAAAAAAATAGTTTTGAAATTAATTAATGATTTGTGTGGGGGCAAGAAATAGTTTAATACCTTTGTTGTGATATAAGAAATATGCTGCTTATTTAAATTTGAAATATAAAATTTTTTTAAATTTTTTACTATGTAATATAAAAAAGTAGTAGATTTACTACTTTTTTAAAAATAAAGAAATTCATATAAATTTTTCCTCAAACAACAGCAATAGCCATTTATGCAATAGAAATATGAAAATATTGGAATTTGTTAACATTTTAAAAAAGTAGTAGATTTGCTAACTTTTTTTTATTAAAAAAACTTATAAAACTATATCAATAAATTCCATTCAAATTGGAGATAAACCAAAAATATAAAAATTTTACAATTTCGCTAATATTTAAAAAAGTAGTATTTTCACTACTATTTTTAAAAATAAAAAAATCTTATATTTTTTCCTTAAACATTAGCACATACTGTAAATATACGGGAAATACAAGAAATTTTAACATTTTAAAAAAGTAGTAGATATCCTCCTTTTTTTAAATAAGAAAACCTTGTGAAATTGTAATCATAAATTGCTAAAATAATCTTAAATAAACTAAAAATATCAAAGTTGTGCAGAGTTTTCAACATTTTTAAAAAGTAGTAGATTTGATACTTTTTTGCTATGAACTTTTTTTTTGAAATTTTTAGCACACATAACTGATATAGGCTTAGATAAACCAGAAACATAAAATTTTTACATTTTCACAAACTTTCTAAAAATGTAGTAGATTTACTACCTTTTTCAAATAAGTGATCTTTTGAAATTATATCAATAATTTGTAACAATAGTCTTAAATAAACTAATAACATTAAAATTTTGTAGTTTTTTCACTATATTAAAAAAGTAGTAGATTTCCTACTTTTTTTGTAAGAACAAATTTATATAATTTTTAACACAAATAACTGTAATGGTCTCAGATAAACAAGAAATAAACAATTTTTAAATTTAGATAATATTTTAAAATAGTAGTATATTTACTACCTTTTTCAAATAACGGAACTTTGGAAATTTTTATCAATTATTTGTAATAATGGTCTATAAATAAACTAAAAATATCAAAATTGTGCAGCTTTTCCCACATTTAAAAAAAGTAGTAGATATGCTACTATCTTCATATAAACAAATTTTTTAAATTTTTAGCACAAAAAACTGTAATACGACCATAAAAAATAAAAAATAACATTTCTTAAATTTATGCCAATATTTTAAAAATGTTGTAGATTTACTACCTTTTTCAAATAAGGAAACTTAAAATTATATCAATTATTTGTGACAATAATGTCAATTAAAAGTAAAAGTTATAAAATTGTGCAGTTTTTCTCACATTTTAAAAAAAGTAGTGGATCTGCTACTTTTTTTATATGAAAAATATATGAAATTTTCAGCCTAGAAATATTCATTTATTAAATTTTTGCTAATATTTTGAAAATGTAGTAGATTTACTACCTTTTGTAAATAAAGAAACTTTTGAAATTATACAAATTATTTGTAACAATAGTCTTAAATAAATTATAAATATCAAAATTATGCAGTTTTTTCGTTATTTTAAAAAAGTAGTAGATATGCTACTTTTTTAGAATGAATAAATATTTAGCACAAATAATTGTAATAGGCTCTGATATACTACAAATATAGTCGTTTGAAGATTTGCTAATATTTTAAAAAAGTAGTAGATTTACTACCTTTTTTTTGATATTGGAACTTAAATAAATATAGAAATTTATTGCAATAAAAATATAAAAATTCAAAATATTTGCCACATTTTTAAAAAGTAGTAGATTTACGTTATTTTCTAGGAATGGAAAAATTAGACTTAAAGCTGTTTCCTATTCAAGCTTTAAGTAGATTACTGTACGCTACTTATTTAAACACCACTGTGTTAAACATACAAAGTATTTGAATATAATTTGTTTTAAAAGTTTTTCTATTTAAGTCTTTTAATTGTTGCAAAATGAGCACAAAGAAATGAAAACATAAAGTATTTCTATTTCAATTAATTTTGATTTTTAACCCTGGCATTTAAATTAAAAATAATTGAAACAAAAAAGCATAATAAAAATAATAAAGATACATAATTTTAAATACATAATAGCAAAGGTAGAACTAATATGTATTTAGATGGATGGGCGGTAACATTTGCATAAATACATGAACATATCTAGCTATAAAATATGTTTGAGTACTTTTAGTATTAAATATTTACAAATGTAGCTATGAATTAGTTGTGCCTTGTTTTATTTGTATTAAATATTTAACGCTAATTTTAATTTTAACGCATCTCTCTCAACCATTTGCGCAAATAATCACCAGCAATATATTTGTTCATTTGTTTTGTTTATTTGTATTTATATTTAAATATTTTTAAATTTATTAATAAAACAGACAGACAGTATTTTAATTTAAATATTTCTTTATATTTGTTACCCTAAAATATTTTCATATTTAATAATATTTTATCGGACTTATTTTTTTGCTACACCTCACCAAGAAAAATTATCACAACATTTGAGTTTTTTATTTTAAAACATATTTCAAATAATCACAAATTGCGGACAGAGGGGGTGATCTTTGTTCAATGTTTTAGCGTTTGTCTTGTAAAATTTGTTTATGATTTATTTTTGTAAATTTGTGTATATGTTTATTTTGTACATTTTACAAATAAGAGATAATTTTCCTTTGCGCTCTGAATGATTTAGATAGTGAAAATATTTTGTTCATTAATTTTGTCATTTGATTTGTGTTTCTTGATTTATGTTTTCATCTGCAGCAGCCAGTTATTTACGTGTAAATATTAGTTTTTATTATTTTTGCATTTTAATTAATTTTGACAAATTTTTAATTAGTTAAGACAACATAAGGTTTGTGCTTTATTTTTTTATTTTCTTTCATCGAACAAAATATGTTGACATTTTTGAAAATTGTGTAATTTGCTAGCAAATGCAATGTAATGAATCACAGAAATTATTGTAGTTTGTACTATTAACATAATTTGGAAGACATTTTAAAATATATTTGAAAGTAATATATAAATTTTCAAGTTTTTTTTCCTAAAATGAAATTTTTTTGTTAATTTTTGAAAAAAGTAGTAGATTTACTACTTTTTAAAAATAATGAAATTCATATAATTTGTTTCTCAAACAACAGCAATAGCCATAGTAGTAGATTTGCTACTTTATGTTTTGCTCAAATATCTACAATAATTTTAAATAAACTTAAAATATAAAAATGCTGCAGTTTCTCCACCATTTTAAAAAAGTAGTAGATTTACTACTATTTTTATATATAAAAAAATTTTATATTTCTTCCTTAAACAAAAGCACTAGCTGCAAAAATATACTGGAAATACAAACATTTTGCAATTTTGTTAACATTTTAAAAAAGTAGTAGATTTACTACCTTTCAAAATAAGAAAACTTATGATAATATACACATAAATTGCTACAATAATCTTAAATAAAATTAAAATATCAAATTTTTCCAACATTTTAAAAAAGTAGTAGATTTGCTAAATACCTACAATAATTTTAAATAAACTTAAAATATCAAAATATCATTTTAAAAAAGTAGTAGATTTTTAAAAAAACTTTTAAAAAAATACAAAATTTATATCACAAAAGACAGCAACAAGATTAAATTTTTTAACATTTTCAAAAAGTAATAGATACCTTTCCTGTTTAAGAAAACTAAAAAAATTATATCAATAATATTAAACAGCAGTCTGAATTAAACTAAAACTAGCACAATACAGTACTTTTTCTATTATTTTAAAAGAGTAGTAGATTTGCTACTATTTTCAAATAAGAATAAATTTATAATTTTTCTTCACAAATTTCTGCAATATGCTTAGATAAATAAGAAATACACATATTTTTATAATTTTTGCAATTAGTTATAAAAAGTAGTAGATTTACTACCTTTTCTCAATAAGTAAACTTATAAAATTATAGGAATTTATTGTAAGAATAGACTTAAATAATCCAGATATATAAAAATTTTGTCATTTCCCAACATTTTAAAAAAGTAGTAGATTTGCTACTTTTTTTAAGAAAGGGAAACAATTTTGCAATTTTTTGAAACATTTCAAAAAAGTAGTAATAAAATAAAATTTTTGTCACAAATAATTGCAATAGGCTTAATAAATGGGAAATTTAATATTTTTTTAATTTTTATTAATATTTTCAAAAGGTAGTAGATTCACTACAATTTTTAAATAAGGAACTTTATAAAATTTTAGCAATACATTGAAAAAAAATTAATAAATAATCCAGATATATAAAAATGTTACAGTTTTTCAACATTTTTAAAAAGTATTAGTAGATTTACTACCTTTTTTTAAGAAAGGGAAGTTATAAAATTATAGCCGTTAATTGCTAGAATAGACTTTAAGAAACTATAAATGTAAAAATTTGTCAATTTTTTTAACATTCCAAAAAAGTAGTAGATTTGCTACTTTTTTATAAGAAAAAATTTATAAAATTTTTGTAACAAATAGGCTTAGATATAGTTGAATCATATTTTTTTTTAATTTTTATTAATATTTTCAAAAAGTAGTAGATTTACTACCTTTTCTAAATAAGGAACTTTATAAAATTTTAGCAATAAATTGTAAAAAAAGACTTAATTAATCCAGAAATATAAAAATTAGGCAGTTTTTTGTCATTATTTTCGAAAAAGTAGTAGATTTACTACCTTTTCTAAGAATGGAAACTTATACAATTATAGCCATAAATTCCAAGAAAAGACTTAAATAAACATTTTTTAATTTAATTTTTTCAAAAAGTAGTAGGTTTACTACTTTTTCTAAATATGGAACTTTATAAAATTTTACCAATAAATTGAAAGAAAAGTCATAAATAATCCTGAAATATAAAAATTTTGCAGTTTTCCAATATTTTCTAAAAGTAGTAGTAGATTTACTACCTTTTCTAAGAAAGGAAAGTTAACAAATTACAGTCATTGATTGCAAGAAAAGACTTAATTAAATAAATTAAAAATGTAAATATATTTTAACATTTTTAAAAAGTACCTTATTTTTATAATTTTCAGTAGTAAAAGTAGGAGATTTACTACCTTTTTTTAAGAAAGGAAACTTATAAAATTATAGCCATAAATTGCAAACTAAAAACGTAAATATATTGTAACATTTTAAGAAAGTAGTAGATTTGCTACCTTTTTTGTAAATAAACCAATTTAAGAACTTTTAGTTAAAAATTAAAGCATATTCTTTGAAAATATGTCAAATATTGCTAAATATTTCTTTGTTTCCTTGGTGGTATTAAAAATATTTTTAGATATAAAGACTTTGGGGAATATTCATGTTTATATATTTATAATTTCCTTGTAGATTATCAGAGTAATAAAGAAATTTTCTATTTAATACTAAACAAATTAAAATTCTTTTAATAATCTAGGGATTTCTTAGTGTCTAGGGTATATTTCTTAAATATTTAAGTTTGCAGCTAAAACTTAAAACTGTCATATAGATTTTTTTGTTGGAATATAGAAAACTTATTTTATATACAAACTTTTGCATACCATATTAACATAAATAAATATTTGATTTTTTTTTTTAGCAGAACAAAATTCTTAATGTAAAATTATCATTGTTACCCAAAGCTCTAGGATAATGGTCTCCAGATTTTTTTTGCTAAATATGAAAACGTATTTGTTTGCTTTGAAAAAAAAAATTAAATCATTTATAATGAGTTATACTAGGTTTGAGTAGGAAAAAAGTGGGTTTCTATATTGGCACGCGACCAAAAACTTTGCATACATGTAGTTGTTTAAGTTTAAGTATATATAACTTGGCTTATATACTGCAATATATAACTTTAATTCTATATACAGATACATATGTATATATATATATTTGCAGTGACCTATTTATGTGAAAAATCATAGTTGTATTTGCTGGCATATATAGGTAAATAGGAAACTCCTTTATATATATGCAAAAAAATAAAAAAAAACTATATTCCACTTCATATTTATAGCATGTATACAAATATTTATCGATATTTTGTTATTTATAGATATGTACATGTGAATGAATGTTAATATTAGGTATATAATAGAAAAACTAGAACAACTCCACCTCTAATTTTTACAAAATAAATGAAACTAAAAACAAAACATTATAAAAGCAAATTAACATGATTATCATACACTTACTAGCCATTCAATTTAATAAATAAATAAATTATTATGTGAGAATTGAGTTGCACACTCAAAAATTACGTGTATGTCAGTCAGTTCAACCATCAACAACAAGAACGAACACCCAGCAATGTCAAATGTATACAAATAAACAAACAGAAAATAAAGAATGACAGAAAACAAAACATAATGAAAAGAAAACAGCTAAACAAGTGGCAACTCCCTATAGAATACATAAAAGTCACACGCAATGTCAGCTGTTTTATTAATAAACCATAAAATATATTATTAATACCTACCTACCGACAGCCATACAAAACTATGTGTATAATAAACTAAATTATATTAGAAAGAAATAAAAAGAAAAAAAACTAAAGATGAAAAGTGCCAAAGAACATAAAATTAAATATGTGCAAGTGAAATGTAAAGTGGCATCGTACAAGGTGTTATTAATGTGTTACCAGTTTGGAACATAAATTCCTGAGACAAGTCCCCTAAATTAAGCAAAAAGCAGCCAAAATGCCAGAAGTCCTATTGAGTTTTCAAAGAATTTCGGCCAGCCATCATCACGTAAATGGCGTAAACATATGACAACAACATTGTCCATAAAATAACACCAAAAATTAAATTAGGTTACGAACCACATTTTGAGTATGCGAAAAGCACAACACAAACAACAAGGATTATTACGACGAGTGAGCATTTCGTGTATTTGGGGGTGTTTCTATATTTCTACTTTTGCCATTGTTGTTATTATTTTTACTACATATACTCGCCTTTACCTACTCTTTCTTTAAAGTATATTTTTATTTCTCTTTTATTTTATTGTTTGTTTTTATTTTTATCCATTTCTAAGCGCATTTGTATAACAAAAAAAAAAGAAAAAAGAAATACAAAAATTCCTTTACACAATTTATGTGTATTTTTAAAAAATTTTTTGTACAACCACAACAAAAATAAATGTCAATGCAGTCAGTGAATTACAGTGGGTGGCAGTAAATAGGCCACAGATATTTAGTATTGAAAAAATATGGTTCAATATCATGTAACAATTAAAAATGTAATAAATATGAAATTTCAAGACTACTGATCTGATTAAAATTTTGCAGAAACGTGTAATAACCTTGATAGAATAATGATTGAGCTACAGGATGTCAAACATTATAAATTTGAGCTATGATTTCCAATATTTTCATTTCAAAATCTTCCAAAACCCACACAAAATAATTCAATTTGAAAAAATTTTTGTTTAAAATCTGTATTATCCCATCTCGTCATTTTCGAAACTAATTTCATCTACAAAATCAGAATTGTCAGATTTGATTAGTCATCAATATAAGTTTCGCTTTACTTCTTTAATTTGAAAAAAGTGTCGCTGAAGTACACCGATTGCCCACAGAAGCTTTTGGTGAATGTGTTGATTTTGACACGGAAGACAAAGATCGAGGCATTACTCCATGAAGATTGTTGTCAAACTCAACAAGAGCTTCCAAAATCTTTGGGAGGAACTTAAACAGCAATTTAAAAATGTCAGCGAGCAGCAGCATTCATCCAAAAGCTCGGAAATTTGGTAACATGCGAATTGAAGTCGAGAGACCTTGAAATACGATCTTACATGTCCGAAATGATGCTTGAACGCTATAAAAGAAAATCATTTTTGCAACAAATCATTGCATGCGATTAAAAATGAATCCGTTATGATAACCGGAAGAGTAAGATATTGTATGTGAAGCTCGGCCAACCTGCCGAAGCGACATCAAAGCCAAATATCCATGGGGCTAAGGTAATTCTCTGTATTTGTTGGGAGCATAAGTGCCCTATCTAGTATGACCTATTGAAAAATGACCAGACCAAGGAATCTATACCGAACGCAACTGATTCGTTGGAAGCGGCCATTGGCCGAAAAACGACCAGACATGAAACCGTAATATTCCATCATGACCCGATTTACAGTCCAAATCGTGCAGAGTGCTCTCTCTGGGATACGCTTCACTATGGAACAGAGTATCCAATGTTGGCTTGATTCGCTCTTGGCCTTAAAAGATGAGAGATGGATATAGGACTTAAGATAGAGTTGGGAACAGTGGTCTTCATAGATGAGATACTCGGATATCATGTAGACTTCCCGACGAATGCTGTATCTTCTAGGCTTTGATCTTGACGATCTTGAAAACCTCAGAAACAAAGTGACAATTTATGTAAACAGTCATGACTTTGAGTAGCCTGGCCAGGGAAATAGAGGTGAAATAATGCTTTCATTTATGATGTACCAACCAACCCTGGGAGAACAGAACGGACTATTAAGTGTAAAAGTTACCAGATTGCAGTTAGGGTTAGAAAGAGGTAGTTCGAGGAACTTTGTGGTGGTGATTAAAAGTTACAGCTCAATAAGTGCTAGAATTAGCAAAATCGATATTAACAAACAAGGGGCCCTTATATTTTGGCGGCATTTGTCAAATCTGTTGTTTGTTATTCAACTTTTGCCAGCACTTACAAATGATTCCAAAGCAATTTGAACCCAATAGTTGCCGAAAACTAATTCTTGGACGAATGGCTATGTTGACATGCAAAATTGCCGGAAATAGGTTGTGAAAACCCACACGAGATTCCACAGGTTAAAATGCATCCATAAAATGTTCCTGCTTGGTGTGGATTTTGGTCGGCGGTATCATTGGTTAGTACTTTTTCGCATATAATGTTACTTAGAGCATCATCGTCAACGACAAGTACTACAGATCAATTATCACCAATTTCTGTTGGTTCAAATTGAACGATATTGATTTGAATGGCATGTGGTTCACATAGCGACCAATGGACATTCACCATAAACGATTAAAGAAATAAGATTTAGTGTTAAAATGTCGATATTTTTTTTTTATAAATTGGAATAAGAAAGCAATTCCATTTGCTACCAGACTAAAATAAGATCAAATTCACTATTGAAATTCAATTTTAATAATTTTTAAAATGATATTCTATGAAATTATGCCAAACAATTAGAATTTTATCAACAACTGTTTAAAAAACGTTGCAGAAATAAGTTCTCGCATACATTAAGATTAGGATGGATTAAGAAAGTTTCAACAAATTGCATGAAATGTTTAAATTTTATAGAAAATCGGAACATATTGGTAATTAACACAAACTTCAAAAGTTTTTACATATTAAAATTGGCCAACTTTGTTTTCATGTAGATCTTACTGCTTGATTATTATGAAAAGTTAAGGAGTTTTTACTTTAAACTAAATTATTTTATCTACACCATTTCCAATTGTATTTCAGAAGTTTCTAATTGTATTTCAGAAATTTCCAATTGAATTTCAGAAATTTCTAATTATATTTCAGAAAATTCCAATTCAATTTCAGAAATTTCCATTTATATTTCAGAAATTTCCATTTATATTTCAGAAATTTCCAATTATATTTCAGAAATTTCCAATTATATTTCAGAATTTTCTAATTATATTTCAGAATATTCCAATTATATTTCAGAACTTTCTAATTGTATTTCAGAATTTTCTAATTGTATTTCAGAATTTTCCAATTGTATTTCTGAAATTTCCATTTGTATTTCAGAATTTTTAATTTATATTTAAAATGTTTCTAATTGTATTTCAGAATTTTCCAATTGTATTTCAGAATTTTCTATTTGTATTTCAGAAATATCCATTGGTATTGCTATTAGAATTTTCTGAAATACAAATGGATATTTCTGAAATACAATTGGAAAATTCTGAAATACAATTGGAAACTTTTTAAGTATAAAATAAAAATTCTGAAATACAAATGGAAATTTCTGAAATACAATTGGAAAATTCTGAAATACAATTGGAAATTTCTGAAATACAATTAGAAATTTCTGAAATATAAATGGAAATTTCTGAAATATAATTAGAAAATTCTGAAATATAATTAGAAATTTCTGAAATATAATTGGAAATTTCTGAAATATAAATGGAAATTTCTGAAATATAAATGGAAATTTCTGAAATTGAATTGGAATTTTCTGAAATATAATTAGAAATTTCTGAAATTCAATTGGAAATTTCTGAAATACAATTAGAAACTTCTGAAATACAATTGGAAATGGTGTAGATTAAAAAATTATATCAATGACCCACTTAATTTTTCAGCAACCCTCGTATGACCTTTACTTGTATAATTAAGTAATACAATATGAAAATCCAATACATATAAATAATATTAAAAAAAGCAATCTCCCAGCATTAAACTTTAATAAAGCAATTTATTTTTCACGCACTGTATACTATATACACACAGCGAAAATAAAACATTTGAAGATGTTTTTGTTGTTGCTGCTGCTGCTGCTGCTGCTACGGTTATTTTTGTATTTTCATTTATATGTAAAATATTTATGTACTGTGGATGAATGTATGTATAGTGTATGGGTTAGTATGTTAGTGGAGTAAGTTGAGTGTAAAAGTAGGATAAATGCATTCCAAATTTACAATGAATTTTTACTCACTCATCATACATAGTACATACTACATACAGCTCACTTACATACATACAGATTGGTTATTGGTGGCGTATGCGCAATAAAATCCCATAAATTTACACTCACTTTTACTCACATTTACTTTAGTAACTCATAAAACTCTAACTAAAATACACATGTTGTTGTTGTTATTGTTGTTCATTATTATGTTATTATAATTCCTTTGGCAACCAACAAACAAACAAACATACTCTCACTCTCAGCTAAAGAAATTCAAGAAGAACAAGAGCATAACAAATGTATGTATGTACATTCATTTTCACTTTCTTTTTGGGAGAGTTTTATGCTGTTGTCGTGTGTGTGTCTGAGCTTTAACAGTGTTTTACTAAAATTGCATTACTTAATGTTAAGGATTTTCTTGATGCTGTTAAGTTACTTTAACATTTAGTTGTTAGTTATTACTAGGGAAATGTTACTTTGTTTATGAACGAATTCCCTTTTTTTGTATGAATGTCAGTCAGCCAGCGTGTGAGTGAGTGTGTTTTAACAGAACTTTATAAAGTTGTCCCAGATTTTATTGATTTTCTAGACGTTGATTCTGTTGATTTTTTGTTGCCTTATTTCTTTTGATAATAAATAATACTGCTTTTATATGCCATAAACGTAATAAATTTTTTAACTCCCACACTAAAAAAAAGTCAGCAAATAACAAACAATAATAATAAGATGCAGCTGCAGCTGCAGCAGCAGAAGGAGAATATTTAATATTGTAGATTTAAATTTAAATGTCAAAACTATAAATGAATTGGTACTCTGCTGTTTTATTGTGAGAATGTGTATAAATGTTTGAGTATGCATTTAATGACGAAAGAGTTTTTAATTCATATATTTATGTAAATTGAAATTTGTGTTCTTTGTAGAGCAAGAGTCTGGGTTGTGGCACAGTGGGAGTTAAGGCAAAATAAAGGAGTCTCCTCTGAACTATGAGTTCAATTAAACGAAATTATAGCGAAGTACCAAAATTGTTCAATAATTGAAATTGTTCATAGTGGATGCTAAAATTTAGAGTAGGGCTTGTAACTTCTACTACTAACAAAATAGCTTTCAATAAACAAATTTCATTTACTTTATATTTTTAATATTTTTTAGTGAAGATGTTTTACATGGCTGTCTTAGAAAAACGTTGAGCTCAGATATTAAATGATTAACATGTCTTTAAAATGTCAAAATCGTATATTAGCAATCCAAAGAAACAATCTGAAATTAAATAAAAAAAATCTAAATTTCCTGCAAATTCGCCAATTCAATCAAAAATAAATTTGAATTTTTTGAAATTTTATTTAAAAAAGATTTTAATATTTTTTTGAAATATTCAGATTTGTTAGCATTTAAACCCACTGTGCCTTTAATTACCCTAAAAAGCAGGTGTTTTTTTAAATGCAGTGGTGGTTGTGGTTATTTTTTCATTTTTTTTTATATTAATGTGTGTTCTAGTTTTGTTATTTGATTGTATAAAGTTATAAAAACATTTTCAAAACTTTTCAACCAAAATCCTTATTTTGTATTTTTGTTTAAAATTAGTTTGTTTATATAGTAAGTATCAAAAAAAAAAAAAACAAAAAACACACATCCATCCACTCAAATAATCATATCCTTTTAGCTCTCATTTTCTCTTTTATAGTACTATTTCTCATGTTTGTATTTGTATTAGTGAGCACATATTTAGTATTAAAGTTTAGTCGTTCGTTTTTAACCTTTTTCAATGTTGTTCATTGACGTAAGAGCGCCAGCTCCTCATTATGAACCACACAGCAACATACATACCTACATGAGGATATGGAGGGCTTCATTAAATAAAAGAAAACACAGACTTTTTTAGTAGGCCTAAACCTCAATACAGGCATACATACATCCATATAAATACCATTATGCATGTGTAAATCTAGCTATTTTGGTTTTTTTCTGTCTTCTTTTTGGTTTTTTGCAATCTACGTAATTGTTTGCTTTATCTAGAAAAAGAAATAACTACAATAATAGTTATAATAATAGTTTTTTTAAGGGGTTCTGAAAATTGTGTCTATCCTTTGCACGCTATATATAAGAGATATTTTCAATTTGGAAATAAACATTTTGTAGCCTGGCTTTCGATTTATAGATTTTTAAATCAAGCAAATAAATATATTACCTTAGTTCGAATTTTTGAACTTAATTTTACAACTAATATCTTAGATTTGATTTTCCAATTTAACAACCAATATCTTAGATTTGAAATCCTAAAATTTAAGATTTTAGAATTTTTTAACTTAATTTTGCAACTTTGAAATTCATAAAGTTGCCATTAATATCTTAATATCCCAGATTTTATTTTTACAGAATTTTGTAAAATATTCAAATTTTCGAAAATCCTAATTTGTTTATGAAAAGTTATTAAAATAAATATTTAATGTATATATTATTGATTGTTTTACATATAGATTACAAATAAAGCATTTTTAATAACTTGCGAATCTTCGAAATTAATTTCGAATTTTTGAAAATCTTAAAATTTTTAGAATTTTGAGCTCTTCAATTGTAAAATATTAAAAAAAACTTAGTTTCTGTCTTCTAGAATAAAATTTGTATGGGATTTTGTTAAATTCGAAATTAATTTCGAATTTTCGAAAATCTAAAATTTTTATGAATTTTCTGCTTTTCAACTTAAAATATTGTAATAAAACTTAGTTTCTGCCTTCTAAAATAAAATTTGTATGTATTGGATTTTGAATTTTCGAACATTTTTTTAATTTTTAATAACTTGCGATTCTTCGAATCATAATTAGGAATTTTCGAAAATCTAAAAATTTTATGAATTTTCTGCTTTTCAACTTAAAAGTTTTTGCTATCTATAAACCATTTTCAATAACTTGCGAATCTTCGAAATTAATTTGGAATTTTTGAAAATCTTAAAATTTTTAGAATTTTGAGCTCTTCAATTGTAAAATATTAAAAAAAACTTAGTTTCTGTACAAATAAAATTTGTATGGGATTTTCGAATTTTCGAACTTTTTTATTAAATTTTTAAAAACTTCGAAATTAATTTCGAAGATCTAAAAATTTTCTGCTTTTCAACTTAAAACATGTAAAATATTGATATAAAACTTAGTTTTTGCCTTCTAAAATAAAATTTGTATGTATTGGATTTCGAATTTTCGAACCTTTAATAACTTGCGATTCTTCGAATAATAATTTGGAATTTTCGAAAATCTAAAAATTTTATGAATTTTCTGCTTTTCAACTTAAAAGTTCTTGCTATCTATAAACCATTTTCAATAACTTGCGAATCTTCGAAATTAATTTTGAATTTTCGAAAATCTTGAAATTTTTAGAATTTCGAGCTTTTCAATTGTAAAATTTAAAAAAAACTTCTAAAATAAAATTTGTATAGAATTTTCGAATTTTCGAACTTATTTTTAAATTTTTAATAACTTCGAAATTAATTTCGAATATTCGAAGATCTAAAAATTTTCTGCTTTTCAACTTAAAACATGTAAAATATTGATATAAAACTTAGTTTTTGCCTTCTAAAATAAAATTTATATGGGATTTTCGAATTTCAAACTTTTTTTTTAAATTTTTAATAACTTTTTCGAAAATCTAAAAATTTTATGAATTTTCTGCTTTTCAACTTAAAACATGTAAAATATTGTAATAAAACTTAGTTTTTGCCTTCTAAAATAAAATTTGTATGTATTGGATTTCGAATTTTCGAACCTTTTTTTAATTTTTAATAACTTGCGATTCTTCGAATCTTAATTTGGAATTTTCATAAAAATTTTATGAATTTTCTGCTTTTCAACTTAAAAGATCTTGCTGTCTAAAATAAAATTTGTTTTGGAATTCGAATTTTCGAACATTGTTTTTAATTTAAAATTGTAATTTTTGTAAAAATAAAAATTCTAAAATATCGAATTAAACAATTTTAGCTATTTTTCAAAATTTCAAAATTGAATTTTTATTAAACATGGAATTTTCGATTTTATTTATAGTTAAATTTTAAATATTATAAAATTCGAACTCTTTTAATAATGGAATTATTACCTTATAAAGCCTTGAAATAATTTGTAATTTATTTATTTCGGAATTTTTAGCTTCAATAATCAAAAATTTTACAGAATTTAATAAATTTTCAAAAGTCAAAAAATAGTTCGAATTTTCGAAATTCCTATAATTCTATAAATTTTTAATAATTTAAGCAAATAAATTCGGAAATATTAATTAATAAAGGGTTTTAAGCTCGAAACTAGAATTTTCGAACATAATTTCTAATTTTCGAAAATCTTTTCTGTTAATTTTTGATTATTGAATCCAAAAATTCCGAAATAAAGAAGTCGAAAATGATTTCAAGGCATTTTAATGTTGTATAACAAAGTAATTTTTATAGAAGTAGTAGCTAAAGCAAACATTTTTTAAAATTAAAAAGGAATTTTAGCTGAAAATTTTTCGAATTTCGAACTTAATTTAAAATTTTTAAAATGTTTGAAATAAATTCCAAAATAAACAAGTTCAAAATGTAATTTTAGCTAAAAATTACTAATTGGGGTATTCGAAAATTCGAACATAATTTCTAATTTTCGAAAATTGAAATCTAAAATTCCAAAGTTAAGGCTTTTAAAGGTAATAATTGCCTTGTTAAAGGAGTACTCCAAAATAAAGAAGTTAAAAAATGGAATTTTAGCTTAAAAATATTTTTTCAAAAGATTTCGAAATTTTGAAATTAAGAAAATTCTAATAATTTTTAATAATTTAAGCAAAAAATTAGGAGATATCGATTTATGAAATATTAAGCTCAAATTCTAAACATTTTTAATTATTTAAGCAAAAAGTATAGAATTAAAAAAATAATTTCATGGCTTTTTAAACTCAAAATTTCATTTTTATTACATTTCAAGGCTTTTTAAGAACAAAATGCCACTCCTTAAGCAGTGAGCAGAAATTTTAGCTCGAAATTATTTTCGAACTTAATTTCAAATTTTTGAATTGAAGCCAAAAATTTCAAACTAAAGAAGAGTTTTTAAGGTAATAATTGCAGTCCTTAAGCAGTGAGCAGGAATTTTAGCTCGAAATTATTTTTTTGGGGAGTTCGAATTTTCGAAATTAATTTCTAATTTATTTGAATTGAAGCCAAAAATTCCAAACTAAAGTAGTCTTTCAAGACTTTTTAAGGTAATAATTGCAGTGTTAAAGGAGTTCGAATTTTGAGTTTTAATAATTCTAAACATTTTTAATTAATGAAGCAAATAATATAGAATTTCAAATCAAAATTGCATTTTTTTAGGATTTTGAATTTTTGGAATTCCTAAAATTATATGGAATTTCGGAAATTTATAAAATTGTGTAGATTTTTATTAATGAATTATATTAACGAATTTTCAAAAATTATATCTACAAACATATACCTAAAAATAATTAGTTTAAACTAAAATAATATGTTAGAACATTATGACAGTGCGACCTAATAGCAAACCGTTTGAATACCCTAAATTTATATTTCACCATATCAATTTCCGATAATTAAATTTTGCAATTTTAATTCATTTGTCATGTTTATTATTACGATAAGACCCACTGTTTGTTTGTAATTCGAAATTAGAATGTAGGGAACTACCCTATTGTGAATCGCATTATATTTAAGGCACATTTAAGCACATGATTCTAATTATTTAACCTTATTGAAGTACTACACTTTCAGTGAATAACAACACGATTTCAATTAAATAAAATTCGAACATTTTCATTAAAAATTGTTGTATAAATCCAGAAAAAATGTTGGGCGAAGAAACTTCCACACATTATTACTCTAAACAAGACGATATTAACATCGTATTATCTTCAATAACTCATCGTCGCGAAATATGTCAACGGGACTTCCTAGGCCGTTCTCTTCTACACATGGCCATATTATACGAGAATCAATTAGCTATACTAATATATCAATATTTCCTGGAGGAGCAATGTGATTGTGTAAATACTGATGAAAATTTAGTCGAAAACTTCAAAAAACTATTTAAAATTTACGATTATGACGGCGACACTGTGCTACATAAAGCAGTCAAGTATAATTTGGTACAATTCGTAAAAGTGATTTTAAAGTTTTATGAAAAATTCCACCTGAATGTGGCGGACTATGAAAAACTGGGTTCTGGTGATAACATTTTGCATTTGGCAATTAGAGGAAATCTTTTGGAAATGACAAAAGCAATTATTGAAATGAAACCATCACTGTTGCAGGTAACAAATTATGGCGGTGAATTGCCACAGGATGTGCCAGATCAAACATTGGAAATGCGTATGTTGTTTTTGAAAATAATGAAGCGAGATAAGAAGTTGGAAGACTACGAAATGAAAAAAAAATTAAATATGTTACATATTAAAAAACAAATAAAATAAATAAAATTTTTGATTTTTTTCTTAAGATGAAATTAGCGGGCTTCTGAGAACAGTAGCGGATTCAGGGACCCAACATTTTTTAATATAAAAATGTATAAATAAATTCTTATTTGTTTTTAAGAAATAATTAAGCAACATTTTTATTATTAAAATATTAGAAATTCTTTTATTATTGAGATAAATTAAACGGAAAAAAAATAAAATTTTAATTCCTTGTAAGCTCAAATATTGAATTTTAGTATAATTTCATGATAAAGCTACAAAAATTACAAATTTTATGGAGCTAGAATTTTCGAAATTTATTTCGAATTTTCAAAATTATAAAATTAAATTAATTTTGAATTATTCGAATAGACTAATCGAAAATAATAAATAAAATTAAAATTTCATTTCGAATTTTCAATTAATTTAAAATTTTGAAGCAATTAATTTTCGAATATATAAAAATTTTGTGTATTTTTTTTTCAAAAATCCTGAATTTCTAAAATATTTAATTTTTATATTATTGCATAAATTGAATTTTCGAACTCTATTTCGAATTTTTAAATAATTAAAATAAATTTTAGAAAATACTAAAATTCTGTATATTTTTATTATTATTATTTCATGATTTCTTAAGCTGAATAATATAAATTTTTGGGACGTAGAATTTTCAAAATTTATTTCGAATTTTCAAAAAATTATGAAATTAAATTAGATTTTAATTATTGAAGCAATAAATTTTCGAAAATAAACTGCAGATTTTTATTATTGAAATAAACAAATTTAAAATAATGATAAAAAAATATAATTCCATGGTTTAAAATTTAGGAAGTTAGAATTTTCTAATTTCAAAAGTCCAAAAATAGTTCGAATTTTCGAAATTCCTATAATTCTATAAATTTTTAATAATTTAAGCAACAAATTCGGAAATATTAATTAATAATGGGTTTTAAGATCGAAACTAGAATTTTCGAACATAATTTCTAATTTTCGAAAATCTTTTCTGTTAATTTTTGGTTATTGAAGCCAAAAATTCCGAAATAAAGAAGTTGAAAATGATGTCAAGGCATTTTAATGTTCTATAAAAATTTAATTTTTATAGAAGTAGTAGCTAAAGCAAACACTTTTTAAAATGTAAAAGGAATTTTAGCTGAAAATTAAGTTTTTTAGAGTTCGAATTTCCGAACTTAATTTCAAATTTTTGAAAATGTTTGAAAAAAATTCCAAAATAAAATCATAAACAATGACTTCAAAAAATATAATTGCTTAGAAAAATAGCAATATATGCCAATAAACAACTATGTTTTCAAGACTATGGAAAAGGTGGTTAGTAAAGTGACCACCCAACCGCAAACAGCTAAAGGCATTTATTTACTTAGTTCAAAACTACAATATAAACATTCTCTATCTTCGCATTATAATGTCATTCAAATATTAGAGTAATTTTGTTGGCCTCTTCACTAATATTTCAGTTGAATCATTATATTGCCACCACCTTAGTTAGATAATAAAACCAAACTAAACAAACTAAACAATTTAGTTTTTCTTATTTATTTTTGGGAGTAGTTTTATCTAAACATTTTACTACAACAAATAATGAGATATGTACCTGTATGTTTTATTTGATTGTTGATATTGTTCATAAACTAATATTTTTATAGCATTTATGTACTTCTAAAGGGCCTCCAAAAGATATAAAAAATAATTTGAACGTAATTGTGAAAACAAACATTTAAACAACAATTTGATATAAACGACTACACATTTACGTTTATTTAAACATTTATTTTCCTCAATTTAATTTCAGATATTTTTTACATATTCACGTTAGTGAGTGACTGATTGGATGAGTAAGTGAGTGAGTGTAGGTTTAAGTACATACTTTTTGCTTTACGTATTTAAGTTCTTTTTGTGAATATCATTTTTGTTATACTATTTTCCATATACATATTTATATTATTTTTAGTTTCTAAGTAGTTTAACATTAGTTTTTCTATTTTTCTATTTTTGTGTTTTTGTCATTAGTATTTGAAATGCAGATATCATTCATAATATATTTTGTTGTTTTTCAGCTAAGGTTGAAGGCTAAATGCGTTAATACTTTGGTATACCTAGAGTATTAGCTAGTAGTTCTTTTTCTGCTGTGTCTAAAGTCGATTTGACAAAATGTGGTTGAGTATTATTTATGATAAATTACCCACCAAATGATTTTTATACTCATATGTTTAACAAAAATGACTAAGAGTTGTCAAACGACCATACCTTAATTTTTCTACAATATTGTTCTATATAAAAAGGGTGCTATTAGAAACAATAGCCAATAAATTGGTCTAGAATAAAAAAGTCAAAAATTTCCATTCTCTTTATACCAAAAATGTTTCATCATTAGAGCAAAACATTGTCTCTTGATCTCTTTATGCCGACCACTGAATTAAACTGTAAAAGAACTCAACAAAAACCTTGGTAATTACTTGTTATAACTGATTAAAAAAAAACATTACTTAGAACTAGTCTAATAATGACTTATTTATCTGATATATACGAACTTAATTACTAGAAATTTTCATTGACCTGAATAGAAATAAACTAATCGAAAATAATGAACAATTTATAAATTTAAGGCTCAAAATTTAAGAAGTTCGAATTTTCGAAAACCCTGAATTTCTAAAATATTTAATTTTAATCGAAAATAATGAACAATTTATAAATTTATGGCTCAAAATTTAACAAGTTCGAATTTTCGAAAACCCTGAATTTCTAAAATATTTAATTTTTCTATTATTTTATGAATTCTTATGCAGTAAAATACAAATTTTAGGAAATTAGAATTTTCAAATTTTCAAATAATTATGAAATTAAATTATTTTTTAATTATTACTTACTTTTTGAAAATACAAAAAATTCTGTAGATTTTTATTATTGAATTTATTCAAAATTTAGGGAGTTTGAATTTTCGAAAATCCTGAAATTCTAAAATTTTGAATTTTTCTATTATTTCGTGAATACTTAAGCAGAAAAATAAAAATTGTAGGGAATTAGAATTTTCGAAATTAATTTCGAATTTTCAAAAAATTAAAAATTTTTTGAAATTAAATTATTTTTTAATTATTGAAGTAATAAATTTTCGAAAATATGTTGTAGATTTTAATTATTGAAATAATCTAATTTAAAATAACGAACAAATATAATTTCATGTATCAAAATTTAGGGAGTTCGAATTTTCGAAAATTCTAAAATTCGGTAATATTGAATTTTTGTATTATTTTATGAATTCTTATGCAGAAAAATACAAATTTTAGGGAATTAGAATTTTCGAAATTAATTTCGAATTTTCAAAAAATTATGAAATGAAATTATTTTTTAATTATTGAAGTAATAAATTTTCGAAAATATGTTGTAGATTTTAATTATTGAAATAAACTAATTTAAAATAAAGAAAAAAATATAATTTCATGTATCAAAATTTTGGGAGTTCGAATTTTCGAAAATTCTAAAATTCGGAAATATTGAATTTTTGTATTATTTTATGAATTCTTATGCAGAAAAATACAAATTTTAGGGAATTGGAATTTTCGAAATTAATTTCGAATTTTCAAAAAATTATGAAATCAAATTATTTTTTAATTATTGAAGTTATAAATTTTCGAAAATATGCTGTCGATTTTAATTATAGAAATAAACTAATTTAAAATAAAGAAAAAAATATAATTTCATGTATCAAAATTTAGGGAGTTCGAATTTTCGAAAATTCGGAAATATTGAATTTTTGTATTATTTTATGAATTCTTATGCAGAAAAATACAAATTTTAGGGAATTAGAATTTTCGAAATTAATTTCGAATTTTCAAAAAGTTATGAAATGAAATTATTTTTTAATTATTGAAGTAATAACTTTTCGAAAATATGTTGTAGATTTTAATTATAGAAATAAACTAATTTAAAATAAAGAAAAAAATATAATTTCATATATCAAAATTTAGGGAGTTCGAATTCTTAAGCTGAAAAATACGAATTTTGGGAACTAGAATTTTCGAACTTTATTTAGAATTTTCAAAAATTATAAAATTAAATTAATTTTGAATTATAAAAAAAAAAATTCATAAAATTCAAAAATTATTATATTTTTACAATTTTCTAAACAAAAATTTTTTAAAAAATTTTAAAAACTTAGAGATTCAGATTAACAAATGAATTAACTAAAAGAACAATTTTTATGAATTGAACTGATTTTTTTAAAACATTTAAATACTTTAACGAATAATTCTACATGACATACAAAAAATCAATATAATTCTCATTTAGTTAACGGTATATTACGGATAAGTAATTCTGTTTTTGCCCAAAATGCCATCATTTAAACCCTTTTATTATTCATATTATATCGTACCCTAGTAAAACTATTTTTATAATAAATTATTTTTATAGCTCAATCATAAGTCGTCTATAATCTTTTACTATCTAACTATCTCCCTGTTTTTTAGCTTTCAATGACAAATCGTTTTAACTAATTTTAATGATAATAAAACTGACATGACAATTACATTAGTTAAATATACACTTTAAATATGAAAATGAAGATTCAATGCAATAGTTAAATAAAATTAAATATTATTACTGTTTTTTTCAGTTTATTGTATTGTGTTTTGTTTTAGTAATTTGATATTATCGTTGTTGCACTATAATGTAAATAGAAAAATTATGAAACATTATTTAAATTAATGTAATTGTTTCATTTGTTTACTATAGAAAAATAGAAAAACAATTTATTCGAAAATAAAAACGTCAATTGGAAGTTTTAATGGATAAACAAATGTATATTTCGTCTTAGTAAATGATAACTTCTTCTTATTATCGCCACTGCAGATATATAAATAAGCTGAAAACTGAAAATATAAGACCGTTTTCCGATTTTTAATACAATTTATGACTTAAAAGTAAGGGATTTAGAATAAATGGCGTATCTTTTGAACGCAGTTTCTGTTTTAAATAACTTTTATGATATTTTGAAGGATACATAGCTGTCATTTATTCTCACTTAGTTATTGAACATAATAGTGTAAACAACAACGTTTTTTTTTTGCTTTGAAAGTGTGGAATTTTCTATCAACGTCATATGCGGGAAGTTTTGCTTTACTTCTTTAATTTGAAAAAAGTGCCACTGAAGCACTTCGATTGCTCATCAAAGCTTATGGTGAAGGTGTTCCATCAGTTTCAACATTTGAGAGTTAGTTTGTTCAGTTCATAAGTTGTGATTTTGTTACGGAAGACAAATATTTCCCAGGCTTGCCAAAAAAAGTTTGAAAACCAAGAATTGGAGGCATTAGTTGTTTTCAAACTCAATAAGATTTTGCAAACTCATTGTAGCAATTCCAAAACGTTTACGAGCAGCAGAATTCAGCTAAAAGAAGAGAAATTGGGTACAATACGAATTGAAGCTGAAAGACTTGAACGCTATCATGAAAAATGGATGCATTACGAAATCGCCAACCGTAAGCGATCGTATGTAAAGCCCGTCCAACCAGCCGAATCGACAACAAAGCCAAATATCCACGGTGCTAAGGTAATTCTCAGTATTTGGTGGGTGCAGGGAACCTGTATTGAACGCAACTGATTCGTTTAAAGCGAGCATTGACCGAAAAATGCCCAGAATATGCGGCAAGACAAGAAAACGTAATATTCCATTATGACTACGTTCGGCCACATGTTGCAATAACTGTTAAAAAGTATTTAGAATGAAGTGGTTGGCAAGTTCTGCCTCACCCGTCTTATAGTCCAGACATTGTCCAGCCCGACTACTATTTGTTTCGATCGATGTAGAACGCTCTCTCTGGGATACGCATCACTTCAGAGCAGAGTATCCGATATTGGCTTGATTCGTGCTTGGTTTTAAAAGATGAGCAGTTCTTTTGCCTCGGAATCCATATGTTGACAGAAAGATGTTAGCTATGACCAATACTTTGCAAAAATTTATGTTGTACAAATGTTTCAAAATAAAATCTAAAAATTTAAAAAAAACCCTGCCCCACTGTGCATATTTTATTAAATTCATCTTTGTATATTTGAGCTGACTTCTGATAGTCTAATGAGAGCCAATTTCAAAAAGAAATTTCAATTATTCAAATGTGAAATGCAAGCAAACGCCAAACGACTAACTCTTTAGCTTCATTCAAAGACTTTTAATTGAATAGAATTCATTCTTTATTGAATTAATTCATAAATGAATTAAGAATAATATTCATTAAACCTTTTAACTCAAGTCTAATCCAAATTGAAATAATAGCTCTGTTCAATAACTAAAAGTTGTTACTAGTTAGTAACAATTGTTACTGGAAACGCATTCATTAACTCAAAAAACTTGCAAGTAGAGAAAAAATCAAGAGCGTATAAATTTTAGAGAGTGTTCTCTCGTTGCAAACTATTACAAGTTCTATTTGGAACTCGTAATAGTTAGCAGCTTATATTTAAAATGTTTTGTATTATTGTTTATTTATTTACAATTTTATTTTTGTGGTGAAAAAATGTCAAAAAAAGAATTATCAATAAAATTGAATAAAATGTGAGTATTTATACATTTTAAAGGGAATAAAATAAGAAAATTGTGTGTATAAAACAATTGTTACTGATAAAACGTGCATTTACTTTTTACTATTATTGAGAATTTAAGAGAGTAATTTTGTAAATTTTGATTTTATTCTCTCGTAGGAAATATTTACTGGGAAAGTAAATGAAAGCTTTTAATTACATATTTACAAAATGAATTGAATCAAATATTCTAAAGTCTATTTGTAAGAGATTTGAATTTAAGAAAATTTAAATTATTCTATAAATATTGTTAACCTTCGTAAGATATTTATGTCAAATTTGAAATATTGGGAACAAAAATATCACTTTTCCATATGGATAAAATTTGACCCGAAGATCGTTAACGTCAGACCTTATGAAGGTTAAGCTATTTTGTAACGAATTTGAATTAAAGAAAATTTTAGATTTAATAAGGAGTTAATTCTGTAAGGAATGAATTCATTACATTTGAAGTTCTTAGGAATTAAGTCTATGAATTAATTCGTAATGAATTCTTTAATGTAATGGTTTAATATGATTTTGAAAATTTAATTATTTGAAAATATTGGAAATTATTATTGAAAATGTAACCAATTTTTGTTTAACCTTGTAAATTTTATTTACAAAATTATTTCAAAATATTTTGAATTCATAAATCAATGAAATCTATTAAATTCAATTACGATCAAAAATTGCTCAATGTATTTAAAAACAAGAACTAATAGACCAACTTCATGAGCCCATAAAAAAATTCGAATCAACTTTACAAAATCCTTGAGGGATTTTGTTTATTACTTAGTGCTCTTTTATTTCGAGTAGGAATCATTGAGGCTTCAGAATACATATACACCGAAATTTGTCATAGATATCATAACTTTTGTTTTAAAATCACAAATTACACTAGTTTACAAATCAAACATTTTTGTTTGCTCATGGAATGAAACTTATATTTTTGAGAATAGCTAAGGACGCTAGTCAAAATTTTGAGATATATGGGTTTTTATTTTTCACCTGTCCTGAGTTTAGGATAAGATTTGAATACTTATTTGTAAATTACTAAAATGAAAGATTCAATAAAGAAAAAAATACTGAAAAAAAACATGTCCTGAGTACACAGAAAAAATTATATTTCAATTCAAACATTTATCCCATATTGAACTGGTTTCAATTATTTCATAATTAAATCAAGTATTCATTGAATTTTGAGTTTTGAATTTGATTATTTTGCCAATTGAATATACAATTTTCGTTATTGGTTGAATTTCAAATACAAAAATTATTGAATAGATAATTTTCGTAATTGAAACACAAAAAATAACAAAAATGTGTTTTCAATTACGAAAATTATCTATTCAATAATTTTTGTATTTGAAATTCAACCAATAACGAAAATTGTATATCTTTCTGAGGCTAAATTAAAAGAAGGGATATTTGTGGGTCCTCAAATAAGAAAAATTTTGGGTGATACCAAATTTGAGTGTCTATTAAACTTGTTGTTCAAGAATTTTTGGGGAATAAGAAAGTCAAAATTACAGAGATATTGTTGCGAATTTATTACAGAATTTTGAACTGATTGGTGTAAATATGTCCCTCCAAATTAAATTTTTACATTCTCATGTGGATTTTTCCCCTGAAAACCTCGGACACATGAGTGACGAACATAGAGAGCGTTTCCATCAAGATTTGAAGTTTTTCGAGAGGAATTATCAAGGTTTTTGGGATCAGCATATGCTAGGAGACTACTGTGCTGAGTGTAGTGAGGGAGACAAATGAAAATAATTATAAAAAAAGTACTAAAACACTTCACTTCTAATTTTTTTGCCCTAATTTAATGTACATTTTTATATGTTTCGTTTTTATTAAATATCTCAAAAGTTTGACGTTCAGGATTTTTTTTTTATATATTTTTTCCGAAGTTAGACGACCTAATTACACAAATCCCCATATGTTTCAATTCATGAGCAAAAACCTTGTAAACTAGTGTTATCAGTCAGTTACTCAGTAGCGAATGAAAAGAAAGTAGAACAAATTTGTGTGAAAACCATTCAAAGAAAATTTTAAATTCCAACCAACTTTAGAAAATCCTTATTTGTCCACTAGTATTATTTTATTGTATTTTGTATCACAACTAGGGTTTTTATCCCGGCAATTCCCGGTACAAATTTCACGGGAATTTTTCCAATTTTTCACTACCCGATTCCCGGGATTTTTTGTCGGGAATCCCGGGAATTAAAAACTGACGAAAATACATGGAAAACAAGTTAGAACTCTATTTTTTTTAACAAAAAAACAGTGAAAAGTTTTTTACAGTTTTTTGCTGATATCTCGGCAATAATAGACCGCTTATTTATTTTGGGTTTTTCTTATGAAAATTTAAAAAGCGAATTCATTATTTATAGAATTTATTTCATATTGAATCATTCTAATTTCTTCTTCAAATCCATAACAAAATAGCTTCAAAAATTTATTAAATTATTAAATTGTTCTTCAATTCAGATCTATTACAAAAAGGCTTAAGACAATTTTTTCGATTAATTTTATAAATGATTTGATTTAACAAAAATTGAATCATTAATAGTTTGAATAAATTCTGTTATTATAACTTTAAAATTAATTCAGTTTAAACAAAGGCTTTGGAATGAATCTAAAAAATTAAATATTAGGAATGGATTTATGGAATGAAAGGCTGATATTCTTTAATTAAGATTTTAGTGAATTAGGCACAAATTTTATTAATTAATTCGAAGCTCTGATATTTACTAAGTTTTCATATGAAATTTGGCTATAATATTTCTAATTTACAATATTATCATATATTTTTTTTGGAATAGCCGCGTACCCGGGAATGTAGAAAAAAAATTCCCGATTCCCGGGAATCAAAAAAGGTCGGGAAATTAAAAACCCTAATCACAACTAGAAATTTCAATTACAGTTCCTTTGTAATTATATATTTTATAGTTTAAAATCAAAAATTAACAGTAGGTTCTATCATGGAAATATATCTGAATCCTCCTAACTGCTGATCCGATTGATAAATTATGTATGAACGGCTTTAAGAAATTAAATTTCTGATTAAAAGGTGTCAAAGTCTGTACAGAAGATACAGATATTCCTGTTTATTTCCCCAAGTTATCTCTAATAGTTTAAAAGATATTTAAGTTTAATTTTTTTTTGAATTATCGTTTTTTATCTTGACTTTATTTTGTTTTTCTCAAATATCCGAATATTTTATTAAAATTATTCTCTTAATTCTAATAAATTCCAAAACAATACGTAATTACTAGTCGTGGAAAATAATCAAAATCAAAATTTTAAAATGAGATTGAAAAATGGAGCATATTTTTTTTTTAATATTTCTCAGAGTTTTTAAAAAAATTTGCAATATTTTTACATATTTCATAAGAACTGGCTTCAAAAATTACCAATAAGAAATTTTTACTTCAGGCAATGTTCGAAAATATTGAATTTTTTTTTTAAAAATTCTAAGAAATTTTTACTTCAGGCAATTTTCGAAAATATTGAATTTTTTTTTTTTAAATTCTAAGTTTATCTTAAAAAAAATGTAAAATCTAGTTTTGAATTTTACTTCTAAATTATAATTGTGACCCGCCCGCAGGAGCTTAGATTTGCTAAAACTAGTCAAAATTTCAATAGCATTTTATTCAACTGCATAAAAATTACACTAAAATAAATTTTTTTGAAAATATTTTTTCAATTACAAACATAACAATTTTTTAAATTTTTAAACACTTTTTTTATGAACTTTTTATTTGAAAGACTTTAAAAAACTGATCCCCTTATTTTGTAAAATACTTTACCTAAATTTGAAAATATTTAAAAAAAAAATTTTAAAACCAAAAATTTCTGGCAGTAAAATGAGTTATTAAAATATTTCTTAAACAAACAAGATTTTCATTACTCAAAATATTTAATTGGTAAGAAACCAAGAAACCAAAACTTTATTAAATGTTAGCCAGCTTATTAAGTGTAAGGTTATCAGGTTCGATTCCTGAACCAGTTAAATTATGCATACATATTCACTGCACTGATCACTAAATATTTGAAAATGTTAATTCAGTCTTAAGAACTTTAAGTTGTAGACACTTTTAATTGTTTAACTTGTATTTTATTTTATTTATTTAAATTGTTTTCTTTTTTCATTAAAACCCTAAATGAGTTCACACTTGTTCTAAATTTAAAAACGTTTTTTTTTTGTTTTGTCAAGCACTTATTGTATTTTATTTTATTATTTATTTGTTTATTTTTCTTTTATTTGTTATTATTATTGTTTTTAATTTAATTAACTGGCTACAATAAATGTTTAAGTTTTTTTTTTCATTATACAACCAGATTTTGTTCTGTATTTTTTTTTTTTTTGTAAATAAATATTGAAATTTTTTCCGTGTTTTGATGGCAACTGACAGTTATTTACTGTAGACTTTTGAGAGATAAAAAACGAAAAATGTTAAATAAATATTGGAACAAGAAATTACACAAGCACTTTAGTAAAATGTAAATTATGTAATTATTTAATTAGAGTAGAATCTTTTTTTTTCGAAATATTTTTTATTATACATTAAAATTGTTGAAACTTTAAAAAAGAGATTTATAAGGGGTATATAAAAGTGATTGATTTTTATGGTTAAATAAATTGGAATCAGTTTTATAGGGTTAATAAACCAATTTTGGAATTAATATTAATTTTTAATATTTCTTTTATGATTTATAATAATTTGATTTTACGTAATTGTTTATTCTCACTTAATTTTACACTAACGCACACTAAAACACACTCATACACACACACTTAACAGAAATTTAAAAATTTAAATAGAAAAACATTAAAGAAATTAAATAAAATATTCTTTTAAACACAAACCTTTTTTATTATATTTTGCTTTCTTTGGTTGCTTTACGTTTGGTTTTTTTGTAGTTTTTCTACATGTGGGACCTCAAGACGTATGAGTGATTTCTTGTTGTTTAAAGGAATTTTTGTTTTATTTTGTTTTTCTTGTTGTTTTATTGCAGTTGTTGTTGGTTGTTATGTATGACACTTTCTGTTGTTGTTATTTTATTATTATCAATTTTTCTGTTATACTAAACACCAGTTAATAACGTTTCCAACAACGTTATTTTTGTTGTTATTATTCAAAAAAAAACTAAATTATATTTGTTTTACATTTTTTAGATTTTCTTATAAAAAAAAAATAAAAGAATTGATTTTATTTTTGTTTCAGGTATAAAAAAGAATTATAAACTCGAACAGCTGACTTTTGTATTTATATCTATTTTTGTTAGAATTTCAATGCTTTAAAAATTTAAGCTTTTTTCTTTTGCTTCTTTGACACTACTAAACAATACAAAAATTTTTGTGTGTGTTTTTTTTTATTATTTTACTCCTCTTCACCGTAAATTCACATGTGATGATGAGCAACGTACCACGACAACTGTTAACTACGACAGACGACAGCAGAATACTATGCCAGAGTAGAGCAATTGCTAAGTAGAGCAACTACGACGACTACGACTACAACGACGAAGACTACAAACAGACACAACTAACACACTTTCATACTCTTACACATACACACACAACATTTTAATGATTGTTTTGCTCACACCAACAACAAACAGCTTTTTTTCCATTTAAATTTTTTCATTTCACTGCTAAACTCGTGAATGGTAAATGATTTGTTGTCGTTGTTGTTGCTGTTTTTCTTTCTTTTTGTTTATTTTTTTTTGTTGAGTGTAAGTGCACGAGTAAAAAAAACTATATATATGTAAATAAAAATAACAACAAACATTGAGAAAAAAATAGAAGAAGAATTAAACTCTCAATGATGGCCCACTGGCAAAAACACAACGGCAACTACAGTGACGAAGGCAAACAATAATAACAACAACAACAACAACAAAACGTTAGCAATACTGTTATTTAGTCAAATACTAAATGTTACAACAAACATACGGACACACAAATACACTTGAGAAAAAAGAAAAATACGTTGTTGTTATACTCTTCTACACACAGTTCTTCAAAATAATGAGTATTTACAAATGTTGGAAATTAAGGGAGAGAGCGAGAGAAGAAGAAGAAGAGTTAATGGCAGAAAGAAAAACAAAATGTGCGCGCAGAAAGAATATCACTAGTAAACAGTGTGGCCATTTTGTGTAAATTTTCCACCGTTACTTTCGAGTGTTGTTACATTTCGAAATATTTATCAATGTGGGCCGAATGGTGACTATTTGTAAAACATTCAAGATATAAAGGAACAAGTTTAAGTTCAAAAATCAAACTTTTCGACTTTGTTTGTGAATAAATAGTCTTCTAAAAGTAGTTTTACATGAAAAATAAAACATTCAAGATAGAAAATGAGGAAATCAGAAAGGACATTGTATTTTCTTTTAATTTTTTTGTGTATATTATATGGTCTTTCGGAATCCTTTATTTACATTTCTGAATTCTGGAAATATCTCAAATGTTAAGCGAAAAAAATGAGTATTAAATTATTGGAAAAAATTTAAAAAAAACTGAGGGTTTTCGAGGTACTGGAAATTGAAGAATATTTTTTTTTTGGTGAGAAATTCCAAGAAAATTTAGAGAGATGTACAAATTTACAGGTTTGCCAACTTATCAGTGTAATGTATCAGTGTAATGTTTCAAAAAATAAACTTTTTGTTACTACCTAAGGTACTTTAAGTTGTTGAGCAGAATTAATATAGAACAAGTGGGTTTGAGGTTCACTTAAGAATGTCATTGATACTATCTGACTCCTAAACTCGCTATAGCAAAGGCAAGCTTGAGGAGATTGCGCTTTAATCATTCGTGAATTAAATTCACAATAACAGCTTGGGATGGGTTTAATATAGACAGGTCTATTCTAGCTTCCATTGTCCACAAACGAAAATAAAATGTATTAAAATTATTAGACAAATTTAAAAAAATTTAAGAAGATATTTCGTTAATATGATTTTTTTTTGTAGAGAAATTTCAAGCAGAATTTAGAAATATGCATAAATTTAATGTTTTGCTAAACCGAAAAAAAGTCACACACAAAATTTCACATCACTCACAAAACTTCTGACAGAACAAAAACTGAAAGTCAGAATGCATTTCTACCTTCGAGAAAAATGTTAACAAATCTGTAACTAAAGTCACCGTTAAATTTAAAAAAAAAACTATAATTACTTTTTGAGATAATTGATGTTTTTAATGCATGCCTTGAAGCGCTGTTGCGGGTTCCTGCCCGATTCTATCTAGTTGATAGGTAATTAATATATAGCGTATCTTTTGAACGCCGTTTTTGTTTTGAATAACTTATATGTAATTTTGAAGGGTACATATCTGTCATTTATTCTAACTTTGTTATTGAATATTATAGTGTAAACAACAAAGTTTTTTTTTTCTTCGAAAATGTCGAATTGTGTATCGACGATTCGTCATATGCGGGAAGTTTTGCTTTACTCTTTAATTTGAAAAAAAGTGGCGCTGAAGTACACCGATTGCTCACCGAAGCTTACAGTGAATGTGTTTCGTCGGTTTCAACGAAATAGTGATTTTGACTCAGAAGACAAAGGTCGCCCAGGACAGTCAAACAAGTTTGAAGACCAAGAATTGGAGGAATTACTCGAGGAAGATTGTTGTCAAACTCCACAAGAGCTTGCAAAATCAATGGGAGCTAAACAATCATCAATTTTAAAACGTTTGCGAGCAGTAGGATTTATCCAAAAGCAGGGAAATTGGGTAATATACGAATTGAGACCGAAAAACCTTGAAAGACGATTTTGCATAACCGAAATGATGCTTGAATGCTATAAAAGAAATGATGAACATGGATCCACTACGATAATTCGAAGGGTAAGAGATCGTATGTGAAGACCGGCCAACCAGCCCAATCGACACCAAAGTCAAATATCCATGGTGTTAAGGTAATGGTCTGTATTTGGTGGGAGCAAAGAAGACCCATCTATTATGAGCTGCTGAAATCTGACCAGACAAGGAACCTGTACCGAACGCAACATATTCGTTTGAAGCGAGTATTTTCAGAAAAATGTCCAGAATATGAAGCCAGACATGAAACCGTTATATGCCGTCATGACAACGCTCGGCTATATGTTGCAATACCTGTTAAAAAAGTATTTGGAATGAAGTGGTTGGGACGTTTTGCCTCCCAACCACAATGCACAACGCTCTCTCTGGGATACGCTTCGGAGTAGCCGATATTGGCCTAATTCGTTCTTGATCTCCAAGGATGAGCAGTTCTTTTGGCTCGGAATCCATATGTTGTTTAAAAGATGGGAAAAGGACATAGCTAACAATGGCCAATAATTTTAATAAATTTATATAAATGCATCAAAAAAAAACGCAATTTTAAGTCATACACCCAATAGAAAAAGTGTATTTGATGATTACTTGAGAATGTTGATTAATACTATCTAACTCCCAACCTCGATATAGCAAAGGCAAGAGAACTTTGAGGTCCTTTCCAATCATTATAAGATTTAATGGATGTTTTTTAGGACTTGTACACTTATAATTGCGTGCACACTTTACACTTTTTTGCAATGACGCATTGGACTTAAATCGATCTCCTGGCTATTGGATAAACATTGAACTCTGTCATTTAACTTGACGCAATAGAACATGGGATTAGTGACGATCTGGACAAGCTGCAGAATTGTTTAAGAGAGTTTCATCAACATGAAATTTCGAGTATCAATGTGGGTTGTCTCGTCATCCTAGGGTTGCTTTGAGGTCTTTCTTATGGTTTAAAGTGTAGTTTAGTGCTCTTCCGGCTGAGTTATTAGGCATAAAACAGTCTAAAGATGGAAATACGTAAGGAATATTCGAATCTACCGATCGTCGGGACATTATTCAATCTATTTCGCGAATAACTGTGGAACTTGGTCACCAATGTGTATCTGGCAACTGTAATACGGCATTATTGACTAGGATAGGAACTCTAATATCTGATGAAATCCAGATCTGTTTTAGAGACTACATGGTTATCGGTGAGAGTATTGCGGCCTAAATAGAACTTTCAGCGTTTAATCAATATCGAATAAAGCTGAATATTTTACAATTTTAATAAAGTATGTGTGAACTTTTGTTGTGCAGCAACAGTTTAGTTCTTCAAAGGTTCTGAAAAATATATTAAACTTAACTACAATACAATATTACTTATCCATTAAAGATCATCCTATAGTGCATGAGACTACTATGCTGGATATCTAAAACGCATGAGCTCTCATAGATCTTTTACATGTTTCCTTTGCTCTTAATTTGTATAGGTTGTTCAAAAATCTTTTTCCGGAATGAAATGGATATGATACTACTCTACCGATGGTTCTAAGATGGTCAGTAGTGTAGGATCTGGTATCTTCTGTGATTAACTGGGATTAAAGTTCTCAATAAATCATCTAGATAAAGCTAGTATCTTCAAGGCCGAGATATTAGCAATCAGGGAGTCATGATAAATTTTATGATATTCGGACACCTGAATATCATAGGTTGTATCTAGTATCTTTTCATTCATTGATCTTTTTTTCATTGATCTACTTGATTGCTTGTAAGCAGCGAGCTACCGACCATCAAACATGTTTAAACATTTAGGTATTAGTAAAAGTGTTATTTACCGTCTCGATGTGAGTTCTCTCGAATAGAGCTGAGAAGTTCTTATTCCTTTAAAAGTTAAAGTATGATAGTTATATGATCAACTGTGGCGTAGGATCTGGTGTCTTCCTCGGTAAAAGTTCTCAATACAATTTCCAATAAAGCTTGTGGCTTTCCTGCCATGATTATTAAGTTAACTATGCTGTTTATTCTTTTAGGCGGGTGAACAATTCCGTTCTCCAAACCATTTTCAATATCGAGATATAACTCGCCTTGTATGGTTATGTACAATAATACAATTTTTTATTTACTAAAAAAAATTTACTTAAAGTAATCCCTGGCAACACTAATGTAAACAAGATATTTAATTTTTATTTGATTTTCCCAGCAACAACAACTACATAATAATACAACAACAGCTACCATATGACAAAAAGAGAGTATCTAACTCAAACAAATATTGACAATGTACGTACGTAGATACATGTGTAGTACCAGTACTTTAGGCCAAACATCAAATGACTGTCGCCGTAATAGCATCTAGAGACTCGTGAACAAAAATCAACAACAATAAAAAAGAAGAAGACAAATAAAAACAACAACAACGTCAATAAGAAACAAATTTACGTTTTTGTTATTTTATTGTACACCAACAACAACAAAACATGTGATGTTGTTTTATTATGGCTCTCACAGAGTAATGTTTAATGAGTACGTATAATTTACAAATGTTAGGGATTTAGTACTGAACTCATGAAAATATCTCTGGCTAAGCACAAAAGTATTAGTAAAATGTGATATATATTTTGTATACAGTTATTTTATTTTAATAATTTGTTTTTCTCTTCCCTCTCTGTGTTATTGTTGTCAATTTAGTGGAAAATTGTCATTTAAATTTTGTTATTTTGTTTTATTTCTATTATTTTGTTGTTGTTATTTATAAGTTTTTTTTTTTAACTATACACTTGTGTTTGTGTGTTTAGTCAAGGGTTAGTTCTTAATTGGGGGAGGTATGTTTGCTTTGTTTGTTTATTTTAATAATATATATATTTTTTTTCTTTTGCCATGGATCGATAATTTTATAAATTCTTTAAATAATAGATAAGCCAACCAAGAATAACTATGTTCATATGTACAATGCATGTATGTAGTAATTTGTTAAATGGCTTTGGTTTTATCATTGAACTAACGTTTGCGGTAATGATAATGATATTGACCTAGACCCACACTTTGTGGTTTAGTGATCGTTTGCGAAAGCCGGCTTGAGGGATAAGTAAAAAGTGGGCGGAAAATATTTAAAACATTCATGATTTTTCGATGGTTATTTATAAATTATTGATTAAACTTTTGATATGGTTTTTTTAAATGTAGGTTATTTTGATAATACAAGTTTAAACTGAATATAATCAGTTGGAAAATAGACACTCAGTTAAGTTTGAATTTCAAAATGTTAATTTTTGTCATAATTTGGTGGAAACTTTTCAATTATCGTAATTCTGCTAGTTGTAAAAATTCTTAAATTCAATATTTTATACAAAACTAGAAGAAGATCTGTCACTTTAACATGTAGTTGTTATTGGTGGTTGTAAATTGTCACCATTAATATACTCTTTGTCAGGTCTCAAATCGGTTCTTAATGAACTTGTTCAGTGTTGATCATTTTAATTCTGGTTCTATAAAGATCTCGAAAAACTTAAATTTTTTAACTTGAATATTATGTGATGTGTAATTTTTACAATTAAAATTTTTGACCTTGACTTAATTTTGATCATTTCAAATAACGTCTGTAGTTGTAAATTAAACTCTTTGTAATATATTTGGTGGAAATTTACTATTCAAGACAACCTAGTAACAGCAAATTGCATATTTTATTAAATTGTGACAATAATAATGGTACGGTTTGTATTAACTATATTTGTGATAAATATGATCCTGACACCAGCATTTAAACCGCGTCAAAGTGATTCTTGGAAGAGTTCCTTAACTTTTATGAAAGTGGGCGTGATAAAAATTAAATATTTTTTGAAAGTGCTCTAAATACATTTTTAGTATAAATTGAGTATCAATTTACAAGTTCTTTTACATTTTTCCACGCCCACTTTGTAAAATTTCAAAAGTGGACGTAATAAAAATTTAAAAATTTATAGTTTTTAAGCATAAGCTGGTTATAAATACGATTTTAGTTTTGAGTAAAGATTTAATCGAATTTTTAATATTTTTAAAAAAATTTGTTTTAAATTTTTCAAGAATTGTTTTTGCTCCAAAATTTTTTTTATATTTCTGTAATAATGAAATGGTTCTTAATTTATTTTAAACACAAATTGATTTATAATTTTTTTATGATTTATGAAAATTTTAGCCAAAAAAAAATTTTAAATTTATATTTTTTTTAACCTAATTTGCTTTCAATTACGTTATTCATTCGGTTTCAGCTATGATTTGTTTTTACATCGATTATACTATAAAATGTCCCTTTACAGAATAAAAAATCACAACTTTGATATTTGACCCATGTCATAGTTTTTTAAAATATGTCAGGCTTTCTAGTCATACAAATTTTGAAAATTAAAAAAATTAATTACCATTCATACAAAATAATTCCACAACTTTGATATTTGTGCCACAATTTAAAATGAAAAAAATATAAATTTCCCTCCATAGAAAATATTCCACTACTTTGACCAACAATTTAAATGATAGACAGTTTGTTTTGTTCAGAATAAGCCAGGATGTAGCCTTGATTGAAATCCTGGCTTATTCTGAACAAAACAAACTGTCTATCATTCAAATTGTTGGTCAAAGTAGTGGAATATTTTCTATGAAGGGAAATTTATATTTTTTTCATATAAATTAATTGTCGCTAAAGTTTTGAAACAATTTAAATTTCCATTCATAAAAAATGTACCATAACTTTGATATATGACCTGAAATGTATATGAATGATAGCCTATTTTATTTATACCAAATCAGGTTTTCTATTAATATATTTAATTATTACACATTTCAAACATTATTTTCAAAATAATTTTCGCAAAAGTTAAAAAAAAAATTTTCCCTCATAGAAAAATTACCACAATTTTAACACTTGACTACCCAATTGAAATGAAAGGTCACATAATATATTTAGAATAGGCTAGTGTTTCCAAAACTGTATTAATATTTTACTCATTTCAAATTAAATTTTCAAACTAATTGCCGTTAAAGTTCAACAAGTTTGGTATACAATATTAGAATTTCTCTTCATAGAAAATGTATCACAACTTTGACGTTTAACCAGCAATTAATGATGGCTTATTTTATTGGGTGTATGACTTAAAAATGCGAGATTTATTTTGACTATAAGGAGGGTTAGGTAAAACTTCCCAACCACTTCATTCTAAATAGTTTTTAACAATTATTGCATAATGTGGCCGAGCGTTGTCATGACGGAATATTACGGTTTCATATCTGGCCGCATATTCTAGGTGTTTTTCGGTTAATGCTCGCTTTAAAGGAATCAGTTGCGTTGATGGTCTGGTCAGATTTCAACAGCTCATAATGGATAGGACCCAAATATAGAGCATTGCCTTGCCGCCATGGATATTTGGCTTTGGTGTCGATTAGGCTGGGTGGCCGGGCTTCACATTCTATCTCTTACACTTCGGGTTTTTGTAATGGATCCATTTTTCATTCATTATTTTCGTTTTTAGCGTTCAAGCATTATTTCGGACATGAAAAATAGTACCCAATTTCCCTGCTTTGGATGAATCCCGCTGCTTGCAAGCATTTTAAAATGGCTGCTTGAGTAGGTCTCAATAATTATGCAAGCTCTTGTTGAATTTTACAACAATATTAATGGAGTAATGCCTTCAATGCCGTGGTCTTCAAATTTGTTTGGCTGAACTGGGCGATATTTATCTTCCGTGAACCGCACAAACCATCTCTCGCAGCTTGAAACCGATGGAAAACATTCACCATAAGCTTTGTTGAGCAATCGTTGTGCTTCAGCGGCACTTGTTTTCAAATTAAAGAAATAAAGCAAAACTTCCCGCATATGGCGCTTTGTTGGCAGAAAATTCGACGAAAAAAAAAAACTATGTTGTTTACCCTATAATATTCAATTACTAAGTCAGAATAAATGACAGATATGTACCCTTCCAAATGTCATATAAATTATTAAAAACAAAAATTGCTTTCAAATGATACTCCATCTATTGTAAATCCCGCATTTTTACGGCATTCACCCTATAATTGCCACCAAAGTTGCACAAGTTTGGGAAAAAATATATGAAAATCTCCCTTCATACAAAAAATATCAAAACTTTGTCATTTCACCATTACAATTAAAGTGTATTTTATTCAGAATAAGTCAGGCTTTTAACAGTTTATTCATATTTTCAAATTAATTGCCGCAAAAAGGAAAGCTGACGGCACCTGGGCTCGCAGCACGGAGGAAAAGGCTAAAATATTTGCCGATCACTTAAGTACAGTCTTTCAACCAAACTCGCCAACTACTGTTTTTGAACTTGTAGAGCCACCTGTGTCAACATTATCTAATGATGACATATTAGATATAAGCCCAGAAGACATTAACGAAGTAATCAAGGATAATATAATATTAAAAAAATCACCTGGAAATGATTCTGTTACACCTACTATGATTAAAAACCTACCGAGTGTGGCAATAATTGTGCTGTCTACAATATTTAATGCGATCTTTAAACATGGAGTTTTTCCGACAAATTGGAAAACTTCTCAGATAATAATGATACCAAAGCCAGGTAAGGACTTGACCGTACCATCCTCCTATAGACCAATAAGCTTGCTTCCTTGCTTATCGAAACTGTTCGAAAAAGTGTTCCAAAAGAAAATCATACCATTATTACATGAGAAAAATATAATCCCAGTTCATCAATTTGGTTTCCGGGAACGCCACGGAACAATAGAACAAGTTAATCGTATAACCGGAGAGATAAGAAAATCCTTTGAATTAAAGAAATATTGTTCAGCTATATTTTTGGATGTCGCTCAAGCCTTCGACAAAGTATGGCACAAAGGACTGGTATATAAAATAAAATGTTTGCTGCCACCATCTACTCATAAACTATTGGAATCTTATCTATCGGACCGTATATTTACAGTTAAGTACAATGATTACGTGACAAGAGAATATAGGATTGGAGCAGGAGTACCACAAGGAAGTGTTCTTGGACCTACCCTCTATTTGATTTACACCTCTGATTTGCCTACGAGCGATGAATTGACTATTTCTACATTTGCTGATGACACCGCAATTATTAGCTCGCATGAAAACCCATATATAGCATCTAGTGTACTAGATGGCTACTTAAGATGTGTTGAAACATGGTTAAACAAATGGAGAATACGTGTAAATGAGTTAAAAAGCAAACATGTTACGTTCACACTGAGGAGGGGATGCTGTCCACCTGTCACACTTAACAATGTTAATATACCTCAGTCCGATTATGTTACATACCTTGGTATTCACTTAGATAGAAGACTTACATGGCGCCGTCATATAGAAACCAAGAGACTTCACATGAAGTTAAAAGCATCTAGCCTTCACTGGTTAATAAGTGACCAATCAAAGTTAAGCCTGGACTATAAAGTCACCCTGTATAAAATCATTTTAAAACCAATTTGGACATATGGAATCCAATTGTGGGGAACGGCCAGTAATTCCAGTATTGAGCTTATACAGAGGGCCCAGTCGAAAATTCTTAGGACCATGACGGGTGCACCATGGTACATAAGAAATGAAAACATCCACAGGGACTTGGAAGTGCCACTAGTGAAGGATGAGTTTAAGAAAGTCCGCGATAAATATATACTGAAACTGCAATCACACCCAAATCCGCTTGCTCGGCTTCTCGCACAGAGCCAAACCAGATCAAGGCTTTGTAGAGGAGATCTACCACCCCGCTAAGATGTGGTCCATCCATCAAACAATGCTCTCTTTAGAGAGCAATTAGTTTTAATTTTAGTTATAAGATTTAATCACTTATTGTTAGGCCTAATGATATAGGCAGATTCAATAAATAAATAAAAAGTTAAAAAAAAAAAAAAAAATTGCCGCAAAAATAAAACAAGTTTGAAAAATAATTGGTCGATTTTTATGGTATCCTATCATTTCATATTGTCATAATTTCCCTTCATAAAAAAAATATACATTTGACCATAGATTTATGTAAAAAACCTTATTTTATTAAAATAGATTTAGGATTGCTAAAAGTTTATTCAAATTTTACACATTTTGAAAAAAAATTTCAATTAGAAGATTTTAAAACAAAAATTAAGTTTATTCATACATTATACAATATGGATAGCCTTTTTATAACCTTTTTAAAATTTGGAATCATTTTAGAAATGAGAGTCTTGGAATTCGTTAAATCTAAGGTATCTTCTAGAGCCAAAACATCTAATTAGACTTAAAAATGCGGTAATTACCATAGATGGCGTATCTTTGGAACTCGGTTTTTGCTTTTGATAGCTTATATGTCATTTTGGAGGCTACATATCTGTCATTTATTTTCACTTAGTTATTGAAAATTACAGTGTAAACAACAAAGTTTTTTTGCTTCGAAAATTTCGAATTTTGTGCAAACAAAGCGGGAAGTTTTACTTTACTTCTTTAATTTGAAAAAATGTCGCTGAAGCACACCGATTCCTCATCAAAGTTTATGGTGAGTGTGTTCCATCGGTGTCAACGTGCGTGAGATAGTACGTGCGGTTCAGAAGTGGTGATTTTGATATGGAAGACAAAGATTGCTCAGGAATGCCAAAAAGTTTGAAGACCAAGAATTGGATGCATTACTGCATGAAAAGAGCTTGGAAAATCATTGGGAGCTACACAAACACAACTTTCAAAATGTTTGCGAGCAGCAGGATTCATCCAAAAATCAAAACCAGAAAGACGATTTTGAATGTTCGAAATGATGCTTGAAAGCTATAAAAGAAAATCAGGTTTGAACCGAATCATTACTTACGAGAAAAATGGATCCATTACGATAACCCGAAGTGTAAGAGATCGTACTTGAAGCCCGGCCAATCAGCCGAGTAGACACCAAAACCAAATATCCAAGGCGTTAAGGCAATTTTCTGTATTTTGTGGGAGCAAAAGTGTCTTATCTATTATGAGCTGCTAAAATCTGGCCAGGCCATCACAACTGATTCATTTTAAGCGACCATAGCCAAAAAAACGCCCAAAATAGGCGGCCAAACATGAAACCGTAATATTCAATCATGACAATGCTCGGCTATATTATGAAATACCTGTTAAAAACTATTTAGAATGAAGTGGTTGGGAAGTTTTGCCTCATCCGTCCGAAGGATCTTTCTGGGATACGCTTCACTTCGGAACAGAGTATCCAATATTGGCTGGTTTCGTTTTTTTTTTTTGGCTCGGAATCCACATGTTGCCAGAAAGATGGGAAAAGATAGCTAGTAATGGCCATTACTTTGAATAAATTTATATTCTACAAATGTTTCAAAATAAAAAATCTCTTTTTTTTTAATTTTTAAGTCATACATACACCCAATATTTGAAAACAAATTATTATAAACATTGTAGATAATTGAAATTTTATTTTTTTTTTTTTTAAATAATTAATAAAAATAAAAGTTTTCTTCCCAAAACTATAAGCATTAAGGCTACGAATACAAACATATTTGCAATTTTTTACTTATTTGTTAAACTTTGCTTATTTTTTAAAAACATTTACTAATATTTACTAACAAATAAATTGTTGACTGTGGCTTTTGCCGTTTTACTTTGCTTACGAAATATTTTCAATTTTTATCATTTGGTTTTTAAACACGTTCTTTGTATATTTTTATATAATGTGAAAAACAAAACTAAATAATATAATACTTAATATACTATTAACTGAATTCTTTTTTAATTAACTTAATATGCCTACTTTAAGAATTTCCCTTTTCTCTTTATACGCCTGGTTTCTGGTTGGTGATAAATTTCTCACTTGTTTGTTTGTTTTTGTTTCTTTTATCACACGTACAACTTGAAGTTGTGTACTTTTTGTTTTCAGTATAAAAATTACACTCTCTTTGGTTTTGTTTTTGTTTTATTTCATATGTATGTATTTTTTTTTTTGTTGTTAAAGAATTATTTTCAAATTTTAAAATATTTTTTACCCGTAACAGTTTCAACCGTAATTCAATGTGTGTGAAGTTTTCAAAGGCGTACAAGTAACTGACTTTTAAAGCTGAAAAATTTTGCCAAAAATGGCAAAACAGCAAAAACAATATCTTCTTATACATAGCAATCTCACTTTAAGCTAAAAAAGCATTAAAATCATCACATCATGTAGTTGATAGTTGTTGTTGCTCTTCTATAGCTTAAAACAGCAGCAGCATACAATCTGGTAGCAATAGTAGTCGTCATTGCTGGCAAATATACAAAAATATTCAAACTAAAATGTATGTCGTCGTTGCATTGTTGTTATTGCTGCTGTCGAACACTACTAACACATTGTTTTTGTTAAAAAAAAAATATAATTTTTATCCTTAAAGCACACAGCCGTAAAACGAAATTCTATAGAAAATGGTCAACACAAAAAACAAAACAAGAAAAAAGCTTTTCTCTACTCGTAAAAGCTCTGTTTTTTTAAGTTGTAGCAAGAGTAAGCTGTGAGTGTTTGTTGGCTGTGTTCTATAAAAATGAAAATGCATTTGTTGTTGCTGTTGTTTGGCTTTAAAAATAGCACAGTAAAAACAACACAGCACATGAAAATCATAACAACAAAAACAACAAAATTCTACACACCATTACACAAAAACTTATTATCCTTGTTCGGCTTCTACTGCGAGTACGAAAACGACATCGACAACAACGACGACGACGACGAGTATGAGCCACATTTTTGTTTTTTGTGTCTGTGGCTCAATGTGTTAGTAGCACAAGTGGTTTTACGCTACGTCTATTGTTGTTGTCGTTGTTATTATTATTGCTGTTGCTGCTATTGCTATTGAATACACTTGCACTATTTGTTTAACACACGTACAAACACACTATCACCCAGCAGAGAGTGAGAGTGTTTTAGTTTTACAACAAACTACAATATATTTTTACCATTTTCTACTTTATTTTGTTGGTATGAGAGCCAACGAGTGAGTGTTGGAGTGTTGGCAGCTTAAATCGAGAGAGCATTATCACTGCTAAAAAGTTAAAATGTCAAATAGTGCTTATTATGCTCTCCTGCTTTTACTCTCTGTGCCTCTTTTAATTTCTCTATTTCGTGTATTTTTATTATACATATATCACTGTGAGTGTTAATCTTTTGTTATTTTGTGTTGAAAGTTTATATTTATGGTGTGGGTGGGTTGTAAAGTCTCAATCTGTGTAGGTTTGTTTTCAAACAGAATACGTATGTTTTTTCTTTCTTTTTTCTTAAATAAGAGGGTAGTTTCAAAAAGTATGCTTCACTTTATAAGTAGTCTCATTTAATCCTGATATTTATTCAGGTTTTTAGTACATTGTTGGACAGTACTTTGTTGGAGGACATGTTCGATTCAGATTTGTAAGATCTAAAGGTGCTCTCCAACAAGAGAGCCTTCATGGGCAATTGGCACTCATATTAGCGGGGTGGTAGAACTGCTCTACGGAGCCATGATCGGGTTTGATGGAGTTTGGATGATTTTGTTGTTTTACAATATATTTCTCACGGACTTCCTTAAACTCTTCCTTTACCAATGGCACTTCCAAGTTCCTGTGGATGTTTTTATTTCTTAGTTGACTATTTCTTTAATTCAAAAGATTTTCTAATCTCTCCAGTTAAACGATTGACCAAATCGGTGTACTGGAATAATGTTTCCATCATTCAAAAAAGATCTGATGTTGCAACTCTCTTCTGAGTCTTGTCTTTTCGAGAAGAAGTCTTTCAATATAAAATAAAATAAAATCATATTCAGCAAATCTAGGGAATCCGATGGATATATTAATGAAAAGTAGAAGGATTTGCAATAATACAACAGTCTGACTTTCTAGATTAACAACCAGATACCAGACATACATTTCGACTACGACCAATATTTAGAATCATGAATCATAAAACGAAATAACAGAATTTGGGATGGATCATGTACTTAACAGCAATGATATTATTTGGGGGGTTATATGATAGTCAAATATATGAATGGGTTCGAAATTTATTTCATGGCTAAAGTAATTCTAAATTTAATGGCTCATTAAATGGTTTAAGCAGAAAACTCAACCTGACAAGATAGTAAACAGCGTATAAATTGTTAGTTGAAAACTAACAAATAACATAAATAAGTCTCCTATACCAGCACTGGTCTTGAAGCAGTGTTCTTCGACGCTAGCTCGTCCATTAGCTAACCTTTTCAGCACTTATACCGTGCGGGCAAATTTCCAGTATGTTGGAAGGTTGCTAATGTAACGCCAATTCCTAAAAAGGGAGAGGCTAACAACCCTGAAAATTATCGCCCAATAGCAATTTGTTCTGCACTTTCCAAAGTTATGGAGAGTATGGTTAACTACCATCTTGTGAAATATTTAGAGTCCAACAATTTACTCAGCGACCGGCAGTATGGCTTTCGTAGAGGACGCTCTACGGGAGACTTGCCAGCCTTCCTATCGGAAAAATGGTGTCGTTCTATACACCGTTTTGACGAAAGTAAAGTGGTGGCTCTAGATATATCTAAAGCCATGGTAGGCGTTCATATTGTTCAGGTTACGATGATTTTCGTCATACAACCCGAATGTGAACAATAGAGCGTAAAAATACACACAATTCATTCAGTTTCTTGATGTTGTTGTGAATATTTTATTTTTTACCCAAAAGAGCACACAAATTAAATTCCTCTTTTTGCCTACCAATGATCTAAAGCGTTTGACAGAGTATGGCATGGTGCGCTTTTAGCAAAACTTATTGCTTTTGGTGTCGATAATAACTTCTATCGATTTATATCGAGCTTTCTAAGAGATCGCACTATACGACTTGTTATAGATGGAATTTCATCAAACAAGTTCAAGACCGCAAGGGTCCGTCATTTCTCCTACTCTATTTCTTATCTTTATAAACGACCTTCTACGTCAAACTTCCAACCCTATCTACTATTTTGCAGATGACAGCAACATTTGCCATTCATATGCATTCAATTATAGACCAATCCTGTTGGAGATTGGGGCAATGAGGCAATGAAACGCTCAACCAAGATCTTGTGACAATCTCTGAATTGATGCGCGCGAATAGAGTCGATTTCAATGCACGCAATACTCAATGTTGTATGTTAACTCACAAACGCACAACAGATCATGTTGCTCTCATGTGTGGGCCGGTGCTTTGAAGTCTATTTTGGAGTTACTCGACCGCGTACAGGAGAGGGCGAAAATGCTTATTGGTGACAGTAGGGTATCCAGCTCTATTGACTCACTGGAACATCGTCGCAATGAGGGTTGCGTTTCACTGTTCTACCGATACTACAATGGTATGTGCTCTGCTGAAATTAGGGAACTTGTTCCCGAAACCCTTAGTTTTGTACGCAACACACGCTCTTCGGCAAGGGCACATCAATTCGTTGTCGACTGGACAATGGATCGCACAACACATTACAGGGAAAATTCGATCTTTAGCCGTACTGTCCGTATGTGGAATAAGCTTCCTCCTGAAGTCTTTCCTGTCACTTTCAATATAGGAAAATTCAAATCAAATGTCCACAAAACACTACTCCCTCTATCCTCCCTCCCATAACCTATTTTCCTAGCTCCAACACAATGCTTTGCATGAGTAGGGGTCATCCCCTGAGTGCTGGTCCAAGAAAAAAAAAACTAGGAAAATATAGAGAACTAAAGCTTCCACAGTCATAAAGCCACCTGATTCCTCTATTGAACCATATCATATAATCTGGTTCATCACAGACTTATCTGTCCAGACATTTAATCCAATGTCATTGTAAAAATGACATATTATATTTTCCATCGTCTCAATCTCCTCCGCGTCCTCGTAATCAGAATCAACCCCACAAAAGTTCATAAACTACCCTTATTGAATCATATCCTCTAGTTCGTACCTGTTATGTTTAGCTTGGGTTATATGACCCTTGGCATCCTAAAGTCCTCTGTTCCTCCAGTTTGTTTATATTCAATACATTTCAGATATTATCCTGTAATAGTGACAAATTATATGTTTAACGTCCCCGCCCTTCACCACAGAATCCAGAATCTTTCATAACATATTGCAGAATACTTCTAAAATTCATAATAGACTTCGAGCCAAATTTCGATTTTGGGGAAAAACTATTTTTTTCAATTCAAAAAATGTCGCTCAAAATCACCGATTTAGCAGCATATATGCAGGTGAAGGAGTTGGAATTTTAACAAAATAATTACATCAATGTGATCACAGATACAAAAACAGTCTAAAATGTATGATAAACATACAATTCAGCAATGTGTATCACTTCTTTCCTATGACAACCAAATTTATCACGACCTTGAATTTGTGTACATATTGTGAACTAATTCTACAAGATGTATGTATGTATTTATAAGAGATTCTTGTGGGAATCTATGGTTAATACGTCACTGAGATCACAAAATATACAGAGGTGCCACGACACAGAAGCCAATCCAGATTTATATTTCGCTCTTTCTTTTAGAACTGCATTTTGTTTACTAATTATTGTATCTTTCGCTTACAAAAAAATTCGATATTCAAAAGGAAGGTTGCGAGGAAGACATTCTCATTTTATCTGATACTAAATTTCCGTTTCTCACTATTAATAAATCGTTATAAACGATTTGCGTCCTTTTTCAGAAAAGAGGACATGAAGTGTATGATTCCACGGGTATTAGTAAAATATACGAAGGATCGGAAAGATCGAAAAATAACTATTCTTGTGAAAGCTGTCGGATGATAAATCAATCTCTGAGGTGTCCTCAAGAATCAACGATAATGGTTTTGTATATTATACATATAACTGTGTGATCCTATTGGGCATATGACTTAAAAATGCGGAATTTTTTAAAATATTTAGCTTGTATTTTGAAACCTTTGTACAATATAAATTTCTTCAAAGTATTGGCCATTGTTAGCTGTGCTCGGGCAACATATGAATTCCGAGCCAAAAGAACTGCTCAGCTTTTGAGGCCAAGAATGAAATAAGCCAATTTCGGATACTCTGTTCTTAAGTGAAGCATATCTCAGAGAACGTACTGTATAGATCCACACAAATAGTAATCGGACGAGGCACGTTCTGAACTATAAAGTAGGTGAGGCAAAACTTCCCAACCACTTTAGTCTAAATGCCTTTTAACATGTGGCCGACTGTTGTCATGAAGGAATATTACGGCTTCATGTCCGGCCGCATATTCTGGGCGTTTTTCGGCTAATGCTCGCTTCACACGAATCAGTTGCTTTCGGCACAGGTTAACTGTGATGGTCTGGTCATTTTCACCAGCTAATAATAGATTGGACGATTTTGCATCCACCAAATACAGAGCATTATCTTAGGATATTTGACTTTGGTGTCGATTCGCGCCATCGTAATGGATCCATTTTTCATCGCAAGTAATGGTTCTGTGCAAAAATGAGTTTCTCTTTAGTATTCAAGCATCATTTCGGACATGCAAAATCGTCTTTCATGGTCTCTCGGCTTCAATTCGTATGGTACCCAATTTCTCTGCTTTTGGATGAATCCTGCTGCTTGCAGACGTTTTGAAATTGCTGCTTCAATAGTTCCCAATGATTTTGTAAGCTTTTGTTGATTTTTACAATAATTTTCATGGTCTCCAACATTTTTCGGCTGGCCTGGGCGATCTTTGTCTTTCGTGTCAAAATCACCACTTCTGAACAGCACAAAGTTTGTGCTACAAACCAACTCTCGCAAGTTGAAATCGATGAGAGACGTTCACCATGAGCTTCAGTGAACAATCGGTGTACAAAACTTCCCACATATGATACTTTGTTGGTACTAAATTCGACATTTTCGAAGCAAAAAAGTAGGATAGAACTCGGCTTTGTATTGAATTGATAAGGTCTAGTATAGAACATGTTTTGCTACCGATTGTTTGCTACCGGCCCTTTCGTCTGTAGTAGTGAGAAATTCTCAAACATGAGATTTTGAAATAGATCTTTAAAAAATTGGAATTTTGGTGATATTTCACTATGTTTAACTCATACCTTCTGTATACACGGTTTTTCTTCTCTGACTAGCAGCTTTTTCAAGCAATTTAAGGCTTCCTCTTTTGGCAGTTCCCCCTCGTATACACTCACAAATTGTTTTTGTATTTATCATCTGTTTATTTTATCCTATTTATTCGTATATGTATGTATGCGTATGCTTTCTTGATACCCCATATTTTTTTCTGTTGCTGGCAAGAATCCTGTGCAAAGCACACACTTAAAAATATTAAAATTCAATGAAGACACAAATCACTGCTCTATATATGTATGTACAAAGCATACAACTGTGCACGTTTGTTTGTTTGTTTGTTTGTATGCTATTGTGTTTGTGTATTAAATTTATTTTCCAAATAACCTTATTCTTTTCACATTCCATTTTTAAGTGTGTCTCCCTGATTTTAAAGCTTAAAGTAGTGGCGGATAAATATAATATTTTTGAAGCTTAATGTAAGTATTTTTATATCCAGGACTTTAGGCAGGCAGGCAGGCGTTTAATAATTTTTGAAAATAATAAGTAAAGCTAAATAATGGTGAGAGAGATTTTCAAGAATATAGTATGTAGTAGTTGTAGAATGTACTTAAATGTATATATGTTTGTATGTACTTAAAGGTTAACTTACATATAGAAATTGTGAGGGGTAAATTACACAGATATGCAGTGATTTTCTTTGGTACGAATTTCTGAATCACATTATCAGGAACTATTAGAGATATCCTTACGAAATTTCACATGGTTGGAGGTGTTTTCGAGTTGATTTACAGTTGTTCAGCTTTCAAATTTGATCACCTCGGGTCTCAAATTTTAAAAAAAAATTCCAAAAATCCATTTATGATCCGAATGACCTGAAATTTAAAATATAAATAGTCCTTGAGAAGATCTACTAAAAATAACTGAGACTTCAAGCTTTAATTTGATATAAGTCTCGGGCTAGATATCGTTGGAGATCAATAGATACAAGCCATAGAGGTTGTAGAAAATGAATGTCTCTGGACAAAAAAGTAATAAAGATATGGTACATGATGGATTGTTTATTACAAAGTACACAGAAAAAATTGTATTTCCTTTCAAACATTTATCACATATTGAACTGGTTTCAATTATTGCATAATTAAATCAAGTATTCATTTGCTCAAAAACAAAATTTTCTTATATTTTCTATTGAATTTTGAGTTTTGAATTTGATAATTTTGACAATTGAAAATACAATTTTCGTTATTGGTTGAATTTTAAATACAAAAATTATTGAATAGATAATTTTCGTAATTGAAAACACATTTTTGTTATTTTTTGTGTTTCAATTACGAAAATTATGTATTCAATAATTTTTGTATTTGAAATTCAACCAATACCGAAAATTGTATATTCAATTGTCAAAATAATCAAATTCAGAACTCAAAATTCAATAGAAAATACCAAGAAATTTTGTTTTTGAGCAAATGAATACTTGATTTAATTATGAAATAATTGGAACCAGTTCAATATGTGATAAACAGGGAAACCGGAAATATGCTAAAAAAAAAGCATTTTAGGCGCTTTAAATATGCAGTAAAAACTTTAAAATATGCTCTTAAAATTTAAAAAATATGCTCTTAAAAAAACAAACTTTTACATAATTTTTAACCAAAAAAAATTTACTTAAATTTTCAAATAAAAATCGTTGTATATTGGATATGAAAACATTTTTATACATAGAAAATGTTCTTTCGACATCAACTGATGTTACTGGAGCAAATTTAAAAGACAATATTTCTTTAACACTTAGAACGGTTAAGTTTGAATTAGAACTAAAATTTGATATTTAGATGGAGCTATTATTAAAATAGTGCTTATTTTTTATTAAAACAAGTAAGAGAGCTATATTCGGCTGTGCCGAATATTATATACCCTTCACCTAATTATACTTCAAAATAACAAATTTAAATATTTTTAGGTGAAAAATAGTTTTTCAGTTTTTTAATTTTTTGGAAAAAAAAATTTTTTTTTTAGGTGAACATTTTTTTTCAGTTTTTTCATTTTTTGGATACAAAATTTTTTCGAATTGTTATTTTAAATTTTTAAAAAAAATATCTGTTTTTTAAATTTTTTTTTGGTGAAAAGCCATCTATTTTTCAATTTTGAATTTTAAACAAAGGAAGTAAAAACCTGTAACACAACAGCGAAAAATAAGTAAGACAAAATTTGTTTTTGATAAACTCAAAATATGCTATTAAACAGTAAAATATGCTCTAAAAACGCAAAATATGTCATAAATATGCTCTTAAAACAAATATATGCAAAAATATGTATTTAAGGGTAAAATATGCAAAAATATGCACTAACAAATCGATGCCAAAATTCTTAAATAGTTCTGAAACGTGTAAATATCTTATCAATGTGCTCATTAGACTCACCAGAAAAAACATGCATTTGCATATTTTGGTTTCCCTGGTGATAAATGTTTGAATTGAAATATTATTTTTTCTGGGTATTGAAGAATCGGGTATATCAGAAGACATGAAAAAGACGAATTAATGCCGCTATTAACCAATGTGCGAGGTTGCTGTATTAATATCTGGTAAATTTTTAGATACAATATATAGTTGTATGGAATCTTCATTAAGTGTACTGGTGGGTAGAGTGTTTCGACTGGACTTAGAGTGAACCACCAAACAGGGCCTAAGTGGCCATATATTCTGGCAAGGGTATTAATTGGATCTCTAAAGTAGTTGTTAAACCCGTTTTGTTTTATGGAGTATTGGTCTGGTGCCATGCCGTTGAACGAGTTCTAAGGACTATTGCGATACTGATAACAGGCGCTGTTACAAATTGGTTACCAGTTGATTTGATGGTGATACAAATGGCTTTCAACTCTGATGTGAGGCTGAATGCTGGCTGATTGTTGTCTGGTAAAAATCTTGGGCACTCTAAGATACTGAACTACTATGGGTACATTCATAGCAATGTCGATTACTGCATCGCAAAACCATTTTATGTCATTAAGGTATATACTGACAGCTCTAAAAGGGGTAATAATGTCGGTGGAGGTTTTTTTTTATCGAGAACTATGGGATAAAATCCTACTTCAGGTTACCTAAAATATTTACAGTTCTTCGGATGGAAATTACTGCTATAAAACGTGCATCCAACTGGCTGAGGTAGCGACACATTCTAGGATAACGCTTATATGGGTTCCTGTACATGATGGAAATCAATGTAATTGTATAGCAGACAAATTGGCCAAAAGGGGTGCAATGATGGTTGATGAGGTGGTTGATCCTTTTTATCGTATTTCCCTTGGTAATGTAAGATTGTACAACCATATGAGACTACACAGAACATGTGAAATAATGAATCCACCTGTGTTATCGCGTGGTCGACCTGGTCCATTTACGATGCCGGCAGGTAGAATATACTTATAAAATTCCATCGTGAGCAAATAAGGCTAATTTTTTCTCTTATCAAAGGATACTGCATAACTGGAACACCTGCTAGAGGAATGGGCCTACGGTCTAACGATTACTGTAGAAGCTGTCGAAACGAAGAAGTGTATGAGACGAAACGAAGAGTGGATTCTGCCAATGTCCAGCTCAGACAAAGTTGAGTGAACGTATTCTTGGAATCATTTTCCACTCTTGTTTCGATGAGTTATCAATGATGAATCTGAAACACATCCATGCATTCAGCAGAGTATCTGGTTGGTTCACCAGACGGATGTGGTATAAATATCCAGCTGTTTACTCCCAGTGAGCTTGTTGATGAGTGGCTGTTAGGGTTTTTATCCCGGGAATTCCCGGTACAAATTTCCCGGGAATTTTGCCAATTTTTCACTACCCGATTCCCGGGATTTTTAGTCGGGAATCCCGGGAATTAAAAACTGACGAAAATACATAGCAAACAAGTTAGAACTCTATTTCTTTCACCAAAAAACAGTGGAAAGTTTTTACAGTTTATTGCTTATATCTTGGCAATAATAGACCGCTTATTATTATTATTATTTATTTGGAGTTTTTCGTAAAAAAAATTAAAAAGTAAATTCATTATTTATAGAATTTATTTCTTATTGAATCAATCTAATTTCTTTAAATTTCTTCTTCAAATCCATAACAAAATAGCTTCATAAATTTATTAAATTTTTCTTCAATTCAAATCTAGTACAAAAAGGCTTAAGACAATTTTTTCAATTGATTTTGTAAATGATTTGATTTAACAAAAATTTAATCATTCAAAGTTTGAATAAATTAATTCAGTTTAAACAAAGGCTTTGGATATGAATCTAAAAAATTAAATATTAGGAATGGATTTAAGGAATAAAAGGCTGACAGTCTTTAATTACGGATTAAGATTTTAGTGAATTAAGCTCAAATTATATTAATTAATTCGAAGCTCTGATATTTAATAAATTATAACACTAAGTTTTTATATGAAATTTAGCTATAATATTCCTAATATATAGTATCATCAAATATTTCGGGAATAGCCGGGTACCCGGGAATGTAGAAAAAAATTTCCAGATTCCCGGGAATCAAAAAAGGTCGGGAAATTAAAAACCCTAGTGGCTGTCCATGAAATATAACCTAATCTATACCGATCGACTCAGAATAACTTTCTGTGTCGATTTAATGATTAAGATATTTCGATAAAATCTGGCCCAAGGATGAATCTTATTGAAACTAGTCAATATTGGTCCATTATTTCACCTCGCCTCCTTACAGATGTCCTCCGAAATATAGACTTTTTGACATAAATGTATAATTTATATAGATATCCTCATAAATGCCTCCACAAATAAGTTCTATACAAAAATAAATCAAATACAAGGCTAAATTCCGAAAACCACTTCATCGAGCAAAAATCTCTTAAAACTGTTGATATCCACATACAATTCTACAGATATAAGTTTTATATAGAAATAATTCACCCGACATAATTTGCTATATCGGTCATAATTGGTATAGCTCCCATATAAGATCCACTTCCGAAAGTCAATTTATACAAATGTTGGAATCTAAATAAAATTTAACAGAAATAAGTTTCGTATAGAGTAAAAAATCACGTGACCTAACATGGAGATCAGTCCATAATTGGTCATAGCTCTCATATAAGGGCCACTTCCAAAAATTATTCATGAGAAAAAATTTTTTAAATTTTAAAAGAAAAATTATTTGCTCATATACTTAGTGTGGGGTATTGTAAAGTAGGCCTTGATTGACTATTCTTATTTGTTTTTCTCTAGGTGTATGGTTTTTAAAAAAATTTTAAAATTCATATTTTTTTAATAAAGTTACTTTAAATTTAAAATATTGCTTGTTGTATGCAGGCGAAAACTTGTGCGTTTTCTCTACTTTTCTTTATTTTATTTAAATTTTTTAAAGTTAAATAAATTATACTCATAATTAATTTATTTTCATATGTATGGGTTTTCTGTTCACACACATACCCACTAATATTTTAGCACACATAAACTCATAAATATCTTTAGAATCCTTCTACAGGCTGATAAAAAAAAATTACAATTGTTGGTTTATAAATTATGAAAAACTCAACAGATACAACATCATTAAAACAGGAATTTGACAAATGGCAGGTGATGAATAAAAGAGTTAATGCTTCAAGGCGAACGCATACCTAAATATTAGGGTGACTCTTATTTAGGACTTTTTCGATTTTCGATACTCAAAAGATCTAAAATTGTTCTACGTCATGTTAAAATTCAATGCTCAAAACATTAGCAAAATCGAGTAACGTTTAGAGGCTGCACATTTTCATTGAAGTTTAGACATTTGTAGTAGCAATATTTTCAATTAAATTGTAAAAAAAAGATTGCCTAAAAATATAAATACATATTTACTAGAGTATCCAAAACTGTAGCTGCAGTAATTGCTGAGTTGACAGCCCTTGGCCGAGTGAACTCGGGTCTAGGGTTTTTATCCCGGGAATTTCCTGTACAAATTTCCCGGGAATTTTGCCAATTTTTCACTACCCGATTCCCGGGATTTTTTGTTCATGAACAACCCAACTCTAGTTTTTCGTATGAAAATTTAAAAAGAGAATTGATTATTTATAGAATTTATTTCTTATTGGATCATTATAATTTCTTCAAATTTCATTTTCAAATCCGTAACAAAATAGTTTCAAAAATGTATTAAATGATTAAATTTGTATTCAATTCAAATCTATTACAAAAAGGCTTAAGGCAATTTTTTCAATTAATTTTGTAAATTATAAAAACAAAACTGAATCAAGAAAAAAATGGTAACTCAATTTGAATTAACAAAAATTTAATCATTCAAAGTTTGAATAAATTCTTTTATTCAAAATTAATTTAGTTTAAACAAAGGCTTTTGAATGAATCTAAAAAAATAATTATTGGGAATGGATTTATGGAATGAAAGACTGACATTTTTTAATTACGGATTAAGATTTTAGTGAATTAAGCTCAAATTGTATTAATTAATTCAAAGCTCTGATATATAATAATTACAACGCATAGTTTTTATACGAAATTTGGCTATAATATTCCTATTTTATAGTATCATTATATATTTCGGGAATAGCCGGGTACCCGGGAATGTAGAAAAAAATTTCCCGATTCCCGGGATTCAAAAAACTTCGGGAGATTAAAAACCCGAGTCTGGTCATTCCTGTGCGTAGAAGCGGCTATCGTGGGAGTATCTTTGTAAACTCCAACGGTTTCGGTTTTTTTTTTCTTTTCAGTTTTTTGACAAACCGGTTTTTGTAAGACGGTTAACCGGTTTTAATTAAATATATTTTCTAAAGCTCATTCAAACATATTTATGAAAAACTTTGATACCATTTTCACAAATATTTATTTTTTCAAATATTTATTTTTAGAAAATTATAGCATTTAACAATATTTCGTAAAAGGTATAAAATAATTGCATAAAGATAGAGCCTTAAGAAATCAAAATTGCTAAATTTCCAAAGATTTAGTACACAATTCTTCACACATTTTCTATTAGCGTCAACAAATAAAAAAACATTTAAGGAGACCTATTTTTATATTAAATAAAAATATAATATAAACCGGTTAACCCATTAAAACTTGATAACAAAAAAAAAAAAATATGGGGACTAATAATGCAAATTTGAACGGTTGTATCTGTTGTATTGAGTTAGCGTGGGGACCCACTTGAAGTTGGCGAATTTCGAGGATTGATCCATTGACCCATTAGTTAGTTTTTAGATGAAGGACTACAATTTAGACCTTGGGAGCAGTGAAAAAGAGCAAAACCTGGGCCATACCTAATGAACATATGTATGAAGATGTATGTACATTAAATGTATGAATATAAAATAACAGACATTAGTATGTAAACGACTTTCTACATTTTTATGTATGAGTGTGTGTGTGAATGTATGTGAGTTTAAGGAGTATGAGTTTGTATGTGTGAATTATAGTAATGTATAATTTTAAGCACAAACAAAAGCAACAAAAAAAAAAATCCACTGAAATCTGTCTATGTAAATGTATGCAGATGTAGATGATGACTGTTTACATTTCTACCCACAGACACACTTATCCAAACATACATACATATAAATCAGGTGTTGCGGAACGTTACAACAACAAAAACAACAGAACAAATCTAACAACCCTCTAGTTATAACCTGGATTAATGCAAACATGTCTTTACAACAAGAATTAAAGCAATGCACAGTGGGGCAGAATCAACATTCTTAGTAAATAAATCTGGCATTTCGAAACGGCTGGTCTGATCGGTATAAAATTATGACGCGGTCGTAGCCAAGGATGAATCGAGTTTAAGTTATTAAAATGGGCCCTACAAATGCTCCAGGCGTTATGGGGTTCAAAGTAGGGCACCTTCGACATGTACAATTTTTAAAGATTTTTTTGTCATTTCACAAAAAGTTTTCAGTAACAAAATTAGCTTTTTACGGTAAAATAAAAGCTAAGTTCTCAACACGTGTTTGTCGTTATATTTTTTCGTTGAAATAGTCTTTGTGTTTTCCTTTTTAGTTTGTTACAAACTTTAAATATTGTTTATTGGAGATATTTGTAAACTTTATAACAAAAATCTCCCATAAACTATTTTTAAAGTTTGTAACAAACTAAAAAGGAAAACACATAGACTATAAATTTTTTGTATATTTTTTTTTATAGCTTTTAGATTTGAGATTATTTAAGCTGTTTTTATAATTATTTGTTTGAAAAAAATCGATATTTTTTAAATAATTTTACTGATATTATTATGGGGTCTGGCCAGACTCATGTGTTAAGGTAGGGTCAGACTACGTAAATTATTTGACACAAGATGTTTCATGTGTTTGATCAAAACTACATCAAATAATTCATGGGTTGATTTTGTGTTCACACTGTACACATTTATTTGCCATATTTGTTTAATCAAAGTACACCGAAATACTATCAAACACACAAAGGGGAAAATATATTTGACTTGTGGTCACATTTATGGTTATATTTGTTCTAAATAATTATTAAATAAAGCTGCAAAACAACTTTAATTTCTTTCATCAATAAAAAAGACATTTCTAGAAAGTAAAATATTACCAGATTTTGCTTTACATTTGAAAGAATTATGAAATTTCAGTACTTTTATTTAAGCGTCAAATATTTTATGTTTCTAGTTTGAACAGAAAATATTTTTGCACTGCAAACAAGAAAACAGCTGAATTTGGTCAAACAAATTTATTTGCCAATATGAAAACATTCTTGTAATGTGACCAATGTGTGACCACTAAACAGCAAATATTTTCCTGCATTTTGGGTATTTTTTTATTTGATCTATAACAGCTGTTGCATCATGTGTTATCGCAAAAGTAGTGTTGCTATATCTTAAATTAAAAATCGCTAAATAATGAAAACAAATCGCGAAAAGAACACAATCTTGAACAATTTAATAATATAATTATTAAATGTTTATTTATTAAATTATATTACTATCACAATTCATAATTGAAATTGAATGGAAATGTAATCATGTTTTATACTTGAAAAATATTTGAAATATTAAATATTTTTCAAACAAAAAACATATGGCTTGAATTTATGTTTCCTTTTTACTGGAGAATGCTATTGAAATAAAGTGTAATACAACTGTAATTCAATTGCTTGACTATAACTCAAGGCTTGAATTACACTTGCTATCAACTTGAATTCCAGTAAAAATGCTTATTGGTTTTTTAATACATATTATTAATCGAACACGACTTTTTCCAAACTTTTTTCATTCAGAATAAGAACATGTTCACAAATATTGTTAAATTTTATGGAAATGTTTACCTTTTTTACATAAATTTTTAATTAATTCCAATTCAATCGCATTATCTAAAAATTTATAATAAAAATTTTTGTATGATACTAAAATCAGAAAAGTGAAAAATGCTATTATGCTATATTCTTCTTCTGCAGTAAAAAAAAATTAAACAGATCATACTGTTTAAGAATTATTTTTTAATTACAATCAATTCATACTATTTATCTATATATATAAAAGTGAATGTGTGTCTGTATGTATGTATGTTTATTATTATTAGTTTGGGATCTATAGACGGCTAAACGGCTGAACCGATTTGCTTGAAATTTTTGCAGTATATTTATGTATGTCTGGAAGGAGCTATAGGCTACTTTTTGTTTTGAAATTTTAAGTGGGCGTGGTACCTCCCATACAAAGTTAATTTTAAAAATCAAATATTTAGGAAACTATAATAGCTATAGTCCTCAAATTTTGCATGAGCAATTCCACTGTTTGTTTAAATATTTGCGGCAAAAATGGGAGTAGTAGCCATAGAGGGCGTGGCACCTCCCATATGATGTTAATTAAAAAAAATTTATATATGGGAAACAATAAGAGATAGAATCCATACATTTTGTACGGATATTCTACCATCAATTTTAATATTTAGGACAAGAATGGGCGGACTAAAATAGTGGGCGTGGCACCTTCCAAACAATATAAATACTAAAATTCATATCTATCTGTATAATTGTAGTATGTAAAGCGTTCAAATTTTGTATGAACTACTTATTTACGCCAAAAATGGGCAAAATAGCAATAGTGGGCGTGGCACCTCCCATATATGTGATGAAAAATTATATACAGGGACAGCTATAGCAGCTATCAATATTAATATTTAGTACAGAAATGCGCGGACTACCAAAAATATTAAGTAAATGTTAAAATTTGTATGTATACATTTGAAATATATATAAAAGTCAATATGTGTTTGTTTGTATGATTGTTTGTATAGTAAGGCAATTAAGGCAATTAATGAACAACAAATTTGCGGACTAAATCTAGAAAATCCATGTTTTTCACATGAACAGAAACTAATTTTAGATAGACTAAATATATTGTAAATCTTTACGGTACGGGTAGCGAAGCACACCGGGTTTTAGCTAGTGTATGTATAAAAAAAAAATTTTCTTTGCTTTTAAATGCAATCTGTATAAAATTTCAGTTAATATTCCATATGTACATTAGAGTGACAGCCGATTTTTTTTTTTTAGATTTCAAAGAGTGCCGGGTGGAATATTGTGACACTAGGCCTAAATGTTAAGTGCTGAAAATTTGAGCCAAATCGGGCAACGATTTCTGGACGCGCATCGAGGTCAAAGTTCAGATATATGCAAAATTTTACTATTTATATGGAATAAATAGGTGAAACTTGTTAAATTTCTGCATTGTTTTCTAGAAATGTATAGATTTATTTATATTAATGAATATTACATTAAAAAAAAATTTTTGGAAGTTAACCCTGCATCTCCTTTGGGTCAAAATGACCCAAAAACTGTATTATTGCCAAAATTCGGAAAAAATGCAAATTTTTCAGATATTTTAAAAATTTTGCTACTAAATAAATACTTTTGCAATTGAATGCAAAAGAATCGAAATGTGTACGTAATTATCGTTGTAATGAGATATAAATGACAAAATTTGGTTAAAAAATGTTAAAGTTATTACAAATTCGCCAGACCATTAACGTGTTTCAGGACACTTCAACAAAAAATTTAGGAAAAAAATTAACATATTTCGAGAAAAATTAAAATAAAAGCAAATTTTTATTTAAAATATATCCGTATTTACTTGTGTATGAGTTTTTGTCTTCGTAGGATACCGTTAACCTATTCGCAGGTATGGCCAAAAAAAAATATTTTTTTAACGGCTGTTTCAAATCTCCATTTTCAAATTTTGAAAAATTTTGTTAAATAAATTTCAGAATTTTTTGATCATCATATTGGGATTTATTGAGATCAAAATAGGGAATAAAAATATGAAAAAATTATGTCAATACCTCTTACAGTTTTTCTGTACCTGCGATTTAAATTTTGCGATTTTCAAGAAAAAATTATTTTTTGTCCATATTTAGGCGAATGAGCGCAATTTCCTAAATGTTATAAATTTTAAGTAAAACCTATTCATAATATTATAGTCCTTATAATTTTAAATATGGTCTGAAAGTTTTACTAACATCGGAAAACGATAACCTTAAATCGTGAAGGTCAAAGGTCAAATTTTTCAATATTTGGAATTTCTAAGAAAAGATAGCGAAATGTTATATATTTTTGTGCCGATTTTAATGAAAATTGAGCAAAATATACATTGGGGTATATTATTTACAATAACAGTGCAAAAATGGATTTAATACTTTAAGAGCACTTGTGGTCAAAATGGCTGTGTTTTTCGTGATTTTAAAAGTTGAGGGTAATTTGGACCCCAAGTGCTGCTAAGGGTTAATTTCCATTTTTGTGCTGTTATTTTAAATTCTGGACCTTATGTTATACTTTCCTCAAGTTTCATTAAAATCGGCCCAAAAATATATAACATTTCGCTATCTTTTCATTAGAAATTCCACATATTGAAAAATTTTACCTTTGACCTTCACGATTTTAAGGTTATCGTTTTCCGATTTTAGTAAAACTTTCAGACCAGAATTAAAATTACCAGGATTATAATATTATGAATAAGTTTTACTTAAAATTTATAACAGTAAGGAAATTTGGCTCATTCGCCTAAATATGGTCAAAAAATTAGTTTTTCTTGAAAATCGCAAAATTTAAGTCGCAGGTACGGAAAAACTGTAAGAGGTATTGACATAATTTTTTCATATTTTTATTCCCTATTTTGATCTCAATAAATCCCAATGTGATGATCAAAAAATTCTGAAATTTGTTTAACAAAATTTTTAAAAATTTGAAAATGGAGATTTGAAACAGCCGTTAAAAAAAATATTTTTTTTTGGCCATACCTGCGAATAGGTTAACTGTATCCTTCGAAGACAAAAACTCATACACAAGTAAATACGGATATATTTTAAATAAAAATTAGCTTTTATTTTAATTTTTATCGAAATATGTTAATTTTTTTTCCTAAATTTTTTGTTGAAGTGTCCTGAAACACGTTAATGGTCTGGCGAATTTGTAATAACTTTAACATTTTTTAACCAAATTTTGTCATTTATATCTCATTACAACGATAATTACGTACACATTTCGATTCTTTTGCATTCAATTGCAAAAGTATTTATTTAGTAGCAAAATTTTTAAAATATCTGAAAAATTAGCATTTTTTCCGAATTTTGGCAATAATACAGTTTTTGGGTCATTTTGACCCAAAGGAGATGCAGGGTTAACTTTCAAAAATTTTTTTTTAATGTAATATTCATTAATATAAATAAATCTATACATTTCTAGAAAACAATGCAGAAATTTAACGAGTTTCACCTATTTATTCCATATAAATAGTAAAATTTTGCATATATCTGAACTTTGACCTCGATGCGCGTCCAGAAATCCTTGACCGATTTGGCTCAAATTTTCAGCACTTAACTTTTAGGCCTAGTGTCACAATATTCCACCCGGCACTCTTCAAAATTTTAACAAAAAATTTTTTCCATACAACTGATTGTCACTCTAATGTACATATGAGCAATTTTAAATTTTTTATTTTAAATTTAAAATAGACAAACTCCATGTATAAATAAAAAATAATCAAACATCAGACTATGTTAAATGTATAAAAATATAAATCGCATAAAATTGCAAAAATCGCAACATAGACTTCATATCTTAAATTAGTTTTTCTCCCAGTATGTCATCCTAGGCTGAATGACTATTATGTGAAGAAGAAGACCTCATTTATTGATGCAATTATTTAGTGAAAATAATTTAAATAACAAATATTCAAGAAATATTGAATATGTATTTATGTTTAAAAAAAAATAGTGAATTTGTGTATTTAATTTAGTACGAAAAATATTTAAATAATCTCCTCTTATTTTTCCGCCATGCTGAGCAAATAATTTTCTATTTTTTTCTATTTGATCAAACAATTATTTTATGAAAGTGTTTGATATAGTGTGACCACACGGCAAATATATTTACTGATTCTTTTTCGCAGCAGTTTGGTCAAACAAAAAGTGAAAAATTTAATTCAATATATGATAACAAAATTCAATAAATCTCTAATAAAAGATTACTTTACAATTCGAAATAAGTGCTTTAACCTTAAAAATATTTGCAAGATCAAATTATATATTTTTTAGGTATTTATGTAGCTAGTGGACACACTTTGTTCACATTAAGAAAATATTTTGTTTGCCGACAAATAATTTTGTTTGACTAAAATCATCTGTTTTGTTGTTTGCTCTAAATTTTATTTGTGGTCAGATTCAGGCAATGAAATATTTGACGATAAACGTCAAATATTAGCTGTGTGTGACCGTACCTTTACTAATGTGACAAATAAATCATGTGTATCACGGAGGGTTGAAATTTTGATACAAATTTTAGTTTTAAAAACTCAATAAATATGTAATAAAATCTTTATTTATTAACAAAACTCAATGGAAAAAACTTGTCAAACGGTCAAAACGAATCCCGCAATTCCTAAAAATTGGAGTGAAAATCCCAAAAATTATATTTTTTACAATTTTACACATAGAGTCCACATTTCCTTTTGGGGCTAAGAAAATGCTTTGGGTATAAATAAGGAACACATCAAGGTTTTCAAAGCTGCTTTCCGTTTTCTGATCGCATGTGGCCCAAAGTTGAATTTTTTAAAAAATAGGTGAAATTCCCAAGGGCTTAGGGGCGAAATGTACGAAAAATAGGACATATTTTTTATACAAAAATATTCTCCGTAAAGATACCTTACAGATAAACATAAAATTGTTACATATTCTTAAAGGAAGTTTTTTTTAATAATAAAAAAATTGAGTAATTTTTTCGCCCAAAAAACAGCCAAAATGACTTTTTATTTCTTCCTTCTAAACCTGAGGAAATTGCTCGGCGGAAAGAGATTTGACTCCAACTATGAAATCATATCAAAAACAAATACCTATTTTGACGAGAAGATATAAAAAAATTGGAGAAACATTGGACAAAGTTTATAGAGCCCAAAGGAGACTGTGTTGAAAAATAAAATTATTTTTTATCCAAAAAAAATTATGACAAAGGTTTGAGCTCGATCGGTTTAAAATTGGCGTGCCGCACGAGGGTTAAATTTCGTGAGAACATTTGAGAACATGTCTCAGGCCACTGGAACAAGAAATGTGTGAACAAAATAAACATATTTTGAGAAATATTAAAATAAAAGTACATTTTTACTTAAAATATATCCGTATTTATTTGTATATGCGTTTTTGGCTTCGTAGGATACCGCTAACATATTCGCAGGTATGACCAACAAATTTAATTTCAAAACTCCATTTTCAAATTTTTAAAAATTTTATTAAACAAATTTCAGAGTTTTTCGATCGTCACACAGGGATTTATTAAGAATTCAATAGGGAATAAAAATATGCATAAAAGATGTCCATACACGCAGAGAAAAAATATAGTTGGGCATGGTTACTGTAACCATTTCAATATTGTTACAAGTTTTTAACTATAGTATAGTCACAGTAACCATTTACATGATTGTGGTAACCATAATATGGTTAATTTACGATTCACATGATTGTATCAACCATATATATGGTTACAGTAAACATATATATGTTTGTGACAACCATTCATATGATGAAGGACTTATCATATTATGGTGCTCTCGGCTTAAGGCTTATCATAATCTGAGAACAACATATTATGATAAAATTATCCATCATAAATATGGTTGCCACAAACATATACTTTTTTACTGTAGCCATATATATGGTTGATACAATCATGTGAATCATAAATTAGCCATATTATGGTTACCACAATCATGTAAATAGTTACTGTGACTATAATATTGTTACAAATCTTGTAACACTATTTAAATGGTTACAGTAACCATGCCCAATTATATTTTTTCTGTGCGTGTACCTTCTATAGTTTTTACGTACCTGCGACTTAAATTTTCGGGAAAAACTAATTTTTTGGCCATATTTTGGCGAATGATACCAATTTCCTTACTGTTACGAATTTTAAGTAAAAAGAATATACTCTGAAAGTTTTACTAAAACCGGACTACGTTAACCCTTAAATCGTGAAGGTCAAAGGTAAAATCTTACAATATTTGGAATTTCTAAATGAATTATAGAGAAATATTATATATTTTTGTGCCGATTTTAATGAAAGCTGCTAAAAATATACCTTAAGAGGTTAGATTTACAATAACAGTGAAAAATGGTAATTAACCCTTACATTAAATTATTACGATCTTTAAACCTCGTGCGGCACGCCAATTTTTAACCGATCGAGCTAAAGGTCCACCTTAATGTATTTGGGGTATTCAAACGGTCTGTTAATAAGAAATATTGTCATAAAGTTCTATTAGTATACCAATTTAGTTTAAACAAATTGTTGTGGTTCTTCAAAGAAAAAAAGTGTTATTTTATGACAAAACAATAAACATAGTTCAAAAAGTCTTATTAGTTTAGAATTTTTTTGTTTGAGACACAATAAAAATTGTATTAATCTAAATTAATATAATAGAACTTTATGGCAATATGACATAATAGAAGACCGTTTGACCTGTTGACAAATAAATATGGATTTGAAAGATTTTACACCTTTAAACATTAAATATGAAACAACATAATAAATAAATTATAGCATTCGTAAACTTATAAATTTGAACAATTTTGAAGTTTAAAATTGGTTTTGGTTTAAAATTTTCAATAGAGGACAAATTTCGACTTCAGGAAATTGGTGTTCCAAAGTTGAGTATTTCGGAACAACAAAAAATATTGCGTAAGTTCTACATTTAATTTATGAAAGTCAAATTCCGGCTTAATTACATAAAATATACATTTGTTACCATTTTTTGTTATCCACAACCCCACTGTGCTGAGTGCGTTTATACATATAAAACATGTGTGTGTCTGTGTTAGTTACTTTGTGTGGAAATCTGTTGACAGTAAAACTGATGTTGATGATGAGCATAAAAAATGCCTGTGTCGCAAAGTGGTTTAGATGGCAATTTCTTCTTTAAATGGAGTTTTAAAACAAAAGTTAATAATTTGGTTTTTGTTTTTATTACTCTAAGAACGGAAATAAAGATTTATTTGTTTGCTTCATTTCATTATATATGTATAATATTTCAGTTTAATTCTTATCAACATATTGTATTGTGATATTTAATTGTAACCACTGTGTGTTTTATAAACACTTTAACATGAAAATAATTTTACATTTAGGATGTTAGTGCATATAAGTACACTTAAACAAAAATTATGAATAGAAGTATGTAAGAGATTTTTTCAAGTGGTTGAAATTGCTGCTTAAGTTATAATAGCGATTAGTATACTTTTAACAGCGATATAGCTTAAATGCACAAACTTGAATTATTAACAAAAATTTCGTTATGAAAAACTGTAATTATACTTTTTAAAAGAGATAAAATTATGAAAAATATTCTAAATATTAACAAGTAATGACCTTTGACCTTAATGTTGATACACTGCCTGATTTTGGTTAAATGTTTTTCTATTGATAAAATTACTGCTGATCTCCGAAACTTTCTGGAGAAAGGTATACATTAAGGTAGGCTGGACAATAATCAGCGAAAACGCATAATACTCTTCTCATCAATGGTAATATAGGAAATACAGATTGGGAAGTGCTCCTGATCGATTTAATTGACAGAAGCTCCAGAAGCAATCCATAAGTTGTGAAACCTTATTAATTCTAGTAGCTAAAAAACTTTTTCACTTCCAGCGGACTAATTAATATTGATTTTTATTTAAAAGAATATGAAAATTGAAACTTTGGAAGTCAATACAGAATAGAATCTTGAAGTTATTATTATTTTGCCATAAGCCACATTGTGCAATGTTGAGGCATCATTAGTTTGATCATACCCCCAATTTCTTTAAGTGCAATTGTCGCTCTCTAGAACGACAGTTGACTTTTTTAATGGTGGTTTTTTTTCTAACATTAAAAATATTTAAATTAGGCCAGATAAACAGAAACAAAAACGTGTTTCATCCATGAGAAGCTGGAAACTGAAAAACACATTTTTAGTTTCATAATACTATTCTTACATTTGTAAGCACATAATGTTGGGCAAATATATAGCAGCATATTAAAAAAAAATAAACAAGTGTTTTCTAAAAAACCGATTTCTAATACAGTTTTTGCGACATGAAAATAAGAAAATATTGTCAATAATTAGAACAACCCAGCAACAATTTTGCAAATTTTGTAATGGCAACTAGTTACCACATACATTACTTTGTAATGAGTACACGTTACGCAGCGAATTATTTTGTTTATTGTAATAGAAAAGGTACTTTTTTTACAGATTGGTAATGAACATTAGCCTTTATTACAGCTTTATAGTGTGTCTGACTAGAGTGCTCCAAAAAAAATAAAATTGCGAATTTTGACCGACCCCTCTAGAATTGTTCTATGTATTGTAGAAACACGTTGTGCAAAATATTAGGATGATAGGATACCCAGCAGTTCTAGGAGACAGTACCGAACTAGTGATTTTACCCATCATTTAGGGTGGGAGCTAGTTACTTCAATAGCCACGTGACTAGTCATTTTAACACGGGCATGTCCTAGGCAGGGGGTCAATTGACTATTTTTGATTACAATGGGACTGTCTAATAGCTGGACCAAAGTAGGCAACGCATTGGATTCACATACTGGTTACATAGCGTCAGTTACCTTGCTAGTTTTGTAACTGGTTACTTGATCAGCTACTTGACTAGTTATTTTAACATGTGCATGTCCTAAGCAGGGGGTCAATTGAAACTTTTGATTACAATGTGACTATCAGATAGCTGATCGAAAGTAGTCAACGCTTCTGGTGGGTAAAATAAAGTACAGTACAAAAAAAAAGTTTGAAGTGACTTCACCATAGGTTACTAAGAGGCAGTAAAGTGACTATTGAGTTCATGCTATATTACATGGGATATTAGTATACTTAAGCAAAAATAAAAATAAACTGTATGAGAATTATATTAACACAATTTGTAACAAAACCAGTTTGTACGAATTACTCACAAAACATTTAAAGTGACTACACTCTAGATTACTTAGAGACACTTAAGTGACAATTGTCTTCACGCTAGATTACTTGGGATGCATAAAGTAACCAATTGTCTTCTCTCTGCACTACAAAGTACACACACGTGTCAAATGACCAAAATATATAAATTGGAGTCAGCCAAGTGATAAGACATTTGTGGCAATTACTATCTTTAAGGGATACATTGACTACTTGCTTAACTGCTGGGTAACGTTAACTGGTGCCGCAATGAGTTTTGAGGTACATTTACAAAGGGAAAAATGCAATTTCTTCAATTTTTTTTAAAAATTTTGCCAATAAAAAATTACTTTTGCAATTAATTTAAAAGAATGGAAATGTGCACGTAATTTTCGTTCCATTGAGATACAAAAGACAAAAATTTGTTGAAAAATGTTATAGTTATTAAAAATTCCCTAGGCCATTAACGCGTCTCAGGCCACTAGAATAAGAAATGTAGGAACAAAATTAACATATTTTAAGAAATATTAAAATAAAAGCAAATTTTTACTTAAAATATATTTATATTGACTATATGACTTTTTGTCTTCGTAGGATACCGTTAACCTAAAAAATTTAATTGTTTTTACGGCATTTTGAAAACATTTCATAATTTTTTGATCGTCGCAGTGGGATTTATTGAAAATATAATAGAGAATAAAAATATGAAAAAAGTATGTGATTGCGTCTTATGGGTTTTCCGTACTTGCGATTTAAATTTTGCGAGAAAAACCAATTATTTGGCAATATTTTGACGAATTAATTAACCTTTAATGACACTAGGGGTTAAAATGACACTTAACTTTTAAAATCACGAAAAATAAAGTCAATATGAATGGCGCTAATTTTAATGTTTTTTATAGTTAAATAAACTGAATCATTCAAGTAATTTTTTAAATTTAATTCATCAAAAGTACACTAAAGGGTTAAATAAATTTTATTCTTCAAAATCCTTTATTCAAATTTGAATTACGTTATTAAGGTAAATATGAGGTATAAACACAACATTTTGGCGTTTAAAAAATGTGTGGTCAAAATTGTGAACATTTTTTTAAATGGGTTAACTTGTTATTTTCTAATACACAATACAAAATTTTTAAGTTTGCTACTTTAAAAACTCAAAATTTGATCAGCACTATTGAAATTGACGAGGTTGTTTATGATTTTACAAGTGCTATTAAGGGTTAATTTTAATTTTTGTGCTGTTATTACAAATACTAGACTTCATTTTATATTTTTCTTAAGTTTCATCAAAATGGGCCCAAAAATATATAACAATTCGCTAGCTTCTCATGAGAAAATCCAAATATTGAAAAATTTGGCCTTTGACATTCACGTTTTCCAATTTTAGTAAAATTTTCGGATTATATTTAGAATTATCTAGGTTATAATATTCTGTATAGGTTATACTTAAAATTTATTACAGTAAGGAAATTGAGCTCATTCGCCAAAATATTGACAAATAATTAGTTTTTCTCGACAATCGCAAAATTTTTATGCAAAAACTATAGGAGGCAATGTCAACTTTTTTCATATTATTCTTCCTTATTATATGTATATCCTGTGACCTCATTTGATTCTAAGATGATCTAGCTATGTCTGTTCATCAGTTGAAAACACAATAGGGCCCAAACGAAAGGCGCTAGCTATCTGAAATTTACCGCAAATACTCTCTGTTTGTTTGGAAAATCGGGCAATATTTGTCCCCAGTCCCCATTTAAGGTCCCCTCAGAAAATGACTTGAACATTCATAATCTATATATATAAAAATTGATGTTTGTATGTGGGTATGTATGTGTGTATGTATGTTCCGAATGAACTCAAAAACGGCTCCACCGATTTTGATGAAATTTTCAGAGAATTTTCAGAATAGCCTGGCGGGTTACACTGTAAAGTCAGATTTTTGATTTTCGGTGTGTGGGCGGAGGGGCGTGGCATTACAAATGTTTACATTATACCGCTAATACCATCTATATATATAAAAAACTTCTGGACCGTTTTTGATGATATTTTCAGGGAATATTCAGAATAACCCAGCGGGTAACACTGTAAAGTCAGATTTTTGATATTCGGTCTGTGGGCGGAGCGGTGTGTAAAAATCTAATTTTTACATTATACCGTTAATGCCATTATATATAAAAACAGATGTGTGTATGTATGTTCCATATGGACTCAAAAACGGCTGGACCGATTTTGGTAAAATTTTCACGGAATCTTCAGAAAAGCATAGCGGGTAACGTTCAAACAATGACAATTTTCATTTTGTTGCTTAACATCATTCTAAAAATTAATGATTTGGTGTAAGCGAAGAAAGAAATACATTCGAACACATGTCCGGTACTATAGAAGTTCTTTTATATTATCAATCGATGATAAACAATTTTGTTTACTCTTGCAAATTAGGTGCATGATTAAAAAATTTCCATATGAAATCTATTAAAAAAATAATATTTTGAATAACTCTCCGCATATCACTTTTAATAAAAAATAACGGTTTTATTCAAATAAAATTTGTTTTCGAAAGGTCATCTACGTCTAGAGTCGCAGAAACGGGAAGAGAACGAGAATCACTGCTTCAACAAATGCGTCGCAGTGCATCTTCATCGAGTGCTGCAGAAACACCTCAACAGCATATAGTTGTTCGCTCCCGAATGGCTCGATCAAGAGAAAGAATCGATTTAAAGTTGCCCGGATTTTATTGCAATAAGTATACTACAGGAATCACAAGGATATACTAATTGGCGCAATGAACAAACATTACTTACATTGTTGCATTTTGAAGTTCCCTAAGGAATCCCTGGGAATGTGCTGTTCGAATGGTAAAGTTATTCTGCCACCAGTTATTGAGCCGTCTGAGCTGCTACTAAGTTAAATTTCCGGCGCGAATCCTATTTCCAAACACTTCCTTTAAAATATCCAAAAGTACAACACATGCTTTCAAATGACGTCGGCTTCATGCCCACCTTTAAAGTTCAAGGCCAAATGTACCACTGATTTGGATCATTGCTCACGCTTCCCAATGACGATACGAAAAATTCCAATTGATCCCTCCATAAATTTCATTTCCGGACTTCTGCCAAATGCAAGGAGGATCGGTCCATAATTCGGCTGTACCGAATCCTATATTCCTTTCACCAAAGTTTATACTAAGATAAATAATAAAAACATATTTTTGGGCGACAAATTAATTTTGTAAAAAATTATGGTGGAATAAAATTTTGGTGAAAAAAGAAATTTTATAAACAAAATTTTGAGATAGTCGTGTTTTTTTTTATATCTCTGTGATTTGTGGGCCAATTTTCTCGATTTTAAATACCAACTTAAGTTGGACTTCAGCGGATATATTGGTGTATTATTCATGTATGTAAGTTATTTGTGGGCTTTTGATTTATTTTGTGGAAAGTTGATTTCTACATACAGACGGATATGGCTATATCGATTCCGATAGCTATAACGGTCCAGAATCTATATATATAAAAGAGTAACGTTACTGACTGACTGACTGATTCATCATCCCACAGTCCAAACGACTGAAGCTAGAATCATGAAATTTTAACTGTGGGTTCCTCCCTGCCCAAAACGATCCACTAAAAAAGGGTAAATCCGGTAATCTTATATCTTCAAAACTAATAAAGATACAAAAAACCTTGAAATTGCATGTTACTCCATTTAAAAAAGAAGCTGACAGGTGTTTCGTACTTTTTCGAAATTCGAACCTTTTAGGGGAGAAAACGGGTAAAAACTGTATTTTTGTACTTTTTTGGCAGCCTATGTATCTTTTAAACCAATAAACATAAAAACAAAATTTAAATCGTATTCTTTACTTATCAAAAAATAAAAAATATAAGTTTGGTACTTTTTGGAAATTCGAACCCTTAAGGGATAAAAATTGTGTTTATTTTGGTACTTTTTCATAAAATATGTTTTTCTATAATTTGACATAGACATTCGAATATTTTACTATGAGCTCCCACCACGATACAGAAAATTATTTTAATAATATTTTACCACCGCAATGGGGATAAAAAAGGTACCAAAAAGGGGATAAAATCGGGAAAATACATTTTATTGCAAGTTATTAAGCCGATTTGGATAATTTTTTTAACATAGATTCCTGGATTCATACAAAAATTATTTCTTTATTCGAATGGTACTTTTTGTAATTTCTTCACCAATGAACCTAGAAACATGAAATAAAGCTTACATGGGCCCGAGTGGGTGGGAATCCACAAGTGGCTGCTTTTTGGTACTCTTTCTATATTCTAATGGTACTTTTTGAATTTTCTATAATAATGGACTTAGAAACATGAAATTAAGCATACATGGTCCCAAGTGAGTGAGAATTCTAGGGGGAGACTTTTTGGTACTTTTTGTTTATTCTAATGGTACTTTTTGTAATTTCTTCACCAATGAACCTAGAAACCTGAAATAAAGCTTATATGGAACCGAGTGAGTGGGAAACCACAAGTGTACTGGTACTTGTTCTATATTCTAATGGTACTTTTTTTAATTTTCAATAACAATGGACTTAGAAACATGAAATTAAGCATATATGGTCCTAAGTGAGTGCAAATTCAAGGGGATACTTCATGATACTTTTTCTTTAATCTAATGGTACTTTTTGGAATTTCTTCACCAATGAACCTAGAAACATGAAATAAAGCTTATATGGACCCAAGTGAGTGGGAAACTGTAAGTATATATGGTCCTAAGTAAGTGCAAATTCAAGGGGATACTTCATGTACTTTTTCTATATTCTAATGGAACTTTTTGAAATTTCTATAACAATGGATTTAGAAACATGAAATTAAACATATATGGTCCTTAGTGAGTTAGGAATCTAGGGGTAGACTTTTTGGTACTATTTCTTTATTCGAATGGTACTTTTAGTAATTTCTTCACCAATGAATTTAGAAACATGAAATAAAGATTATATGGACCCGAGTGAGCGGGAGACTTAATAGTACTATTTCTTTCTTCTAATTGGGGTGGTGAAGCGCACCGGGTCAGCTAGTATATGTATATTCTTTATGGGGTCGCAAAAATGAGCCTTTACAACTCATGGTGAAGGGTATAAAATTATCGAAAATATTATAAATGTTTTTTGAAATAAAGTCCTAAAGGCTAGATTTTTAAATATTTTTGTCGCAGATAAAAGAGGAGAAAATGTCCGCCTAGGCTTGATAATATACTGCGCTTGATATACAATGCAATATAATAAACTGTATGTGCCATTATTTTCAACACAATTATTATTTTAATCTAAAAATAAAAGAGTTCTGTGTTGTAATCATTTTTTTTCTGGTTATTTGTATGTGGAGTACAGGTGTAATTACACACATTTGAAGAAAACAACCCAAAAAATTTAATAGCAGCTGCTGTTTTTATATAATAAAACAACAAGTACGAGTATGTACAAACAACAAAAAACTCTAAAACAATAGCAGCAGCTACTAACAGCGATGACAATGAAAGCTTCATTTTACAAAAGAATGCCATTAAAAAAGATAATAAAAGGAGACAACAAAAAAAAGACGAATGCTGCTGTTAACTACTTACAAACTTACTATCTTTCATACATCCCAGCAGTTAAGCAAGTAGTCAATGTATCCTTTATAGACAGTAATTGTCAGTAATGTCTGATCGCTTGGCTAGCTCCAATTGATATAGTTTGGATCATTTGACATGTATGTGCTCTTTGTAGTGCAGACAGAAGTCAATTGGTTACTTTATACATCGAAGGTAATCTAGCGAGATGTCAAAAAAATTTTTTTTTAAATTTTTGCTTGAAAATATAACTTTATTTATCGAGTATCCGATTATTCGACAATTATCGATTATTTAAACTGAAAAATGCAGAGATAAGTCAATTGCTTACTTTACACATCCCTGGTAATCTAGCGTGAAGTCAACAATTTTTTTTTTAAATTTTAGCTTGGAAATAAATTTATTCGAGTATCCGATTATTCGACAATTATTAATCGAATAATTTTTTATTCTAAACTGACAAATTTTATTCATTCGAATAAAAATATTTTTTTTCCTCGATTATTCGAATGACAACCGGTGAATCAAATTCGTTGACTATTTTGGACCAGCTATCAGAAAGTCTCATCTAAAAGGTTCAACTGACCCCTGATCGCCCTAAAAGATAGGTAAAATCACAAGTTCGCGAAAGTCTCCTAGAACTGCTGGGATACTTTTCAACTCACATAAATACTTAAAATTATCACATAAGTGAATGTGAGCGTATGTGTTTTACCCACACAACCACAAAAAAAATACAATACAATATTGGGTAAAACAATACGCAATAAATAATAAAGGAAGAACAACAACTGCAACAACAATAATATGAAAATATTTATAAAATACCCTGCGGGATATGAAAACACATACAATACATTCCCATTTTCGATGTACAAGTATGAGTGCATATATGCTCACAGATACAGCTTAAATATTAAAAGGCTTCTTTTTGTATGGATTTCAAAAATTCATGCATAAAAAATTTAATTTTTTTTATATAATTTTTATTTATATGCATATTTTACAAGGTCGTTTCTATTTTTTGTATTAACGCTGGTGTTTTTTTTAAATTTATTTTTAAGGATAACAACACACATACGAGTATTTAATATTTTTGCAAATTAATTATTTTCATCGTCATCATCACGTAGCCGTAAATCAAGGATTGTTATGTGAGTTATTTGCAGTTTGTAATGAAAACAATTATATATGGCCATATATATTAGAGTGCTACAAGATTGAATGGATGAAAAATAATATCATGCTGCAGGCAGACCCCCATCCGCTATATATCTCCCACAGTGTGTCCGTACCTGAGATTTAAATTTGGGGAATTTGCGGTAAAACGATTTGTTTTTGACTTAAGAATAATTTCCATACTGTTACGATTTTTAAATAAGACATATTAAAATTAAAATAAAAATATTATATTCCAGATAATTCTAAATATAACCCATTGACAACGGTAACCGTTAAAACGTGAAGGTCAAAAGTAAAATTTTTCAATATTGGTGATAACCAGGAAAACCAAAATATGCAAATGCATATTTTTTCTGGTGAGTCTAATGAGCACATGTATAAGATATTTACAAGTTTCAGAACTATTTAAGAATTTTGGCATCGATTTGTTAGTGCATATTTTACCCTTAAATTATTTTTTTTGCATATATTTGTTTTAAGAGCATATTTATGTCATATTTTGCATTTTTAGAGCATATTTTACTGTTTAATATCATATTTTGACTTTATCAAAAACAAATTTTGTCTTACTTATGTTTCGCTGTTGTGTTACAGGTTTTTACTTCTAAATTTTAGTTCTAATTCAAACTTAACCGTTCTAAATGTTAACCCATTTCGATCCGCTGCACACTGTGGTAAATCACAAATCTAGCTGGACAAAATTAAAAAATAAATATCTGGCAACATTCCTTCTGATCATTTAATGAGCTTCTCAATACAATAGGGAACTGTAATTCATGTTTCGTTTTTTTGGTTTTTAGCTCTGATTAGGAAAAACTAAGCTTTAAAGTCAATTGTTGTCAACAGGTACATTAAGATTTCAAAGAGAAGTGTATTTTTTGTGTGACTTTGGTTTATGATTAAAAAGGCTACGGTGATTTTATTGTCATACTTTTTTTATATTATTATTAAGCTCTATTTCAAGGAAATATGCAACAATTTTCATTTAATTATTTCCATTGTAACTATTAAAAAAAAATATTTTTTGTGAGAAGATCAGAAATTGGAAAAAATAAAATATTTCCTTTTTTCAAGTAGAGTTAAAGCTGTTTATTTCGCATAGTTCCGCTGTAAAACTATATTTGGGATAATTTGTCAAGTGTTCACTTTAAGGTAAATCAAAAACATCTTGCGCATTTTTGCGACCGCCATACATTTTTTTTCACTTTTCCAGTATGACCTACACAAAGAAAAAATAAAATATTTCCTTTTTTCAAGTAGAGTTAAAGCTGTTTATTCCGGATAGTTCCGGTGTAAAACTATATTTGAGTTAATCTTTCAAGTGTTTACTTCAAGGTAAATCAAAAACTAATTTTTTTCACTTTTCCAGTATGACTTCTACTTCTTTCACGAAAGAAAATTTTTGAAGAATGGGTAAAAACTCCCAAAATACATTGCAAAAAAAAAAGTTGGTTTTTTATAATCGTTTATATATTTGAACTCATTTTTTATATGATTCATAAGTGAGAAGTGAACCCAACGTGATTTATTAATTTTGTCCAGTTAGATTTGCGATCTACCACACTGTGCGCTGTTTGATTTTTCGAACAGTAAAAATAAAATTTTTCAAAAAAATGTGAAAAAGGTGGAATTTCTGAAAAATGTTGGTATGAATGTTAAGTCACATCTTTTATCTAATTAAAAACTATATCCGGACGTGACCATCCCCCTCCCCTTCGTTGCTAGGGGCAAATTTCTGCAATTACATTAAATTAAAAAAAATTGTCTTAAAATAGACATTTGTTAAATTAATTTTTAAAAATAGTAAAAAAAAATAAAATTAAAATAATAAACATTAGGAAGTATTGCCAACATATGTAACTGTTTCATAAGACATAAAAACCATGATTTACATGCAAATGCGGGACATCACATATGTGCAAAATTAACTGTTCGAAATTTTTAACTGGCTGTTCTGGGAAAACGCAAAATCGCAAAATTTTGTTTGACCAGATATTTGCAATCAGAGGGTCATAATTAGCCTAAAAAAGTTTTTTTTGTTTAAAAAATAAATAAAAATTTTATCTCGGAGCGAAATGGGTTAAAGAAATATTGTCTTTTAAATTTGCTCCTATAACATCAGTTGATGTCGAAAGAACATTTTCTATGTATACAAATTTTTTCAGATCCAATAGACAACGATTTTTATTTGAAAATTTAAGTCAATATTTTGTAATTTATTGCAATAATAACCTTAATTGAAGAAGTGACATTATATTTATATAAATATCATCAAAAAATACCTCTCGAGGCCTTTTCATAGCTTATTGTTTTTATGTTGTATTTATTTTTTGTTATACTTGTTTTAGTTCATGTTATTTTTGTTTATTTTATGTTACTTTACCTATTTAGAAATGAATTGTATTGATTTTTTCAAATAAAAGTATATTTTTTGGTTAAAAATTATATAAAAGTTTGTTTTTTTAAGAGCATATTTTTTAATTTTAAGACCATATTTTAAAGTTTTTACTGCATATTTAAAGCGCTTAAAACGCTTTTTTTAGAGCATATTTCTGGTTTCCCTGGTGATAACTAATGGAAACATATTGAAATATTGTATATTTTTGGTTAGAATTTTATGAAACTTAAGGAAAATATAACTTAAGGTCCTACATTTACAAAAACTCATATAAAGGGGGTTTTTTATGTCTGATAGAAATTACGAAAGGGTTAACTGTCAAACGAACTGTCATACTGTCTTCACTTTTTTACATTTATGATCAGTACATTCTGGCAAATCATCATCAATAGTTTAACTCTTCAACAATGCTACCAAATTTACTTTGAATATCAGTCATCGATTCGCGCAACGTCTTCGTATATTTCCACCAACACGTCGAAGGAATGTGCTTACTGTAGATAATATCGCCGCTGTAAATTAAAGTGTGTAAGTTAGGGTGGTTCAGTTTGTTCGGGTGAGAAAAAACGTGACAGGCATATAGCAAAATCGTTAAGTTTTAATTTTAGACCCATAGTTTCTTCGGGAAATTTTCTGCAAGTAGATCCTATTTTAGCGCAACCACAAAGAAAGGCTTGGATATCAGACGACACTTGGAACCTGGTTTCTCATAGAAGGGAACTCAAGCTGCAGTTAAACAACAACAACACTTTGAGACAGCCGTACCAACTACTGGCAAAGCAAGTAAAGAAAGCTGCAAGAAGAGACAAAAGAAAGTTCCAAGAACGGCTTGCAATGTCGGCAGAAGATGCGGCTAGCCAGAACAACATGAGAAAATTACACCAGACGATAAACTGTCTCACCAATCGAAAGTGTAACAGGAACCAACCAGTCGCTGATCGTAGCGGTGCGCTATTAACAAACAATGATGCACAGACACAAAGATGGAGAGAACATTTCGAAGAAATTAGTAACATCACAACGGATGCAACTACTAATAACAACGAAATTGAAGACAACAGCCATGTAGAAAATATCCTATGAATATCAAGCAGCCCCCACAGTATAAGTGAGATTAAGGAGGCCATCGGGAAGTTAAGAAATAACCGGGCAGCAGGTAAAGATGGTTTACCAGCTGAAATTCTTCGGGTTGACATCGAAACCACAGCTGAACTTCTACGACCACACATCACATCAGTCTGGGAGGAGGAGAGGCTACCTCCAACTTGGAAGAATGTCACCATCGTTAAGTTACCGAAAAGTGGCGACTTGAAAGATTGCAACAACTGGAGAGGAATTACTCTGCTTAACACCATATACAAGATACTAGCAGTCATAATATAGGGATGGCTTCAAATTAAAATGGAGAACATTCTACGTGATGAACAGGCAGATTTCCGGCCAAACAGGAGCTGCGTAGATCAGGCCAACACTCTACGCATTATAATAGAACAATCTCTAGAATAGCGTACTTCCCTGTACCTACTGTTCGTAGATTTCAAGAAAGCCTTCGATACCATCAGACGGACTGCCATATGGAAAGCATTGAGAAGAAAAGGAGTACCCCAGAAAATAACTCGAATCATCAGAGGATGCAGAACTATCAGTTCTTCACAACGGAAATATAAGTCAACCATTACACACAAACGCTGGAGTAAAACAAGGATGCCCCTATCACCTCTGCTATTTGTGATGGCGACCATTTGAAATTTCATTTTTATTAACATATTTATTTGGGTGTAAGAAAATTTACTGTATTTAAAATATTTATAGTTTTTTTTTAAAAAATTCCTGAACATGCTTTGATTTTGTTTTCCTAAATTACATCAAAATTTGAAAAAATATTTTCATTCGGAAATTAGTTATCATATTGAATAGTCGCAAACAAAATTTTTTTTTATTTGAAATTTTGTCCAAGCAGTTTAAGATTCTTTAAGATTTCTGGGAAGTGTTATTCGAAAGGAACGGGATATAAAGGAATAATTGGTAAGGATAGTCTTAATTTCTTTTATAGAATATTTTGGTTGTCATTTTCAAATATTTTAGGAAGTTGTGAATTTCATTATCATCGATCATTGGTGGTCATTTTAGCCCAAAAATTTTGTTGAGGGCGAAAACTCGGAAAATAAATTTAATTACAAGAGAATTCAGTGTCCTGGAGCAAACATCAAACCAAATTTCGTAATAAAGGAGGAAAATAATATTTTATATCCTAAAGACAAATTACATTATTAAGTACCTGATATCACAAATTTTCAAGATAAGGAATGAGAGGACCAATCCTCTATTCCAATAATCATTGGGGTGACCAGGTTTACTTGTGAATTTTAATTTTATTGATGCATTAGTTAATGTCATCATCTTAATTGATTTAGTAACTGACATATTGATAAAACAACTACAATTTTTCTTAATAATTCTTATAACCACTTTCAAATTTTAAAATTATCACCATTAATCATCCTGAAATCATCAAATTTTTACCAGTTTTTCTAAAATTTTAATTTTCTAAATTCTAAATTTAATCTTTATATTGTTTTTTTTTTTTTTGGTTTAATTTTTTTTTTTAATTAATTTTCATTATAAGTTTCATTTTAAATTGTAAACGTTAAATTTATATGGTCACCTAAAAATACACAACATACAGATTAAATAAACACTCATACATACATACACCCTACACTTAAAAATAAACTTTATACATAACACTACTGTTTTTGGATAATATTACTTAAATCTACAATTCAAATCGTCATAATCAAGTCATCTGGCGCCGGCTGACATCGATGGACAAAGAACTGTAAGTTGAGTTTTCTATATTTTATATTATCCAACTTTACACATTTAAATATTAAATAAACAAAATATGAATATTATGTATAACTTATTGAGTTATAATTTCATTAATTATTCCTAAATATTTTGTTATATGACACCCTACATTCAACTTAAACCCTACTTTCGTAAAATATCCTAATTACTTTAACAATTTGAATCTTTAAAAGTTACATTATTAACTTAATAATTTCGGGTGACCCATTTCATTTTATATTAAAAAATTTCAATTCATTAACCTGTTATTAAATTTAATTTAATTGTTTAAAATATAATAAATATGTTTGGTTTGTTGTAATGTTTTAAATATGAACTCTTGAATTTGTTTTTTATTTATTACGAAAAGTGAAGAAACGGATATGGGGTAGATAGGAAGTCTTTATTTTGATTTTTATTGGGCTGACAACTAATATCAATTTTAAGTCAGCATGGCGGGTGGGCAAGGACATGTGTAGCAACTGACACCTTCAGCTACACATCAGTCATCATCAAATATTTATTTTCTTTTCATCTGTTTTATTGATCTATATGTTTTATTGATATTTATTGGCTACCTAAAGTTTAAAATTTCATGTAACTGATTCAAAATTTATTTACACTAACTGGGAACTTAACCAACCCTCCCCACCGACGAGCACGGCCGATATAGTAGGTAGCCCTGTTCCCCAAATGGTAGACCACATGTAAAAGAATCGTTACAGAGATTTTTGGCGCCCAACGTGGGGCCTCAGTAGTCGTCATTTTTTTTGTTTGTGCAATTTTCACCTAGATACTGAGGGCCTTTGAATCTTCTGTGGGTAGTAATTCATATGGATATTTTCTTTCTGTTTTTCCTTTACTTCTCTAGTTTTTGCAACATAATTTGTTAAGTTTGGACAAAATTGTTCATTGTTTCTTCTTATGATGATCAGTTCCTCAAATAACTTATATGGTGCTAGTTTTATCAGGGTTTGGGTTCGAGCTTGAGATGTTGAATTAGTTTATATTGGCTCAATTGTCGTTCGAACCGATCTCTTTCTTTAATTTTCTTTCTTCTCCTCTTTTAAATATTATTTTTCTATTTTTTCTGTTTGACTATTTCTGCTGTTTGGACTTAAAATATATTGGTTATGATCGATTATTTTCCCGCAGCACATAGTTGACATCTCTTGTATATTTCTTTTACTTAGTATGGTTTGGATATTATGCTTTTTGGCATCTGTCAAATACATCCAACATATAAGGTATTCTATATCTATTGCCTTTTCAATATTTGTTGATGATTGGTAAAATAATTACTTTCTTTATTTTATTAGTTTACATTTTTTATTTTTGTTATCAGTTTTTATTTTAAATTATCTATTGATTTCATTTATTTTTGTTTGAAAAAAAAAATACCCCTATCCAAATTAATACTTCACTGAGTAGTAATGATTTTCGTAATAATTTTTATAATCAGATATTTTGAGCAATTGATATTTTGTTAATTTACAACCACGTAATTAAGATTTCTTGAAAATTATTTCGCTATTGATTAGTTTTTTTTAAGCTTAGTTTTCCTTTCTGTTTTTTTTTTTGAGATAAGAGAGAGAATATAATCTAATTCTCCTGTTTTGACATTAGACGAAGTCATAGTTGTTGTCGTTTGTTATATTGCTTTTAACAATGCCGTTAGTTCGTAGTGTCGGGGATATTCCTTCTCAAATCGAGCATGACGAAGGTAATGCTACAGTTCCATTAGAAATAGGTGCTGGAGGTGATTCTGGGGTTCCTAGAAATCCAGTAAATAGACCAAGGACTCGTCAACAAACGCGTATGGAGGCTATGGAGCAAGGTAGTAGAGATGATAGTAGAGTACGTCATATTGTGGACGAATCTTTAAGAGGTTTTAGGGATGAGGTTATTAATATGATAGCAGACGGATTTCGGGATTTGTCAATCACAAATCAAGTACCGGTTATACAAGACAGACCTCCTGTACATAGGGAACATAACACCAATCGGAGAGAAGGAGATAATGGAAGCCTTAGTTCACGAAATGGACGATTTGAACGAGGAAATAGGGATTCACATTTTATTAATAATGACATTGACCGAAATTCGGAAAGAGTGCTCAATATAATTCGTAATTGGCGAATTCGTTTCACAGGTAGATCAACTTTGGGCTATCTAAAATTTGTATCGTACGATAGCATGGTTAGGGTGAGTATAGACAATAGAAGAGGAAATTACACCTATCCCTCTTCAACCTGGCATCTTTCATATCCTTTACTCTTTAATTCTATTTGTTTTTTTTTATTATTTATTTTAATTTTTTTTTGTTTACATATTTCTCACTATCTCTTTTGTTTTGCTTTTGTTTACACTTCGAGTCGATTTGGTATAAAGCTACCTAATTTTTTATTTTTGTGTATTGATCCGTAAACTAGCTCGATAGGGGTAAGAACCACCCCATTTTTCCATGAGCTCGGCCATGCTCGTCGGTGGGGAGGGTTGGTTAAGTTCCCAGTTAGTGTAAATAAATTTTGAATCAGTTACATGAAATTTTAAACTTTAGGTAGCCAATAAATATCAATAAAACATATAGATCAATAAAACAGATGAAAAGAAAATAAATATTTGATGATGACTGATGTGTAGCTGAAGGTGTCAGTTGCTACACATGTCCTTGCCCACCCGCCATGCTGACTTAAAATTGATATTAGTTGTCAGCCCAATAAAAATCAAAATAAAGACTTCCTATCTACCCCATATCCGTTTCTTCACTTTTCGTAATAAATAAAAAACAAAACAAATAGAATTAAAGAGTAAAGGATATGAAAGATGCCAGGTTGAAGAGGGATAGGTGTAATTTCCTCTTCTATTGTCTATAACCAACCCTCCCCACCGACGAGCACGGCCGATATAGTAGGTAGCCCTGTTCCCCAAATGGTAGACCACATGTAAAAGAATCGTTACATATTCACTATAGTGCTGGATGACATCATGAGCAAAGTCTGTTCAGAGAGAAGAGGAATAACATGGAGCCTCTAACGCCAACTGGAAGATTTGGACTATGCGGATGATATTTGTCTACTCTCGCATAAGATCTCCAACATGCAAGCAAACATAGATGATTTGGAAAGATTAGCACGCAATGTTGGACTTATCAAGAAAACCAAAGCTATGAGAATCAACAACGTTAGCACCGATAACATCATGCTACAAGGCCAACCAGTTGAATACGTAGAAAGCTTCTGCTATCTAGGCAGTACAGTATCAACAAATGGCGGCGCTGAAACAGACGTAAATAACAGGCTCAATAAAGCGAGAGCGGTCTCCAGTATGGAGAAACTCACAGATATCCAGACGTACCAAGCTTAGAATATTCAACGCATATGTAAAGTCTACTCTGCTGTACGGAAGTGAAACTTGGTTAGTATCGAACACCAACACGCAAAAACTACAGGTATTCATTAACAAGTGCCTCAGAATCATATGTAGAATATTCTGGCCAAACAAGATCAGCAATACGGATCTCTGGAACCTCACCAACGTGGAACCCATACTAACACAAATTAAACCTAGGAAATGGAGGTGGATCGGCCATACTATCAGAAAGAATCCTGAAAGTATAACAAGGATGGCGCTATAGTGGAACCCTCAAGGTTCAAGAAGCCGAGGTCATCCAAAGAATACATGGGGACGCACTATACTCCAAGATCTAGGACAGTGCAATCTTACATGGGAAGATGCGAAAACAACTGAAAGAAATCGTGTAAGATGGAGATGCTTTGTGGAAGCCATATGCTCCCAAGAGGAGTAATGGAAAAAAAAAGAAGATCCCATTTTATATAAAACTCGTCGTCGGTAGCAAGAACTTGCCTACTCCCTATAAGATCGAATCATTTGGTGCAAAAAATAAAGCCACGAGCATTTGGAAACTGACTCGATGTTTTAATAAACAAGATTGGCGCATATGTAGAGAGACCAATGCACAAAAGACCCTACAGACTCCATTACATCTGGATAAATGCACCGATTGGTGCGTTTTACACACTGGTAGCATCATCGGACCTTACTTCTTTAAAAATTAAACCGGAGCTCGCGTTACGGTCAATGGAGATTTTTAACGTACCATGACCAATGATTTGTTTGTTTGCAAATATGGACGAAATGGATTCGGGCGAGATGTGTATTGAAATCAAAATTTGGCTTTCGAGAAATGGAGCAAGGCTTCCAAGGTCGTGTGATTTGACACCTCTCGCTTCCTGAAGAATAGTCGAGGTATCCATATGCCCAAAATCATTTTCAAATGTTAATGCCATGCACTGATCGTTTGAATAAAAAAAATTGTTGGATTAAAATTCACTTTTTTGTGTTATTTTTACAATTTAAAGTTTTATCAGGCTTAAAAACACACAAGTAAATACGGATATATAAAGAAAATATGATTTTATTAGAATGTTTCTCAAAATATGTTAATTTTGGTTTTACATTTCTTATTATATTTATTTATTTATTGCATCTGATTTTTTACATTAACATTTTATAACTAAAATTATAACAAGAGAGCATTCAAGGGCAAATGGCGCTCCTCTCAGCAGGGTGGTAGATCTGCTATACCAAGCCTTGATCGGGTTTGAATCTATGCAAGGAGTCTTGTAAGCGGGTATGGAGGATTTTGATGTTTTACAATACATTTGAGACACATTTTTAATAACTTTAAAATTGTTTAACCAATTTTTAACTTTTATATCTCTGTAGAACAACAATTACGTTAAAATACGATTCTTTTACAAAAAAAAATATTTTTCCACTTGTAAATACATCTCCAAACTTCAGAGGCCTGTACATCTTCCAATCATCCTAATATTTTTCAGAACGTGTTGCTATTGTCCATTGAAAAATTATAAGAGTGGGGTGTGTGATCAAAATTCGCCATATAATTTTTTGTAGCTCTCTAATATACATACTTACGTACACATATATGTATGTAAGTTTGCAGATAAGCTGTCTTGTTTAAAGGTAATAAATAATTATAATTATTTGTATAAATAATAAAAACAAAATTAATTTGTTACTCCTACTTAAAGCTTAATATTAATTTATGTTACAGTAAATCTGGCTTATTTATAAGGAATCCGCCGATCCAAAATATCTATTGTTCACCACAAAAAGTTAAGTTCACGAATGAAGCCTAAAATTCTGTATGGAGAGAATTAAAAGCACAATCACATAAAGTTTCGAACTACAAATCATAGATTGTAATATCATGTCTTTATTAATTGTCTTTTATATGAGATAAATAATAAAACAATTTGGCCTAACAGCTTAATTTTTAAATTCTGTCCAAATATCATCGAATTCAGAAGAGGTTAGATCGGAAATTCCATATTTTCTTTTGAAATTTTCAGTTTTCTCCCCATAACGGATATCCTAACCCCAAGTCTGTATTTCAGGCCGAAGCTGCTGTAATCAACGAAGGTATTAAATGGTTAAAGTGCAATGGTATCAGACATACTGAGATAATTTTCATAAACAGCAAAGCTGATATCAAAGCACTTACATACATGTGAAAGAGTACCATCCACAACAGAAGTGGAATGTAAGAAGGAAATACATGGCTACATAAACTATGGGAACCTAGAAAACATTTGGTTCTCAAGCCACAATGAGATCATAGGCAATGAAATGGAAGGTAGACTCCACTAAGGATACAGTCAACACAAAAAATGCTAACTTTTACAGGGACTTCGAAAAGGAATGTCTGAATGTGTTGCACTAAACTTCGAATCGAACAAGATTTTTTAATGACATTAACTTTTTCTTAAATCGTAAATTGCGCACAATGCAGTGACATTGAGAGGTTTTAATGGCTCTTGGTGAATGACAGTCCAGTGTCTTAGAAGCGCAAATTTTGTATGTTTATGCTAAATTTCGGCAAAATCAATGACAAAGGAAGATTTATTATTATCTTATTTCCAAAGGTATCTTACTTACTGCTTATTTAATTTACCTTAATAAGACTAAACAAATTCATCTTATTTAAAGGGAAAAAACGCTATAGAATGTGCTAAAAATACTGATACTAAAAATACACAGCACAGTGGGGCAGAATCAATATTTTTTGGAAATAATTTTTATAAAATTTCCCATAGAGGAGGTGTACTTAAGTTTAAGTTTTGAATTTGGATGAAAAATTAAAAATGATGCCAAAATTTAGTTCTCGATCTGATTTGAAAGATTTTTATTTTTGAAAAATGCGGCTTTTATTATCATCAAATATGTAAATATTTGTAAAAAAAGAATTATTTAAAAATCAGTACAGAATCACAAGATATTTCCATATAAATTAAAAAATTTTCAAAAGAAGTTTTTTCGCGATCTTTTTTTGTCGAAAAAAGTATTCATACCATAACATTTTGGGAAATATTTCGCAAGAAAAATAATTACAAAATTTGTATTAGTGCAACGTCCAGATCCTTCTGAAGTAGACCTTTTTTTGTATGTAAATTTCAACTTTAGGTGACATATTCTCGTAGCACATAGCTGCTTTCCCTGTATGTTACGAGGGTGGGCCAAAAATTCCAAGTCTTTTTGAATGAAACATAGGTTTTTTGATAAACAAATTATTTAATTCTTCAACATAGTCTCCTTTGAGCACTATGCTCTTTGTTCAAACTTTCTTCAATATTTTTATCACTTTCAAAAAATAAGATTTGCCGAGGTGATTTCATCGTTGGACACAAATCTCTTTCCGCCGAGCCATTTCTTCAGGTTGGAAACAAGAAATAGTTACTCGGGGCCAAATCCGAAGAATATTGCGGATGAGGGAGCAACTCGTGAGCAAATGCGGCAGCCATCTTTCGCAAATCTCTCTATGGAAGACGCGGATCAATGCCAACCAATTTTCTCTTTTTCATATTAAATTTTTTCCTTTTTTAACTCCCCTGGATCCGTGCCTACTCTATAGCTATGGGAACTCTAATAAAAGTCGATCAATCCCTTTAGAATTTACAGATTTATTTCCACTTTTTTTCAAGTTCCCCCACTGTGCAACACAAGTTCCATATTATGGATGCCAAATTGTATTTATCTTCTTTATAATTAACAAACAATTTATTACACACTACCCCAGTATATATTTTAACATTTTGTAGCAAAAAAAAGAAACTAAATAAATTAATTCATACCAATTAGTAGAAAACTCTTAAAGGAATGCCTTTAAATTCCAAGGCAAACGAAAAAATAAGAAATTTAAGATGAAGAGAGTTGAAAAGATAAATATTTCAGCTCGTACCCATTGACATTTAAGAAATTTACATAATGTCTCAAGAATAACATTCTACGAGTATTTTATTACAACTTTCTTTCATTTCGTTCGTTTTTCAGTCGTTAGGGGGGAGCAAAAAGGTAAAATGCCAGAAAATCTCGATTTTATGTAGAGAAAATTATATGCAAAACAAAAAAAAATTAAGAAAAAAGTTAAGAAACGAACGAAAATATCAAAGCATACAAGTTTGTAGGGCTGTACTATCCACATAAGAAGATGAGAAAGTGAAAAAAAGTGAAATTTATTTAAATTTCAATTACATTCACACCAATGCATACGCAATGGCGAGGATAACGTAATGACTATCTGTCTGTCCGTCTGTCTGCCTCTGCGTCTGTGTTATGTGTCTTGCTTGTGTGGCGAGGTATTTAGCAGTGCGTGTACTGAGTCAGTCCTTTCAACCACTAAATGCGTACACTGGGGCAACTGTCTGAGCTCTTGATACTTTTTATGTTTTTGTTGCTATTGCTGTTGTTGGCTTTATCTCTACCTCTTTGTCTGCGTATTATTTGTATTATATTTTCTTGCTTTTGTATCCTCCAACACCAAAAGTCGAGAATGAGGGCATAATTAAGTTTGTTATTCTGTGTGTAACATTGAGAAATATTTATCTGAGACTCAACAAAGTATATGTATGATTGATCCTTAAGAAATTCTAAGCATGTATGTGTAAAACACTCTCACGTCCAAAATACATAGGCGAAATTAATGAAATTTATACCAAAATCTTTATAATTTTTCTAAACAGTTTGGTATTGAAAATCAGTAAAATCTAAATAGTACAACGGGAGTTATGGACCGAAATGTAGGACAACCTTTTCACATATTTTTCTTTACCATTTTTAAAAGGTAAAAATATGAATATTCTACTCTTTACACCAATGTACGAGTAGTTTCTGTAATTCTCACTATATTTATGGGCAGGGTATTTAAAATTCGTCTCAGCCGAATATAGTTCTCTAACTTATTTTTGTTCAGCTTTATTTTAAAACTGCGTTTTTTGTATTAAGGGCAGAAAAGAATTGTTCTTGTATTTTATTAAATAAACTTAACTTTTTAATTTACATCTAGACACACAAAAAAAATATAAACAGAAACAAAAAACAGCATTAAAACGTTACTGTTATAGAATTTTAAATTCAGTTTTTGCCTCCAAAGACATGTTATAAATAAACAAAATACATATTATAACAAAGTTTAGTAGCTCAAGTCTTTAAATTATAAAACTTTTTTGTTTTTCTTTTTATTATTTTGTAAATAAACGTTAAAATTAAACGTGTTGAAAAATTAAATTCAATCGAATTATCTAACTGTTAGGTAAGTGTAAACGACTATAAAACTCTGCTATGGAGAGTTGTTTCAAATAGAAATATGTAAATTATAATAATTATAGGATTTCGAAACTACTGATGCGATCTAAAATAAAAATTTAAACAAAACCAATTATAGAGTAGTTAGGGTATTAAGGGAAGTTCTTAAAAATCAAATCCTGAAAATTTGAATAACTTTTATTTAAAGTTTCGAAATTCATTTAAGAAAATGAAGTAAATGTTAAAACAAAATACTGCTATATTCGGCTTTTTGTTGAAACAAGTAAGAGAGCTATATTCTTATGTACCCTTCACTTAATTATACTTTAAAATGAAATTTTTAGGTAAAAAAAAATTTTTTATTTACGAAATTCTTTTTCAATTTATTTTGAAAAGGTTTTCCTAATTTTTTTTTGAAATTTTTGAATTTTTTTTTGAAATTATTTGAAGGAAAAAAATTTTTTGCTGGTGAAAAAAAAATCGGGTTAAATTTTTTTCCCGATTTTGACCTATTGTAGGTCCAACTTACTATATAGCCTTATATACATCGTTGCAATGGACTTTGAAATATCTATCATTGGATATCCATATTATCTATGTATATTAATGACTTAGTAATCCAAATATACTAGATCAAAAATAGGCCAAAAATCTAGGTTATCTCGGTTTAAAAAAAAGTTTGATTAAAAAACAAGTAGGAGTGCTATATTGGCTGTGCCGAATCTTATAAACCCTAAATTAAAATTTTAAATATTTTTAGGTAAACAAAATTTATTTTTTTCCAAAGTTGTTTTTTTCATTTTTTTGGAAAAAAAAATTTCTAATTGTTATTTTAAATTTTTTTAAATTTTTTTTTTTTAAATTTAAAATTTTTTTTTGTTTTTAAAATTTTTTTTTTTGGTGAAAAAAAAATTCGGGTTAAAAATTTTTTTTTTCGATTTTGACCCATTGTAGGTCCAACTTACTATGGTCTTATATACGTCGTTGCAAATGTCTTCGAAATATCTATCATTAGATATCCATATTGTCTATGTTAATGTCTTGTAATCCAAATATATGTAAAAAATAGGTCAAAATTCGAGGTTGTCCTGGTTTTTTCCTCATATCTCAGCCATTTGTGGATCGATTTTGCTGATTTTAAATAGCAAACTTCTCGAAAGCATGTCTGACAGAATTATTGAAGATTTGGATCCCGAAGATATCTGGGGTCTTCAGAAAATTGATTTCAACAGACAGACAGACGGACATGGCTTAATCGACTCCGCTATCTATAAGTCTTCAGAATATATGTATATACTTTATAGGTATAAGTTTGTCATTCCGTTTGTAATTTCCACATTTTTCATTTGCGACCTTACAAAGTATATATATTCTGGATCGTTATAGATAGCGAAGTCGATATAGCCATGTCCGTCTGTTCGTCTCTCCGTCTGTTCGTCTCTCCGTCTGTATGTTGAAATCAACTTTCCGTAGCCCCCAAATAACTTACACACATGATTGATACATGAATATATCGGGAATTCTTCCGGTTCGGTTGCTATTTAAAATCGGCCCACAAAGGAAATATAAGGAAAAATCGCGACAACATCGATGTTTTGCCTATTTTTGATATATATCTGCATTACTAAGTCATTAATATAAACAATATGGATATCTAATGATAGATATTTCTAAATTCATTGAAACGATTTATATAAGGCTAAAGTAATTTGGACCTACAATGGGTCAAAATCGGGAAAAATATTTTTTAACCCGAATTTTTTCTTACCAAAAAAAAATTTTTTTTTCATAAATTTTTTTCACTAATGAATTTAAAAAAAAAATTTAAAATTAAAAAAAAATGGAAAAAATTAAAAACAGCAATTTCGATAAAAAAAATTTTTTTTACAAATTTTGAACAAAATTTTTTTTTAATTTTCAAAAACCATTTTGAAAAAAAAATTAAGTTTAGTTTGGTGAAGGATATATAAGATTCGACACAGCCGAATATAATTCTCTTACTTGTTTATATTTATTTTCAGGTATGACTTAAAAATGCCGGAATTTTTAAAATTGTTTGCTTTTATTTTGAAACATTATTCTGTACGATAGGAATTTATTCAAATTATTGGTCATTGTTAGCTATGATCTTTTCCCATCTTTTTTGCAATATATGGATTCCAAGCCAAAAGAACTGCTAATCTTTTGAGGCCAAGAACGAAACATGTAACAGTCGGGCTTAAGGTTGGGTGTTAAAAGAGACAGTTCGGTGTTCTTGTGCACCGGCTCCAGCTCAGATGGTGTGGGAACTTGTCTATACCTTGAAATTTGCCGAGTTACAAAAAAAAATAATAAATAACACCGAAAATAATAAATAACAAACAAACAAAATAATCGGAAAAATAAATAATTTTCTGGTTGAGAGCACCAGCGAGTAGATCGAATAATCTCGCTGTTGAGGCCTATCTTACCCTCCCGCCTGTTAATACCCAAAAGGCCATATAAAAAAAATCGGATATTCCCTAATACAACAAATGTTCCTATAATTTATTTACCCCATTATTAATAAATATTCTATTCCATCACGAAATAAATACAAATTAAATTACAATTAACATTAACATTTTTAATTGGTTCATTTTTAGATGCAAATTTTAACAAAGAAAATAACTACTATATTTATTTTTTTAATAGAAATATTAATTAAAATTGAAAATAGTCAAAAAAAAAAAAAGTACCATAAAAAAAATTGTTTGTATAACGATATTAAGAAAAAAAATTCTTTATTACTCACCCTTTATCCGGACGATGAACAGAGCTCTCTTCACTTCAGGATCAGGATTTTATCAGTTGAAAAGTTAGAAACAATTATTATATACAATCTCTTTTTTTTTATGGTATTACAGTAGAAATTAAATAAAACTAATTTAAAAAAAATTATTAAAAAAAGTATTTACGTTAAAAAAAAAATAGACAAAAATCGATTAAGCTTGATTTCAAAAGATGAAATATTAAAAAAAATTTTGTCTTTAAAAAGACAGATTGAACAAACAAAAATGTGTCTTTAAGAAGACAGTTTAAACAGGAAACAAAACAAAAATGTGTCTTTAAGAAGACAGTTTAAACAGGAAACAAAACAAAAATTTTGTCTTTAAAAAGACAGATTTTATCGTTAAAAATATAGTTATTTCAATAACAATTCGTAAATTCAGCCTTCTATTCGATTCTCAATGTTTAGTGTTGTAGAATTCCTTTATCAAACATTTGAATTGGTATAATAGTCAAGGAATAAAAAATTTTAACGGCTAAACCAAGAAAATTTCACAATTAGACACTTCCTACAATTTGCAAAATATTCGTAATACCTACCAACAAAATTTGTTGCCGTTAGCTTTTGAAAATAGTACTATTGAAGGAAAGTATATAAATATACAAATTTCTTCTGTACTCAATCACCAAGAACAAAGTTTATTTTCTTATACTGCTCACTTTTTTTAAAAATATTGTTTGTTTTATTTTCTTTATATTTTTTTTCTTATTTAAATATTTAAACTCACACAACACAATTGAAACAAGACTGATAAATTTTCCAAATTTTCCTACGCCTTATATACACTAAAATTTCCAACCAAGCCTGCTACCAAAAATTAAAAAATTTTAAAATTCAAATTCTAATTCAAAATAGAAATGTAGAAAATATTACAAGTAGAAAAACTATATAGAACTAAAAATTTGGCTTAAATTAAAAAGGAACTGTTCTGGCGTCACAAACAAGATACTCTATTCTGAAGCGTATCACAGAGAGAGCGTTCTGCATCGGTCGAAACAAATATTATTAGGACGAGTTAAGTTCTGGACTATAAAGTGGGTGAGGCAAAACTTTCGAACCACTTCATTCTAAATAGTTTTTAATAGGTATTGCAACATGTGGCCGAGCGTTGTCATGATGGAATACATATGGTTTCATGTCTGGCCGCATATTCTAGGCGTTTTTCGGCAAAAGGCTCATTTTAAACGAATCAGTTGCATTCGTTACAGGTTCCATACGATGCTATGACCAAATTTCAGTAGCTCATAATAGGTAGGACCCTTTTGTTCCCATCAAATACAGAGCATTACCTTAGCTTCATGGACGGGGCACTATAAAGCGGTTGAGGTAAAACTTCCCAACCACTTCATTCTAAATAGTTTTTAACAGGTATTGCAGCATGTGGCCGAGCATTGTCATTATGGAATATTACAGTTTCATGTTTGATCGCATATTCTGGGATTTTTCGGAATATGCTTGCTTCAAACGAATCAGTTGCGTTCAGCAGCTCATAATAGATAGGACCCTTTTGTTCCCACCAAATGCAGTGCATTACATAAGCGCCATGTATATTTGGCTGGTTGGCCTAGCTTCACATACGATCTCTTAAGCTTCGGGTTATCGTAATGGATCCATTTTTCATCGCAGGTAATGATTCGGTGCAAAAATTAATTTCTTTTATAGCGTTCAAGCATCATTTCGTACATGCAAAATCGTATTTTAAGGTCTCTAGGCTGCAATTCGTATGGTATCCAATTTCCCTGCTTTTGGATGAATCCTGCTGCTCGCAAACATTTTGAAATTGGTGATTAAGTAGATCCCAATGATTTGCCAAGCTCTTGTTGAGTTCTACAACAATCTTTATGGAGTAATGTGTCCAATTCTTGGTCTTCAAACTTTTTTTGCTGGCCTGGGCGATCTATTTCTTCCGTGTCGAAATCAGAACTATTGAACCGAACAAACCATCTCTAGCTCGTTGAAACCTTAAGATTTGGTAAACAATCGGTGTGGTTCAGCGGCTCTTTAATTGAAATGTTTCCTCCAATTTATAGGACTTTATAAATTTGTGTAAGGCTGAGATTTGGTTTATTTTTTTAGTTGACGAATTATGTTGATCGACGTTATCCATATCTCGTTAAAAAAATAGTCTCCAATTTTTCCATTTTTTTGTCAGGCTTTGAGCCATGAAAATCGCCATAAATATATAAAAATTGTCTATTAACATTTAAATTTCGAAATGACCCCCGTGAGGTCAGGTGCCCTGGGTCCCCGATTGGTCTTATGGTAAAGACGATACTGGCAATTCTCCTAGAATATTTTCCTCTTCTTTTACCAAATTGTTCTTTAAATTAAGAATTCATATTGAAGAATTTCAAAAGCAATCAACTTAAACCCGAACTGTCATATAATAAAGCCAATAAAATCCAATACCATTAGTGTTAAGGTGTCTGAGTCTTTATTAAAAAAAACCTCATGTCAATAGCCAACATTCTATTAAACTCAAGTAGGGAACCAGCCAAAAAAAAATAAAACAGACTATACTAAACTAAACTAAACAACATTCAATGAAATTTTTTTGTAAACATTTTGGTGCAAAATATTTTTAAGTAAAAAAAAAAAAATATATAAAAATTATTTGCAGGACACGTAGTACTAACAAATACATGCAAAATTTTGTTGTTTGTCTTATAGTTGTTGGAGGTGCTTACAAAACAAAAAAAAAAAAAAAAACCTTGGGTGCAAAGTAAAAGTTGGCAGGACAAGGCCAAAGTAGAAATTAATTTAATTTACATAAAATACAAAATACTCTTACTGTATTATTATGTCAGTTCTATCCCAGCAGTTCTTGGTGAATGTCCCGTGATTTTACATATCACTTGGGGTGACAACTAGTTAAATAAGTAGTTACTTGACTAGCTTTTTCAACAGGTGCATGTCCTAATCAGGGGTTAATTGACCCTTAGATTTACAAGTCAATTGTCTCTTTAGTGTCTCTAAGTAACCTAGAGTGTAGTCACTTGAAACGTGTATTTTGTACTGCACTATAGAAAGTAGTTATTTTACCCAGAAGTAATCTATTGGAGAGTTTTCGATGGAAGGTTTGTTTACAAGCCATCGATTATGGACTGTCTATGACTATTTCAGTTGAATTAGCACCCTTACATGTTAAAATAACCAGTTATTTAGCTGATCAAGTAACCAGTAGCTGGTAAGGGAACTGACTCCATGTACTTGGTATGTAAATCCAATGCATTGACTACTTTAAACCTGCTATCAGACAATCTCATGGTAATCCATAATTAATTGACCTCCTTCTTAGGACATGCACTTGTTAAAATAACTAGTCACGTAGCTAGTTGTCCCCCTAAATGATAAGTAAAATTACTAGTTCGGAACTGTCTCCTAGAACTGCTGGAATTCGCAAACACATGTACTTTATGTGTCTATGTGTTATAAAGTTAATTTCTTTTTGTCTCTTTGGTTTTCGTGCTGTTTAAACATATTTTTGTTTTTTTTTTTTGCCAAAATAAATTCTACAACTTTAATATGAAATGAAAAGAGAAAACAATAGAAAATAAAATTAAAATTTGCTTGGGTTCCTTCAAGAAAACAGTCAACATTTTAGTTAATATATTCTGTTTTGTTGTTTTACATAATTTAATATAAATGTATGTGAATGAATAGGGTCGAAATTGGTACCCTACATGTTAATGATATGGTTCATTTTGAGGGATATACACAATATGTGTAATAATTTAGAAAATTTGTTTAATTGACCATTGTATTCTCTAATATATCCATTGATTGCGATATTATTACAAAGGATCATATTCAAATTTCTACCCTCCTCGAGGTTTTACCACCAACTAGACAGTTTTTCGAATCCTACAAATTCTTTCTGAATTGACTGCATTATACCACGTTCGTCACGTTCATGTTGGTGTCACCTCAGAAATCATAATAGTACCATATCAATGTCAGTGGTTCATCCACTTTAATCGTTTCCCACATCATCAATTAGATTCCAGAGACTTGAGGAGATATCCACATTACAATACCCTTCAAGGGAAGATTACTTAATTTACACTTTTGATGTGATAGAGCTGACCAAACTCTAAGAATCTAGTCTCAACCAGATTCTACATACACGATCATCACCTCCCAGCTTAAGTTCTTACTGCTCCTCAAGGCAGTAAATGCTTTTGGCCATTCGTTAAAAGAATAAAGGATAATGCTAGTTCCTCTATTCCTACTCTTTTAAGGGATGTCCAATCATTCAATAGCCCGGTTGACAAAGCTTACCTTTTGACTGAATTATTTGCAAATAATTCGAACCTACCGGAAAGCAATCAACCACTATCCAAGCTCGAAACAGTTTCAGTTACTATGTCGAATATATTATTTCGAGCTCGCGCAGTAAGAAGGGGTCAAACGGATCTCAACATAAACAAGTCTCCTGGTCTTGAAGCAGTGTTCTTCGACTCTAGCCCGACCGTTAGCAAACCTTTTCAGCATACAGTCAAGGAAAAATGTCTAAATACACCCTACAATTCTGAAGTTTTAGAGAATTAGTGGCAATAATTAAAAAATATATTATAGCAATGTTTAAGGTATTTAATATTAAGACAGTTTGAAGTAAAAAGAATATGAAAAAAATGTAACATAGAAATTATTGGGAAAAAACATAATAATTAGCGGGAAAAAAGTCTACATACAACGTAGTATCTTCTAACATCACATACAATATTTAAAACAAAGAAAAGGAAATAAAAGTTAATTTTGTTGATTTATTTAAATTTAAAAGCATTACAATTGTTAAAGTGATAATTAAATGTATATCCTTGAAAATAACAAATTGAAAAAGGGTTCATATTCCAGTTCGGAATATGGTCGTAAATCTCCAAAAGGAAAACAAATTTTATGGAGAAATTTCTAAGACAACAAAATTAAGTCAGCTGCTGTATAGACGATCATAAAACATTATAATAACACCAATAGAACCGAAAATAATCCAAGATCTGGCAAACCTAAGAAGCTTTCGAGACGTGAAGTTACCAGTATTTTGAAAGTTGTGAACCAGGATTCGAAAATAAGCGCTCCAAAATTGGCGGAACAGATCGATAAATGTTCCAATAACATTGTTACTCCACGAAAAATTATAAACATTTTACATGACAATGGATTTAATAGCAGAACATCACGCAAAAAACCACTCATTTCAGCGAAGAAACATAAACTTCGGCTTGAGTTTGCTGAAGCTCATAGGGACAAGGGTATGGATTTTTGGAATCGTATTGTATTTGCCGACGAAAGTAAGTATTATATTTTCGTAAGTGATGTCCGATCCAAAGTTTGGAGAAAACCAAACACTGCTCTTGATCCAAAGAATATTGTACCTATAGTCAAACATGGTGGAGGCAAAGTTATGGTTTGGGGTGCCATGGCGTCATCTGGAGTGGTACGTTTGGTTTTTGTCGAGCGTAACATGTACCGCTATCAATATAACAACATATTGGAACAAAATATTAAGGCATTTGTTGATAGTTTTGGCCTGAGAAATCAATGGATTTTCCAGCAAGATAACGACCCTAAGCATACTGCGCGCATTGTTCGAGGCTGGCTTCTTTATTATGCCCCAAGACAGCTATATTCACCACCCCAGTCAAAAGACTTAAAGCCATAGAGCACATATGGGACGTTTTGTAAAAATTTGTGCGAAAATATGACATCAGTAGCCTTGAAACATTAAAAACCGCTCTTACTCGAGCATAAGCCGAAAAACACCCTCTATTACAGAGAATTTTTTGAAATGAATGCACCGTCGTCTTATTGATCCCAAGGTGTACCAACCAAATATAAAGAGTTATTTTTTTTTTTAATTTTATATAAAATTTTGAAATAATATTAATTTGTTGGTTGCTGTATGTAGACTTTTTTCCTATGAATTTTTAATGTTTTTGTTATTATGGTTTATAATATGTAAATTATTTCATTTTTTATTTTATAAATAAAGTTATGTATTAATGCCTTAAATACTGACATAAACATTTTTTTAAATTTCTTCGCGAACTCTCTAAAACCCCTAAATCATAGGGTGTATGTAGAATTTTTTCCTTAACTGTATTATACCATGCCGGCAAATTTCCTATATGTTGGAGGGTTTCTAATGCAACGCCAATTCCTAAAAAGGGAGAGGCTAACAATCCTGAACATTATCGCCCAATAGCAATTTGTTATGCGCATTCCAAAGTTATGGAGAGTACGGTTAACCACCATATTTAGAGTGCAACAATGTACACTTGCAGTATGGCTTTCGTAGAGGATGCTCCACTGGAGATTTGCTAGCCTTCCCATCGGAAAAATTGTGTCGTTCCATTCACCGTTTTGGCGAAGGAAAAGAGTTTTGAATTTGATTATTTTGACAATTGAATATACAATTTTCGTTATTGGTTGAATTGAAAATACAAAAATTATTGAATAGATAATTTTCGTAATTGAAAACACATTTTTGTTATTTTTTGTGTTTCAATTACAAAAATTATCTATTCAATAATTTTTGTATTTGAAATTCAACCAATAACGAAAATTGTATATTCAATTGTCAAAATAATCAAATTCAAAACTCAAAATTCAATAGAAAATATCAAGAAATTTTGTTTTTGAGCAAATGAATACTTGATTTAATTATGAAATAATTGAAACCAGTTCAATATGGGATAAATGTTTGAATTGAAATATAATTTTTTCTGTGTAGAGAAGTTTCGAGCTCAGATTGAGATAAATAATAAATGTTTTGAAGTTATAATATTGAAGTCAACCCAGTATCGACTCAGAAACCTATTTAATAATATTGCTAGGTGTTCAAATAACATTGATTATGTCTATGAAAAATCAGTCAATTTCTTTTTGGAAAACTTTCTTTGACAACCAATCTAATAATAAACTAAATAATGGCTTTTTCCCAAATTGAATTTAGGATCCTTAATTATAATCACTGAAATTGATATGTAATATAAATTAAATGGCATTTCAAAATCATCTATTTAAAACATTAAATTGATTTGTAATTAAACCCCAACTCAATGACAAAAACAGGATTCGATTTAAATTTAGGGTATCATTGTAACTTAAAAAACTTTACATTTTTCGTTTTATTTTGGGGCTGCTTATTATGCAACGCATCTTTTAAGATTTTAACCTACATGTGTTTCAAGAAAACTACCATGTCTTAACATGTCCTTTAATTTTTATTATTGTTGTAAAACTGTTGTCAAGGAAAGGGAATCATCATATTTTTTTTGGTTTTGTTTTGTTTTTTTACATTAACATTTTCTCATTTTGTAGAGAAATTAAACCTTCAGCTTGTTAACGATAAAAAGGGATATGAATACATACAATTACAAACACACACACGAACAGACAGGCATAAATACATTTAAAAAGAATCCTTATTTGGAATTGTAGTTGTGTGCATGAATGTATTTAAGACTGACTGTTTTTTAAACAATAGATACATTCACAAGGTCTCCTATAATATCTTATTGTCATAATATCCTAATATTTCACGACTCGGCGGCTCGGCTTAACCGACTCTTAGGAGTTCGGCGCAGGTCTTTGCTAGTTGGTTACAGTTATTAGGACATTATGACATGATAGGACACTTTATGAATGGAGCAAATGTTTTATGTTTTATATAAAGAAAGAAACCTTTTATTACAACATGATTAAAACTTTTTTTATCCTCGTTTATTTTAATTTCTGTTTTTTTTTTAGGTTTTGTTTCTTTTAGAATTTTTCATTATTTAGCAGCTTTAAAATTTGCGTTATTGTGGATATAAATTACTGTAAGACACGCCGCGTGTCGCGTCATGGTGTCTGATTCCTTTATTTCGCAGAAATTAAAAAAAGAAAATGTTAGAAACACAATATTTTCTGGGCTATTTTCATTATTTTCATTTTTTTTCTTAAAAATATTGTTTTAATTTTATTTAAAACTTTGTTTTTGTGTTTGGGTGGCGGCAGTGAGAGTGTAGAAAATGTCTAATTAGAAAATTAGAAAAAAAGAATAAAAAGCCCTGTAAACTTGTACGATAATAATAATAAGTGTTTTGAAAAAAAAAATATTAAATTTAATTACAGCTAAATGTTTTGTAAAACAAATCTTTTGTATGAAAAGGTTTTATCATCATTCTCACAATTGAAAAATGGAATTGTGTTTTGCCAAGGCAACCCCCAAAGTCATTAAATAAAGTTTGTCTGGTTGTTGAGCAACGGGACAGCATGAGCTTAAGATTTATTAGATTACATTTTAGTTAAGTTTAAATTATATGTATTCACCCTCACTTTTTATAAAAATAATTATCAGGACAACATATTTCAAACACTATTGCTTAGTGTGAAGCAATTTATGAATCTCTATAAACATCTCTTTGATTTAACCTAAACCTGAACTATTGAACATTATAGTGTAAACAACAAAGTTTTTTTGCTTCGAAAATATCAAAATCATTGGGAGCAATTTCAAAACGTTTGCGAGCAGTAGGGTTCATCCAAAAGCAGAGAAATTGGGTACCATACGAATTGAAGCCACTAGACTTTGAAAGACAGTTTTGCGTGTCCGAAATAATGCTTGAACTCTATAAAACAAAATCATTTTAGAACCGAATCATTACTTGCGATGAAAAATGGATACATTAAACGAAGCATAAGAGGTTTTATGTGAAGCCGAGTCGACACCAAAGCTAAATATCCATGGCGCTAAGGAAATTCTCTGTATTTGGTGGAAACAAAAGGGTTCCATCTATTGAAAGCTGCCGAAATCAGTAAAGAACGCAACTGTTTCATTTCAAGCATTGGGCGAAAAATGCCCAGAATATGCGGCTGGATATGGGAAGTTTTCATCGCATTATAGTCCAGAACGTGCTCCGTCCGACAACTATTTTTTTTTACATGTACCAGCACTCATGTGATGACCCTAATTATGCAATGCATTGCGTTGGAACTAGGAAAACAGGTTGTGGGAGGAAGGATAGGGGGAATACTGTTTGTGGACATTTGATTTTAATTTTCTTATATTGAAAATAAAAGGAAAGACTTCAGCAGGAAGCTTATTCTACATACGGACTGTACGGCTAAAGAACGGATTTTCCATGTATTGATGAGCCCTTGCCAAAGAACGTGTAGGGAACGAATTCCCTAAGTTCGGCAGAGCATATTCCAAAAACAACCCACATTGCGACGATGTTCCAGTGAGTCAATAGAACTGGATACCCTTCTGTCACCTATAAGTACCTTCGTCCTCTCTTGTACGCGGTTGAGTAACTCCAAAATAGATTTCGAAGCACCAGCCCATCCAAAAATGAAAGTTTTATTCCATTTTGGGTCGGATATAAGTGTGACAAATAGTAAGGAGATCAGATGGAGTGAAGTATTTCCTACACCGTTTGAGAAAACCAAGGCTCTTGAATGCTTCCTTCGACACTTGCAAAATGTGTTTTGTCCATCGGATGTCGCACTGAGTACTCATGCCTAGAACATCAAGAGCTTCTGATTCTTTAATATTTTTTTTTCTCCATTACCCCACTTGGGGGCATTTGGCTTCCACAAAGCATCTCCATTTTATACGAATTGTTGAAGTAGTTGTTTTTTCGCGTATTTCCCATGTAGATTGCACTGTCCTTCCTAATTATTGGAGTATCGTACGTCTCCATGTACGGATGTTGCCATTAAATCCATTGTTATTGTTTGTATCAGTTTAAATGGTTGTTGTTCCAGCTAAGTAGATGATTGGTCTGCTGTAGCGGGTCTTCGGATACATGTATGATGTTGCCATAAGGATTCAATCGATTGTTATTATTGCCTTGTGTCAGTTTCGTTAATCGGTTGTTGATCCAGCTAAAGCTACGTTTCCGCATACACCGTAATCGGCACCGAAAACGAAATTCCATACATTTGCACCGAAAAAAAATTCGTTTTAGAAAAATTTTTCGGTGCAAATGTATGGAAAATTTGTTTTCGGTGCCGATTACGGTGTATGCGGAAACGTAGCTTAAGTAGATGATTGGTCTGCTGTAGCTGGTCTAGGATAATGGTGCTGCCATCTGTCGTTGCCTAGAAACAACGCCCTCTGTGTATTTGGTGTAGTGGTGGGGAACCTTGCTGATCTTTGATTCCTAAATTTTTTTCACCCAGGGAGTGGCGGGCTGCCTGACCTTTTTCCATGATGTTATCTACTTTTCCAGGAGCGGTCAGGGGCTTCTTGGGTGGATTGTTTAGAGGGAGGTTAATTTTAAAAACTCGAAAACCATGATTTAAATTTTTCGTCCTTTGCCAGGGATCGAACATGGGGTGCCGCCACTCTTTAATATTTACACCATCCATAAAAACAGACGAAGCTACATGACCTGTCGTAAGCTTGTGTGTTAACATACAACATTGAGTCTTGTGTACATTAAAATAGACTCTGTTCGCACAACCCCATTCAGAAATTGTTACAAAATCCCGATTAAGGGAATCATTCATGTTTTGCCTCAATCTCCGACAAGCCTGGTCTATAATTGAATGAATATGAATGGCAAAGTATTGTGTCATCTGCAAAAGAATAGATAGGGTTGGAAGTTTGACGTAGAAGGTCGTTTAAAAAGATAAGAAATAGAGTAGAAGAATGAACGCAGTCTTGCGGTATCCCTGAATTTATCATGAACTTGTCTCTAAAAAAACTCGATATAAATCGAGAAAAGTTATTACCGACAACAATGAGCAATCAGTTTTGATAGAAGCGCACCATGATAAACCCTATCGAACGCCTTAGAATTGTCTAGAGCCACAACTTTACTTTCACCAAAACGTTGAATGGAAATACACAATTTTTCCGATATGAATGCTAGCAAGTCTCCAGTAGAGCGTCCTCTACGAAAGCGATACTGCCGGTCGCTGAGTAAATTGTTGGACTCTAAATATTTCACAAGATGGTGGTTAACCATACTCTCCATAACTTTGGAAAGTGCAGAACAAATTGCTATTTGGCGATAATTTTCGGGCTTGTTAGCCTCTTCCTTTTAAGGAATTGGCGTTACATTAGCAACCTTCCAACATACAGGAAATATTCCGCCACGGTATAAAGTGCTGAAAAGGTTAGTTAATGGATGAGCTATCGTCAAAGAACAGTGCTTCAAAAACAGTGCTGGTATACAATCAGGCCCAGGAGACTTGTTTATGTTGAGATCCGTTATTCGGCATAGTAACTGATACTCTTTGATTGCTTTCCGATAGGTTCGAATTAGTTGCAAATAAATAATTCAGACAAAAGGTTAGCTTTATCAAACGAGTCAGTGAATGATTGGCCATCTCTTAAAAGAGTAGGAATTGAGGATTTAGCAATATCCTTTATTCTTTTAACGTATGACCAAAAGCTTTTACTGCCCCGGAGAGCAATAAGAACTTTGGCAAGGAGGCGCTGATTCTGAATGCTTCCTCTCTGGAACTGATTGTAATTTTGCACTTGTGATTAAACCAGGATTTTCATGAAGGTTTTCATCCCCATCATAATCATATTTTCTACCATTTTCGCCATGGCATTGACACTATTGTCTAAGAAACAGAGTTTCCAAACGAGCCTTTTCGCAAACATAAGTTGAATGTTACGTTGCTGGTCGTTAAACATTGTGAAGTCCAGAGAGCGAAAAGGAGGCGGAAATGGTACAATAATAAGAATTACCAAGAGGTGCAAAAACATATACTTCATACATTTATGAGTATTTATGTGATTTTTGGAACTGCAATATAAATTGGGCTATGGACCGATCTAAATTTATGTATCATAAAGGCTGGAAGAAATCATGGTCCGACTCTTAACATTTTCAAAACACCTTGTCCTTTTAGCACAGGAACAATTTGTGCAAAATTTCTTAATATTATTTATAATACATATTGGGCAGTTCATGTCAAGTGAACCAACTTTTGAAATCGATGTCTTCAGGCACAATTTTCCAACAAGATCGGTCGAGAACTCTCCGTGTTAGAGGGGGTCAAAATTTGATATTTTGGCCTAGCAGTTGTTTTTTCTTATCCATGTAACTTATTACCTATTGTTCTTAGCAAAATGTGTCCCAAATTGTTTAGCTTTTTCTTCAATATTTCGAAAAAAAATATTTAAAAAAAAATTAAAAATTTAAATAATTTTTTTTTTCCGAAATCAAAAACTTTTTTTCAAAATGGGCCTTTTTTTCTTAAAATAAAGCTTAGATATTTTCCTTGAAGACCTATTTGGTCGCTTAGTGGGATTCGAGTTCGGTATCTATCAAAATAAATGTTTTGTTACTCAAAAAATACAATTTTTTAATTTTTTTTTTAAAAATCAAAAACTTTGTTGACTTTTTTTTGAAAAATCAAAAACTTTGTTGACATTGTTTTCAAAATGGGCACTTTTTTTATTAAAATAAAGCTTAGACATTTTCCTTGAAGACCCTCTTGGTCGCTTAGTGGGATGCGAGTGGGATATCTATCAAAATAAATATTTTGTAACTCAAGACATACAATTTTTTTCCTTTTTTTTTGCAAAATCGAACTTTTTTTCCAATATGGGCCCTTTTTTAAAAATGTATTTTTGCTCAAAAGAAAGCTTAGGTATTTTCCTTTAAGACCTATTTGGTCGCATAGTGGGATGCAAGTGGTAAATTCGGGGATTTTTGTTACACAAAATGTTTAAATTTATGTCAATTAACTATTAAGAATAACAAATTATATTTACCTAGAAATTAATTGAATACTGCTCTACTACACCTACATGAAATTTCATGTTAATCGGATAAGCCAGTCTGATTTATTTTAAAAATATTTTAATTCTGTTCCTACTAAACCTTTCCTATAGTTTTTCTATATTTACCCCCATAATCTTCTCAATCATCTAACGTGTTACACCATTTAGCACTTAAAAGTTCTAAATATAAGAGCAGCTCATCTGAGTAATAACGTGGTAGAAGATAATAATCAAATGACTTCATCACACGTTTATAGTAAGTTTCCAGCGAAAATTCAATATATTGGAGAAACAATTTTTAACTCACGTTTCAGGTGTTAAATAATTAAAAACGCACTATGTCTTCTACGCACATACACGCAAGCACGAACAGACTTTTGCAGTTAAAGCAATTTAAATGTCAGTTGTTTTTTGTTTGAACATTTTTAATTGTTTCTGCCACAATTCAAATTTAAAAATCATGAAAAATCCCATAAACATTTAAACAACAAGAAAGCTGATAAAATGTTGCAACGAATCGGAAAAGCCGTATAACTAAAACAGGAATTATTTAATTTACACTCGTTTCAACATTGATGACCGAGTACGCTCATCTACACGGGTTAACATACATTATGTTTATGTAACTTTATTCTATAAAAACATTGTAAAAATTACGACAACAACAATATGATTGCTTACAAACATTAATCTCATATACACATCATAACAACAAGCTAAGCAGCAACATCAATGTTTTAATTAAAATTATCATTTATTTTTTGAGGCAGTCTCACATTTTGGTTTATAACTTTGTTTCTACTGAACCGATTTTGCTTATTTTTAATAGCAACATGCTTAGGATAATGATAAACATTTTAAGCAAATATCATTAAGTTTGGTTTCGTATTTTAAATGTAAGCATGATTTACACACACATAGAATGATATTTATACTTTGTGGGTTCTTACATGAAAAGTTGTAAAGTTACATACGTTACAACAAATATATAGTATATATCACCTATAAAAAACGCCGCGTTAAAACACACACAAATAATATTAATTTAAATTTATTAATAATTCCTATAATAATACAGAATGTGTTTTTTTGTCCAACTTATATTATGGTAATTTATAGTTTTTTAAATAACAAATAAGAAACACAAAAACTATTTATTTATAAACACGTACAAATGTGAGAATTAATTGATTTTTATTTTTGGTGCAAAACACTTATAACTAATTTAACAGCTTTTTTATGGGTAATTCTTTTAAATATATTTACAACATTTTAATTAAATTTTTATTTAAACATCAACTTAGGGTTTGGAATTATTTATAGTAAAGTATGGGTGGCATGTTATACGCCACTCAAATTTTAATTCGTTAATTAACACTTACGTTCCATATAAATTGGAGAATGATGATACATGTGTTCTTTGAATATTATTGGGAATTTTTAAAAGGGTATATAATAGGGGGTATAATAGGTTTGTTTCATCTGGAAGAAACAAAGTTTCCAAAAAATATGCACTTAGGGGAAAGAATCCTACTCATGCAGTGTATTGTGCTGAAGGGAGGAAAATTTTCCGAAAATGAAATTAGATGGAGTACACTTTGTGAATGTTATATTTGAATAGTTCAACACTGATACTCCCAGGAAAAACTTCAGCAGGGAGATAATGCAACATATTTATTAATAGTCGAAACCATTTCACCAGCAGTGCGTTGCAATTATTCAAATTTGTGAGGAAGAACGTACATAATATATAAATGTAACGATGAGTGCGAAAAGTTCCATTATTTTATCAGAATTAAATTTAAATTTATTTCAAATAAATTGCAACGACAAATCAATAGACTTTGAAGCATACATGATAATTGTAGTCCATTTTCGGTTGGATATAGGTGGTGTAAACCGTAAGGAAATCAGATGGGGAGAAGTATAAAAGACCTTCTATCACTTCCAACGTTTAAAAAAATCGCCGCACAGTGGCTCATTATCGTTTTTCATCGGCCAAAACTCTGTAACTTTTGAACCGATAGAGATATTTTAGAATTTTTTTTGATGGACAGATAGATATCTTTTTGAATTTTTCTCCAGTTTTAATTTGATTAATATCGGTTCAGCAGTTGTTGAACAATTTAAGGTTAAAGCTGAACTTTTAATTTTTGTATAGCATTTGGTATGAAAATGCAAATTTTTTGTTTTTTGAATCAGCTATACTTATTGAAAAAGTTATCAGCAGATAAAAACAATTAAGGAAATTAAGCTCGACAATATAATACCCTACACTATAATTTATTTTTGTGAATGATTATCGGAAGAGGGCATTATATGGGAGCTATGACTTATTATGGACCTATCGCCATGAAATTAGGTCGTGTGATTTATGTCTATATGGAAGTTATTTCTGTTGAATTTTGTGTTTATGCCAACATTTTTAAGAGATTTATGCTCGTTAAAGGGATTTTCGGAAGAGGGCATTATATGGGAGCTATGACTAATTATGCACCGTGGCATTAATTCAGTTTATATAAAACTTATTTGGAGCAAAATTTGTGTAGATACATATATAAATTAACCATTTACGACCGATAGAGTATAATTTCGGGAGAACATTTGTATGGGTGATAATGGAACGTTTTCAGTAATTTTCAATAGGCTTCGTCCTCTGGCCAATTTGGGAGTAATTTCATTCAACTGAAAAAAGTGTTCAACAAACAGGTCAAAACAGGTCAACAAGTATATATAGGCTTAAAGAGGACACTTTGGTCTTTCTCCTGGTAGTAAAATTTGTTTAACCTCTTTTGACTCAAAGCACTTTTATTCCACTGAAGTTCAAATTTGACTAAAATATAGTACCTGAGAAAAAATTAATAATACATCAGGTATAAACTGTACTGTGAAAAGTCATACCAGTTCTTAAAGACAATTATCCTGCCAACATAACAAAAAAAAATCATCCCATTATCGATAATAGTTCGCGAGTAATGATAATTTACTTCTCATCAAATTTACAAAAATCACATTTTTTATAAAATGACATAAAATATTTGACTTTAACAGCATGCCACTCACACAGTTGACAATATTTTTATCTAATTTTTTGGCTACCTTAGTTTCAATGTGTTTGATATTAAATGACATTAAAATTGGTGTTAACATAAAGTTGGACTTTTGGCCTATGAAATTGAGATATGAGCCACCGTGCGCCGCATCTGAAGGGTTCTTTCGACATTTAATTCATCCATGTAGAAAGTGAGAAAACAAAATGTTATGATTAAAAAAAAAATTCAGGCAAACCTGCTTCCATTACAGGAGAAATGCTTTTTGTAGGATTGGCTCACAGTTGCAATAGCAAAATGTTTATACATGTTTAGATCTGAATTAGCTTAAACTGGACTTCATTCGACCAGATAGCTATGTATAGATTTTTATAGGTAATCTTTAGTTAGCGATAGAAACACATTTATAGGTGTTCTAGAGCTAGTGATATAGAAAATTTTGTGGTGATCTATAGCTAGCGAGAGAGACACTTTTATAAGTGATCTGGAGCTAGCAATAAAGACACTTGTATAACTGATCTAGAGCTAGTGATATAGACACTTTTATAGGTGATCTCGAGAGCCTTTTATAGGTGATATTGAGCTGGCGATAGAGACACTTTTATAGGTGATTTTGAGCTAGCGATAGATACACTTTTAAGGCCAGCCTTAGCTAGCGATAGTAAACCTTTTTTTGAGTTAGAGATAGAGACACTTTTGTAGATGATCTTGAGCTAGCGATAGAGAGACTTTTATATGTGATCTTGAGCTGGCGAAAGAGACACTTTTATAGGTGATCTTGAGCTGGCGAAAGAGACACTTTTATAGGTGATCTTGAGCTCGCGAATGATACACTTTTATAAGTGATCTTCAGTTAGCGTTACAGAGGCTTTCATAGGTGAACTTGAGCTAGCGATATAGAGCCTTTTGTAGGTGATCTTGAGCTAGAGAGCCTATTAGAGGTGATCTTGAGCTGGCGATAAAGACACTTTTATACGTGATCTTGAGCTGCGATAGAGACACATTTATAGGCGATCTTGAGCTGTCGAAGGAGACACTTTTATAGGTGATCTTGAGCTCGCAAAAGTGAGACTTTTATGGGTGATTTTGGCTCCCTATCGCTAGCGTTTTGTAGTTTATTTTGAGCTAGCGATAGAGATATTTTTATAGGAGATTTACAGGTAGCAGTAGTGAGCCCTTTATAGGTCTTCAGTTACAGAGGCTTTCATAGGTGAACTTGAGCTAGCGATAGAGACACTTTTATAGGTGATCTTCAGCTAGTGATATAGTCACTTTTAAAGGTGATCTTGAGCTAGCGACAGGGAGAATTTTAGAGGTGATCTTGAGCTAGCGATAGGGAGCCTTTTATAGGTCTTCAGCCAGCGATTGACAGCCTTTTATATTTGGTGGATTGTGAGTCAGGTCATCCCGGATTAGATAATTGCCGTTGCTTCTGTATTATATTTGTGAAAATTTGTGTATGATTGTCTGACACCGATAACATAATTTATTGTGGTTTTCTTTGAGTGGGAAAAAATTCTGAGAATTTTTATCTGCTGAAATCGCACAATTATGTATTGCAGAATAGTGAGTAATGGAATTTATTAGGGCCATCGATTACGCATTTCTTAATCATTATATAAATACGGAAATCCAATGTTCTCTGTTCTTTAAAGGCAAAAATATTCCCTCTGGCTATACATTTCTGTTGATGCCAGATTTAACAATAAACTGTATGTGATTTTAAAAAACGTTTGAATATAAAACATTTATATTAGATATAAAATACTGCACTTACAGAAAAGATTCACAAAATGTCCGGTTTGTTACCTCATTTTCTTAAACGATCATTAACTTTTATGAACTAGGTTTTATTGTGAAGATAAAACTAAAACAATAGCGAAATAAAATATTTAATTTTCGAGGAAAACCCATAAAGTACAGAAAATTCCACTCAACCATTTAAAGTACCTTCTTACTTTTATAGTTAAGAAGAAATCTCTAGCTGCCCACGCCTAAAAACACATGAATGAATTTTTATATTTATACTATTTTTATTTTGATACTCACATCTTGTTTTTAGTAAATTGTTGTATGAGAGAACTTTAAGAGTGTCGTGGAAAAAGAATTTCAGACAAATCTAAATGTATTTAATGTCTGGGAGGCTTTTCATTTAATGATGCCACTTGATTTAGTGGCATAGTAGCAAATCAACAGCATCCGTTACTCATGCCGCAACCAACCAACAAACATGTGTATTCGCATCATTATGATGCAACTTTAATGGTTTTATTTATTGTTTTCAACGAAAATTAAAACAATCGCCACACGGGTATTTTGGAAGGGAGGAAAATAAATACAGCAACAACAACAAACCGATTTGAAATATTATTTATGACATTGAACATGCTGTCAACATGAGGGCAGTAATGAAATCAGCAGCAGCATCATCATCATCACAATCGCCATTAGCAGTCTCAACGTCATTATCGTCAACATTTTTGCTGTTGGTTGGCTGGTTTTATTGTTTATTATTTTATGTTTTTTTTTATGGAAGTTGTTTATTAATACAATCACTATAAATAATTACTTATTGTTTACTATTCTCCCGGAAAAAAATGAACATGGAAAATCTAACGGATATTACAGTATTTAAAAGTTTAAATTTGTACAAACGACCTCGACAATATTTGATAATTTTTTTTAAAGAGTTGTAATTGAATTAAAAGAAAGTTGAAATTAAATTCGAGATAATTTATTATTTTGAATGGTTGACATAACAATAAAAAATACTTTAGAATAAATTTTGCAGAAAATTGTCATTAAATTAGTGGTCGATTAGCATCAGTTTCTGTTTATTAAATTTTGTATTATATTTCAAAATTTTTAAACACCAGTATACTTTAATTATAATGAATATGTTTCACATACATTGTAACCTAATAATATTGTACCTATATTAATAAAGTAAATGTGATTTAAATTGCTAAATAATATCCCATCTACTAATTTTTGTATTTTCATAATAAAATATTTATTATTATTGTCGTTCAAAAAAACAGTAATACACAAATAATTGTAATTAATTGAGTTGTAGGTCACAATTTTCACAAAATTGTTTTTGACGTGTTTGCATGTCAACTGAATTCAATTCAATTACTTAATGGCTGTATTGTTTTGTAGTCTTTTTTTTATTATTATTATTTGTTTTAAATATCTCAAACTCATTCAAATTAACAATTATTTAACAGTATTAATTTGTTAAAAAAGTGCTTTATTGTTTATTATATCTTGAACGAATATCGCCTATAAAAACAATTAATTGTAAATAAAATATTTATTAACAGTTAGGCCTAAACTAGCATAAAATATACTTCCATACAAAGTCATTTACAAGAGATCTGATGCAAGTGGTAGAGACACTTTTATAGGCGATCTTCAGCAAGTGATAAACATACTTATATAGCTGAAATTGAGCTAGTGATAGAGACACTATTATAGCAGACATAGAGCTAGCGATAGATGCACTTTTATATGTTATCTTGAGCTGTCGTTACAAAAATTTTTATAGGAGATCTTAAGGAGTTATGGAAGTAGTGATCTTTAGCTAGTACTATAGATGCTTTAATTGAGCTATCGAATATACACTTTTATATGCGATCTTGAGCTAGCGATAGAGACACTTTTGTAAGTGATCTTGAGCTAGCGATAGAGACACTTTTGTAAGTGATCTTGAGCTAGCGATAGAGACACTTTTGTAAGTGATCTTGATATAGCTATAGAGACACTTTTATAAGTGATATTGAGCAAGCGATAGAGACACTTTTATAGGTGATCTTTAGCTAGCGATAGAGACACTTTTGTAAGTGATCTTGAGCTAGCGATAGAGACACTTTTGTAAGTGATCTTGATATAGCTATAGAGACACTTTTATAAGTGATATTGAGCAAGCGATAGAGACACTTTTATAGGTGATCTTTAGCTAGCGATAGAGACACTTTTGTAAGTGATCTTGAGCTAGCGATAGAGACACTTTTGTGAGTGATCTTGAGCTAGCGATAAAGACACTTTTGTGAGTGATCTTGAGCTAGCGATAGAGACACTTTTATAGGTGATATTGAGCTAGCGATAGAGACACTTTTATATGTGATCTTGAGCTAGCGATAGAGACACTTTTATTGGTGATCTTGAGCTAGCGATAGAGACACTTTTATTGGTGATCTTGAGAGACACTTTTATTGGTGATCTTGAGCTAGCGATAGAGACACTTTTATTGGTGATCTTGAGCTAGCGATAGAGACACTTTTATTGGTGATCTTGAGCTAGCGATAGAGACACTTTTGTAAGTGGTCTTGAGCTAGCGATAGAGACACTTTTGTAAGTGATCTTGAGCTACCGATAGAGACACTTTTGTAAGTGATCTTGAGCTACCGATAGAGACACTTTTATAAGTGATCTTGAGCTAGCGATGGAGACACTTTTGTAAGTGATCCTGATCTAGCCCGAGAGGCACTTTTACAAGAGAGTTTGAGCTAGCGATAGAGATACTTTCATAGGTGATTTTGAGCTAACGCTAGAGACACTTTTATAGGTGATCTTGAGCTAGCGATTGAGAGACTTTTATAAATGATCTAGAGCTAGCGATAGATACACTTTTGTAAGTGATCTTAAGCTAGCGATAGAGACACTTTTATAAATGATATTGAGCTAGCGATTGAGAGACTTTTATAAGTGATATTGAGCTAGCGATAGAGACACTTTTATAGGTGATCTTGAGCTAGCAATAGAGACACTTTTATAAGTGATCTTGAGATAGCGATAGAGGTACTTTTATAGTTGATCTTGATCTAGAGATAGACGCACTTTTATTAGTGATCTTGAGTGAGTGATTGAGACTCCTTTATAAGTGATCTTGAGCTAGCGATAGAGACACTTTTATATATGATATTGAGCTAGCGATTGAGAGACTTTTATAAGTGATCTTGAGCTAGCAATAGAGACACTTTTATAAGTGATCTTGAGATAGCGATACAGACACTTCTATAAGTGATCTTGAGATAGCGATAAAGGTACTTTTATAGTTGATCTTGATCTAGAGATAGACACACTTTTATTAGTGATCTTGAGTAAGTGATTGAGACTCCTTTATAAGTGATCTTGAGCTAGCGATAGAGGAACTTTTATATGTGATCTTAAGCTAGCGATAAAGCCACTTTTACGAGAGATCTAGAGCTAGCGAAAGATACACTTTTATAAGTGATCTAGAGCTAGCGATAGAGAAACTTTTATAAGTGATATTGAGCTAGTGGTAAATTCACGTTTATAAGTGATCGTAATCAGTTTTAGAAATGATCTTGAGCTAGCGCTAAAAACATTTTTATAGCAGATCTAGAGCTAGCGATAGAGGAACTTTGATATGTGATCGTAAGCTAGACTTATAATACATCTTGAGTACCTCTTCTATAGCGTTAATTTGTGAATTTCCAATAAATAATTACAGCTCATAGTGTTTTAACAAATTTTATGATTCACAACAATTAAAAGGGGATTTTTATGACAGCTGATAACAACGCAATTATATACAAAATAAAATTACACATTATAATCAAATAAAAATAAATAAAATTAATTTATAAACAAAATAAAAACGATATTTAATTAACTTAAGCACTCAGTGAAGACCATTACTCCTCGAAAATATCTAAACACTCAAATTTCTTTATTCTAACCATAATGAGTGAGTAACTAATTGAAGAAAATTCCATTTGAAATTATTTTATTTTATTTTTGTTTTGCTTTTTCTCTGAAAATATTCCAAATCACAAAAAAACACTGCGCGATATTTAATGTAGGAATTGTATTTATTTTAATAATACTAGTATTTGTTTTTATTACTGTTGTTATTTAAAATTTTGTTTATTTTTTTAAGCAATTACCTGACCAAAAATATAAAACAAATTGAAATTTTTCCACTGTCATTGTTGGTGGGAGGTTGATAATCAAAACTTTTAAACTTCGTTGCTACACAAAAATGTTCGTGCTAAAAGAAAACATATTAAAAACTCTCAAAATTAAAGTAAAATCTACTGAGTTTTTTTATTTGTTTAAATATTTTTATCTAAAGTAATCGATGTGTTACAAAATATGATGGGTGTGTTAAATTCCCCGAATCTCTAAAATTCTCAATTGTGCACTTTATTTTCAGTTTAGGTTGTTGTGAAAATAAAATTATAAAAAAGTTAAACTTGTTCATTTGTTTACAAATATAAATTATATCTAATTTTTAATACAATTATGACATTTAGTGGTTTATTGTTGTCGTTGTACTCTGCTTGTTGTTTTTAATAAATTTTCTAGTGATTTTTTAGAGACAGTGACTAAAAAGAATAATTTAGTGAAAAATCAGGATAACCTTTGAAAGTGTGTCTATCGCAAGCTACATTTCACTTACAAATCTTATGTATTGTGGGTTTTATATGACCTATAAATCGGACTATATGGCTATCTCAAGTTCACCTATAAAAGCTTTCATATCTCTAGCTCAAGATCATCTATAAAAGTGTCATTAGCGCTAGCTGAAGATCATCTTTAAAATTAATTTAACCACTAGTTCAAGATCACCAATAAAAGTGTCTCTATCGCTAGCTCAAGATCACTTATAAAAGTATCACTATCGCTAGATCTAGTTATGCTATAAAAGTGTCTCATTCGCTTACTCAAGATATCCTATAAAACGCTCTCTATCGTTAGCTCATGATCACATATAAAAGGCATTCTATCGCTAGCTCAAGGTCGCCTATAAAAGTGTCTCTATCGCTAGCTCAAGGTCACCTATAAAAGTGTCTCTATCGCTAGCTCAAGGACGCCTATAAAAGTGTCTCTATCGCTAGCTCAAGATCACCTATAAAAGGATCTCTATCGCTAGTTCAAGATCACCTATAAAATACTCTCTATCGCTAGATCAAGAATACTTATACAAGAGCCTCTATCACCAGCTCAATATCACTTGTATAAGTATCTTTGTCTCTTGCTCAAGATCTCCTATAAAATGTTTCCTATGTCTCTAGCACATGATCATTTATACAAGTATAACTATCACTAGCTCAAGATCACTTATACAAATGTCCCTATAGATCATTTATACAAGTAAATAAAAGTGTCATTAGCGCTAGCTCATGAACACTAGGCTATGATCACCAACAAAAGTATATTTATCGCTACCTCATGATCACTTATACAATTGTCACTATCGCGTGCTCTAGATTATTGATACAAGTGTATAGAATTGTCATTAGCGCTAGCTGAAGATCACACATACAAGTATTTTTAGTACTAGCATAAGATCACTTATAAAAGTGTCTTTATCGCTAGCTAATTATCGCTATCTTTAGCTCAATATTGCCTATACAATTGCATTTATCGCTAACTCCAGAGTATCTATTGTTAGTTCAAGATTGCCTAAAAAAGTTTCCCTATTACTAGCGCAAGATCACATATAAAAGTATATCCATGTCTCGATCAAAATCACCTATAAAAGAGTCTCTATTGCTAGCTCAAGCTCACCTACAAAAGTATGCCTATCACTTGCTCAAGATCACTTAGAAAAGTGACTCTATAGGTAGCACAAGATCACCTATAAAAGTGTCTCTATCGCTAGCTTAAGAGCACATAGCTCTTTAACTGATAAATTATAAAATTCAATTTGTTATTTCTTTATTTCTTTCTAATAATTTTAAAATTGGATGAACATAATATGTGATGCCTTCATATATGGGCAATTCCATATCATCGTACGTGATATTTGTACGTCTATGGAGTGGAATAGATTTTGCAAAAATAAGAGTATCTGAAAAATAATTTGGTCTTTATGTTCCAATCAGAGGGTACTATATTTTAAAATAATAAAAAGTTCTTTCGAAATATTGTTGTCCTAAATATTGAGCGAAATAAGGGTATCGTACATGACATAAAACGGAACTTATTTTGAGGTACATGTAGAAATATGCGAAAATATTCGAATCGTGAGAGGCGTTATGTATCCTTTTAATTTCTTACAGTAAACGAAATATTTTTCCTTTACAATCCGTAATATTTAAATAAAAACAATCTTTGGATGATTTTATAATAAATAAAATTTAATATCGTACGTGACAGATTTTTCTCTTATAATAAAACAATATATTCTGTAAATATGTCTTCACAAAAACTAAAAAAATGAATAGAAAATATACATTCGGTTTCAATAAACAATTTGACAACAGCAAAAAAACAATCAAAGTCAAATTCATTTCATACTACAAGCTAATTGGGACTCTAGTTTTCGCCGCTATTTTAGCCGTGGTAGCGATTCTCGTGGAATTGCCCATAGGTGAGTTTAAATTTCAAACTTATTGAGGTAGTGATTTAAAATACATAAAAGCAATTTGTGACAACAAATGATTTTTCCAAAAAATATTTTTCTAAATTAAAAACAATAATTTTCTTTAGAAAAACTAAAAAAAAACTATGAATCATAAACATATTTTTAGTCGAGATTTAAATAGAATTCAAAGTGCTGGTCAATATGGCAAACATATTTGGGAACAGCATAATAAATTTAGGTTTTATTGTGAGATCGGAAAGGATACCATGTCTACTCTTCATATACGCAATCATGCTATCGTGTTGAAGGGCAGAAAATATAGTCCCGACTAAAAAATATTAAATTATTTTTTAACGTATTCTCTGAATTTCAAACTTGAGCCAGACAAATAAATTTATTTAATTTCTAAAAATTTGTACTAATACAAAAACGTTTTTTGTACAATTCAACCTACTGTTCTTAGAAGGAATGTAAACATACACATGTGCATTATTGATATTTGTAGCTAAGGCCGGAAAGGCGGCAACGATTGTTTTCTTTAAACAAACTTTTAATAAAGTTTTTTCTTTAAATTTTGTTATTGTTTTTCCTAAATATTTATATGTATGTATTATTTTATTGTTTTATAAGCTTCTTTTATTATATATTTTTTTTGTATTTATTTATTTTGCTCTTGGTATTTTTATTACTGCTTGGATTTTTTTGTGACGTAAAAATTAATTACGTCGTCATTTGATATGACAGTGTGCGTGCACACTGGTATTTCTGTTTAAAATTTATTTGCTTAATTTGTTGTTGTTGCTGTTTCTGTTGTCTGCCAAAATATTATCTTATCATCGTCATACTCATATCTGTAGCGACTGATAAACATATTGTTTTTTTTTATATTTCTTCTTCATTCTACGTAGATATTTTCTTTAGTTTTATTTTTGTTATTTTTTTCGATTTTTTGTGAAATATTTTTATTGCGTTCTTGGTTACGTATTGTTCTAAATAAATTAAAATTGTGTTTGCGTCCATACAAATGTATGAATAATGGCATGAAATGAAATGCGCTACAGGGATGGACAGTTAAATAGAAGCAAGTGTATTTGAGTAAATAAGTAAGGTGTTTTAGTTAAGATTAGGTGAGTGAGTTGTGCTATAGATCTTCAATGTCAGTTAAATATACAGATGATTTTTACAACACAAGATCACCTACAAAGGTATCTCTATCGCTAACTTAAGATCACCTATAAAACTGTATATATCGCTAGCTTAAGATAACATGTAAAGGTGTCTCTATCACTAGCTCAATATCGCCTTTAAAAGTATCTCTAACGTTAGCTCAAGATCATCTATAAAAGTGTCTCTATCATAGCTAAAGATCGCCTACATAAATGTTTGTATCGCTAGTTCAAGATAATACTGTCTCTATCAGTAGCTCAATAACATCTATAAATTATAACATTTATAGAATTGTATTTATTATTTAAGATCACCTATAAGATCACCTATAAAACTTTCTATATCGCTAGTTGGAGATCACTTATAAAAGTGTTTTTATCTCTATCTAAAAATCGCCCATAAAAATGTGTCTATCGTAGCTAAAGATCGCATACAGAAGTGTTTCTATCGTTAGCTCAATATCAAACTATCTCTATCGCTAGCTCCAGATGATTTATAAGAGTGTCTCTATCCTAAGATAACCTATAAAACTTCTCTATCTCAAGCTCATGATCATCTATAAAAGAGTATAGCTTAGATCACTTACAAAAGTGTCTTCATCTCTAAGTCAAGATCACATATAGAAGTATATCTAACGATAGCTAAATATCAACTATAACGGTGTCTCTAACGTTATCACAAGATGAACTATAAAAGCGTTTTTATCTCTATCTCAATATCGTATATTAAACAGTCTCTGTCGCTAACTAAATATTATATATAAAAGTGTCTCTATCAATAGTTCGAGATCACCTATTAAATCGTATCTATCGGCAGATCAATTTCTCAATCGCTAGCTCAAGATCACCTATAAAAGGTTCTCTATCGCTAGTTGAATATCACCTATAAAAGGCTCTCTATCGCTAGCTGAAGATCACCTATAAAAGGCTCGCTATCGCTAGCTCAAGATCACCTATAAAAGGCTCTCTATCGCTAGCTCAAGATCACCTATAAAAGGCTCTCTATCGCTAGCTCAAGATCACCTATAAAAGGCTCTCTATCGCTAGCTCAAGATCACCTATAAAAGGCTCTCTATCGCTAGCTGAAGATCACCTATAAAAGGCTCTCTATCGCCAGCTGAAGATCACCTATAAAAGGCTCTCTATCGCTAGCTCAAGATTACTAATAAAAGGCCCTCTATCGCTAGCTCAAGATCACCTATAAAAGACTCTCTATCGCTAGCTCAAGATCACCTATAAAAGGCTCTCTATCGCTAGCTCAAGATCAGCTATAAAAGGCTCTCTATCACTAGCTCAAGATCAGATATATATATATTTCAAGATTACCTATAAAAGTGTCTCCACTGCTAGCTCAAGATCATCTATAAAAGTATTTTTATATGTAGCTCAAGAACATCTATAGAAGTGTATTTAACGGTAGCTCAATATTACATAAAAAAGTGTCTATATCGCTAGCTTGAAACCATATATAAAAGTGTCTCTACATGTAGCTCAAGATCACCTATAAAATTATTGCTATTGCTAGCTCGAGATCACTTGTAAAAGGGTTTCTATTGCTAGCTAAATATCTCGTATATAAGTGTCACTATCGTTGCCGGCTCTTAGTTGTAAAAGCAAAACTGCTCCTGTCAACAGGCATTGTGAATTTCGTCTGCTCATTGCATTATTTTTTGCGAAAAAAAAACCATCACTATGGGTGCTCTGTACCATCAATTTCAATGGTGAAAAAATGGTTTACTGAATTCCGTCGTACGAACACGGAAAACAAATGAAACAAATATGGTGTTGGCCGATTGGAGATTGAAAGTGCGAGAGATTGTGGAAGCTATAGGCATCTCTCGTGGCTCATTGGTTTCAATTTTGAATAATCACTTGGGTATGAGAAAGCTATCTGTAGGATGGCTCTAGCATTTGCTCACACAATCGGGTGCACAAAAGGGTACACAAATGTGCAGTTTCCATGGCAAAAATCCATTAATTAGTCTATGAAATGCTCCCTCTTCCACTCTATTCTCCAGATTTAACACCGAGTGACTATTTCTTGTTTGCAAATCTGAAGAAATGTTTCGGCGGAAAGAGATTGGTCTCCAACGATGAAATCATCTCACAAAAAATACCTATTTTGATGACCTCGACAAATCCTATTTTTAGAAAGTTATACAGAAATTGGAGAAACTTTGGACAAAGTGCATAGGACTGAAACGAAAGTGTAGGGAGAATCCATATCCAACAGAAAACATCTATTTTCGGATTTGACATCTTCGATTTTAATGAAATTGAACACACATATTTCGATTCCAAAGGGTTCCTCAAATCAATGACTTTTTCATGGGAAACCTTTCTATTTCAAAAATGTCGCGATTTGAAAATTGAAATAATTGTCTAAAATTATATTGAAACTACTAAAAGTTCAACATAATTTTTGATACCATTTTAAAGGCAAAGATATTATCCTCAAAATGGTGTGAATAAAATTCATTACATCAAAAAGGTTAAAGGTAAATTTTCGGAGCATATATTTCAATGTAAAAAAATATCATAGATCGCAGTGTTAAAAATTCAAAAAGAACATGGTATGAGTACATAATTTCGATTGAGACTCGATTAGTTGTGAAGTTATAAAGAAAAACCTTATTAAAAGTACGTTTTTTCATATCAATTCATATAAAAATTTAAGCAAATAGAAAACAGAACACAGTCGAAACAATTTCAATTGATATGATAAAACCCAGGTGCTTAAACTTTTATATGAATTTCTTTTAATAAGGTTTTTTTTTATAACTCCTGAACCAATCGAGTCTCAATCGAAATTTTTTTGAACGAATATAGTAGAGAGCTTAATTGTACTCATACCGCGTTCTTTATTAATTTTTAATACCACAATCTTTGATATTTCTTATATTGAAATGTATACTCCGAATATTAACCTTTTGGAAGTAAACAATTTTATTCACAACATTTTTAAGACAATATATTTGGCTTAAAAATGGAGTCAAAAATTATGCTGATCTTTGAGTAGTTTCATAGGTATGAGCAATTATGTGTATGTATATAATTTTAGACAATCTTAACAAATTTTTAAATTTTCAAATCGCATTATTTTTACATTGGAATGAGTTTCCATTGAAAGAGTCACTGATATGAGGAACAATTGCATATATTATGTATGTGGTAAATTTCATTAACATCGGAAATGGTAAAAAAATAATTTTTTATCTAAAAACTAGTGTTTCATTCAGAAAGGCACGGACTATTTGACCCACCTTCTTTGCACAGTGGGGTAGAATCGAAATGTTTTCAAAATTAATCAGTAATTTCTAATAGCAGCGGTTCTGTGTTGTCTCAGAATAGAATAGGATCTGATTTTAATCACTTGCCAATATTTGGCGTTGTTTAGGAATAATTGAATTTTCGAAATGCTTTTGTTTAGAACAAATTTATTGTACCTTTATTAAAATTTTAAACCCAACCTTTATTAAGAACATTCTGTAAACCAGTAAACCCAAAATTACTTATTTTCCATTTGGGTACCCTTTTGTTTTGCTAACAAAAACACCTAACAACCCTGACTTCAATAAATATGTAACAATTACATTTGCTGAAACTATAAATAGTTTTAATTTTTATTTATTATTTTCCATTTAACCACATTTTGCTAAAGGTCATTCTAATGATTATAATTAACACCTTAGCACATCATATATCACACATGCAAAAACAAATACAACTTTTTTTACTTTTTTTATTTTCATTTACAAACAATTAAAATGATAAATAAGTGTAGTAGAAATGAAAAAATAAAAAAATAAATAATATTTAACTTAGATACATATGTAGTTTTGTACATGTTATAGTTTCGTTTCTATTTAGTAGCTATTTTAACATAAAGATGTTAAACAAATAGAGCCAGTATGTTTACTTTAAGCCAACATTTACTTTTTTGTTCATTTCATTTCCTTTACGAAGTAACGTTCGTAACGGCTGGCAGCAACCAGCCAGTAACGAAGCCACGTTACTGGCTGCTTGCTGCTCTTCTTTAACACAAATTTTAGTTAAAATTTTTGAAATGGAAATTGTTATAAATTTTTCTCAATAATTATGGTAATAATAGCCATAGTGCAAGTACTCAAAATTTCCATTGAGTTTTGGTATGAAGTTTTCTTATATTTATTATTTGTTTTGATTATTTGATTTCAAAACAAACATAAATTTGTTTGGTATTCAAAATATAGTAAAATTATTTTAAGTAGTCTTCCCTTGCTATGTTTGTGTTATTGCTGTAGATGATGTAGTTTCTTTATTAATTTAATTAATTAACACAATCCATGCTTTAGGTTTGATTTGTGTATTTTTCAAATCGATATTTATTTGTATCTGTAGCTTTTTCACTTAACAGAATTTGTGTATATATATTGCATCGTATGTATGTGTAGAGGAGGTGTGAGCATTTTCAGCAAAATAATTTGCTTCTATGTTTTATATGGAATTTTTAAAAATACTAGTCAACTAATTCTTGGTAGGCCTGACCGAAAAATTTCCAAAAAAAAAAAATTTCCTCCGAAACGTTATTACATGTATCCAATTTCAGTCATATTCAGTTTCCAGATTTATCAATTAGAAAAGAAAACAATAAGTACCACACAGTTGGGCAGAATCAAAATTTATTGGAAATAAATTTATTGGAAATAAATCTGGCATTTCTAAACAGCTGAACCGATCAGGATAAATTGATGTGAGCGTAGGCAAGGAGTATTCAAGTTTAAGTTATTAAAATGAGCCCTACAAATTCTCCAGGGGCGGGGCTATGGGGCTCAAAGTAGGGTACCTTCGACATGTAACATTTATAAACACGTGTCATTTTGTTTCCCAACCGGTGAAGGTCTGAGTTTTAAAGTGGCATATTTTTGAATCTAATTGAGATATGGACTTGATTTTTTGTTTGTATTACCAAACATTAACTAGTGTAAACAAAGTGTGAAAAAACTTATCAAAAGGTTAAGCGAATCCCGCAATTCCTAAAAATTGGAGAGAAAATCCCAAAAGTGATATTTTTGCAATTTTGCTCATAGAGTCCACATTTATTTCGGGGCTGGAAAAATACTTTGGGAGTAAATAGCAAACACATCAAGGTTTCCAATGCTGCTTTCCGTTTTCTGATTCCAGTATTGGGATTTTAGAACATGTGATCCAAAGTTGAAATTTCGATAAAAAAATAGGTCAATTTCCGTAGGTCATAGGGGTGACATATTCGATAAATAGGACATGTTTTTTATACAAAAATGTTCTCCGTAAGGATACCTTACAGAAAAACATAAAATTGTTTTTGTGTTCTTAAAGAAAGTTTTAATTTTGACACGGAAGACAAATATCGCCCAGGCCAGCCAAACAAGTTTGAAGATCAAGAATTGGTGGCATTACTCCATGAAGATTGTTGTCAAACTTAACAAGAGTTTGCAAAATCATTAGGAGCTACTTAAACAGCAATTTCAAAACGTTTGCGAGCAGCAGGATTCATCCAAAATCAGGGAAATTGGGTACCATACGAGTTGAAGCTGAGAGACCTTGAGAGACGATTTTGAATAAATTTATGTTTCAAAATAAAACCCAAAAATTTAAAAAATCCCTCATTTTTAAGTCATAAATCTAAAAGGATGTGTTTGTTACCCATTCTATTGATGACCACAGCTGCGTATAAGTTACGAATTAATTCATTAATCTCCACAGCTTCGTATGAGTAACGTATTTTTTTTGTAAAATAAGTATACGATGGAAAATATATTGAAGAGAAACTATTTGATTTTTCAACGATATTCGGCTGTGACGAATGCCCTTCACCAAATTATACTTTAAAACTAAAATTAAAAATATTTTTAGGTAAAAATTTTTTTTTTTTAATTTTTTAGTGAAAACAATTTTATGACAAACAAAATATTTTTGGTGAAAAAAAACTTGGGTTAAAAATATTTATTCAGATTTTGTAGGTCGGAGTTAGTAGTTATACAGGTCGTTGCAGAAGCCTTTGAAAAATCTATCATTTGGTACTCATAATGTCTTAGTAATACAGATATAAGGAATGAGATCGAAAAATCCTTAACACACGTTTTTCATTAAAACTTTTAACCCAAGTATTATTTTATTTTTTTTGATCAAGTTACCTTTGAAAAATATGTCAGTTATTGTGTTTAATGTCAATTAATCTGATTAAAATGAGTGACGAGAAAAAAGTGCGTGCTAAAATTATTAAATATTTTCAATAAAATCCAACTTGGTATTACAAACCGTCAAACTGATTCCAATGTCATTAAACAGTATCGGGAGAACTTGTCCGTTGATATAATACCTGGTTCATGTAGAAGGAATGATCCACTGTTGTTTCTATAACCAATAAAGCATTTTCAAAAGAGCTCCCAACACATCCAGTAGGAAAGCAGTCCGGTTAGCTCAGTACTTGGACTATATGGAACGAAAAGTTAAAGCCAATGCAGGTTTAAATATACAGGGCTAAAAAAGTTCCTGACAGGAGCTCTGCTAAATATTTAGAGGCATATAGCACGGAAATTGAAGTCAAATTTTATACAAAAATATACCTGCTGCATAATGGATGACGAAACATTCGTATGGAAAATTTTTCCTAGTTTCCGGGTCAATATTTGTATGTTGCTGATGCTGGAGGGAATGTTTAGGACCCAAAAGCAGAAAATTATACAAAAAAGTTCTTGGTATGGCAAGCAATTGGCAGTTGCGGCATAAGAAACCAAACATTTGTTACAAAGGGCTCTATTAATACCGAAATTTACATCAAGGAATGTTTACAAATGAGGATGCTTCCATTCATAAGACTTCTTAATGTGTCCACTTATTTTTGGGCTAACTTGGCATCCTGTCACTATGGTAAGCAAGGTCTTGAGTGGTACCCGAACGATAATGTGGTATTTGTAACAATAGAGGCAAATCCTCTAAACTGCCTGGAGCTAAGGCCAGTGGAGAGATATTGGACTCTTGTTAAAAGAGAATTGAAGAGCATAAAACTGGTTTCCAAGAGTGTGTTTGATTTTAAACGGAGATTGACTACCTGTTTGAACAAAATGACAGAAAGCTCTATAAAAACCTTAACCCTTTAATGCCCCTGGTATCTTTAAAGATACAACTATTCAAAAAATTACCACATATTCAGTTTCGACTAAAATAGGTTAAAGTCTATTTTATATTGTTTATTATATAACAGGCCATAATTGAAAAAAAATAATTAGAATTCTGTTTGATCTAGGCTGTAAAAAACTTACATAAAAATAAAAAAATAAAAAAAAATCATTATAATTGATTATTTTTAGTAATAAATATTATAATGGTTGAACATTTACAACTATAAAAAATATTAGATTGTGGTAAAATCAGTTCTTAATAGATAGTTCACTATTTGAATGAGTTCCTGACTATAGATACTTCCCTGGACAGTATTAATCGGTTGTATATTTTAAGATACATTGGGCACTAGTAGCAAAAGTTTAATTTTCGTTACACTCCCATATTTTACTGATTAGTTGTGTATTTCCATTTATGCTTTTATCTTTGAAAGAGAAGGATTGACACTTAGTGTATACTGGAATGCTTTTATATTGTTTTTATAAGATATTATAATTCATTTTTTAATGTAATTCATTACCGTATTGAGAAATTTTAATAAAGATGGTAGAAAAATAATGACCGACGATGACGTTTGTAAATTACTTTGTAATGGCGAAGGCATAAGTGACGACAGCATTGATGACATAGAGGACGAAAGCGATAATTGTGAGGACCAAGGTGACATGTTGAATGAAAAGAAAGGTCGTATGCAGCTTATTACAGATGAAGAAGATATGAATCAGAGTGATATTGACCTCAATTTATCCATTCAGGACTACTTTCTCAACATGATCAATCATGATACAAATACGGGAGATTTGATTGAAGCGGAATCAAGTCACTTAGATTTACTTGAATCTGAACCTTCTTCTTCACTTGCTAATATAAATTTACATACCACTTCAATTTTATGTGATGGCAATCCCGATGTTCCAGCACAGGGATCCTCAATCATCCGCAAATATAGTGATAAGATTGCTACGAGAAATACCCCATTATCAAAACTACATAGTTTATTTTGACAATTATTACACTAATGGCACTTAGTAGTATTTTTGCGAACTCAGGGTATCCTGTCTGGTCTATTCGCCGAAATAGAATAAAAAATGCAAACGTCCTGATGAAAAGGTAATACTAAAATTGTATCGTGGAACTAGCGATGAATATATGGCACATATACATGTAATTGAGGTAGCTTCACTGTAATTGAAAGATAACCGAATTGTGAATTTAATCTCAAGTTATGTTGGCACAAAACCAATATCAGAATGCGTAGGAAATAATACATTGCAATCACCAACTGTAAAAATATTTGATAAAAAGGAAAGAACGCATAAGATAATTTCATGCCCTCAAATTATTAAGGACTACAATTTCCACATGGGAGGGGTCGATTTAGTGGATAGCGCAATGAGTCAGTACAAAATACATATGAAAAGTTGAAAAAGGACAACCAGAGTATTTTATCACCTTTCGGATATGGCTGTCAACTGCTGGCAATTATATAAATGAATCAATAAAAACAAAGCAGGATTTAAGGCTATGCGTTTAATAGATTTTAAATTGGAAATTGCTGATGACCTTTTTTCCTTTAATACCCAACAACCCCATCAAAGAGGTCGGTCGTCCACTTATTTAAACATATATTCAAGAAATACGTAAATAACCAAATGCTCATACTGCAACACCACAGGACACTGGAATGGACAAAATATACCACTGGCCAACCATGGATAAGAAGGGAAGATGCAAGTATCCTGGCAGCGTAGGACAAACACGGATGTACAGTACCAAATGTAAACTAAATTTGTATTTAACAAATGACAAAAATTGTTTTTATAATTACCACAATCCATAAATGTAATTCAATATTTAATATATATATTGTTCTTAATAATGTACAAATTAAATACATATATGCACATATTTATATGAATTATAATCTTTATTTTTCAATTAATCCTTTAATGAATTAATTTAAACAAATTTCGTTATAAAAATTAATGAATTTACTAACACATGCTTCTTTTCACAAATTTACTGACGAATATTTGTAGTGGAGTAGTGCCTGGTGTATCTTTTAAGATACAACCATTTTTTTTTAAATAATTTCGTAAAAAAAATTTAAAAAAAAATAAAAACGTAGTTTTTAATTTTTGAATATTTTATTTTAAATATATTTTTTTCATAAAAATCGGAGAGCTTGGGCATTTAAGAGTTAATGGAAGGGTTTCCGTAAAAGGTTCATAAATTTAACACTATAAAAATAATATTTTTTGTAAATTGTAATAATAATTTCAATCATACAAAAAAATCAAAATTGTAGATTTAGTGGTTTTTTATTAACATTTATGTATGTTAAGATTTTTTCGATCTCACTCCTTAGATAAAAAATTGGTCACAAATCCAGGTTGTCGTGGTTTTTTCCTTATATCTCAGCCATTAGTGGGCCTCGATTTTAAAAAGCAACCGAACCGGTCCTATTTTGTTGTATGGAATCATGTATGTAAGTTATTTGAGGGCTTTGGAAAGTTGATTTCAACATACAGATGGACAAACGGACATACTTTGTGAGGTTTCAAATGAAATATGTAGAAATTACAAACGGAATGACATATTTTGGCGCTCATGGTGAATGTTATAATAATAAAAGTTGTCTCATTTATCACCATTTTCCCCTAAACATGTTAAAATGCACGCGCTTTTACGAGTGTACGATTTTCAGCGACAAGTCTTAAGTTATTGTGATAACAAAAACTACACAGTCATATTCATAAACAAACACTCCGGTACACAAACTCAAATGAATTGGAGCTGTTAGTCTTGTGATTTAATGCGTGCCCAAATGCTTTTAGCCATTGAATGGGTATAGGGGAGGTAAGTGTATGACGGATTGTTTGAAACGGTGTGAATTTCTGTTCATTCATACACTGATATGACGAAAACAAAACAAAACGACAACTAATTTTCTTATAAAACAATTCACATACTACACGTTACCGAAAACCGGGCTGGCAGACAGACAGAAAAACAAACAAAATGTAGAAGCTTGAAAATAATAATAAAAAAATTAAAGAACAAAAGACATAAAAGCGTCAAAATAAACAAAAGCATTTTATTTAATACCTCGTGAACACTGAAAATGTCAATTAAATAAAACTAAAACCAGACACACACAAATTGATACGAATATGTAGTTGGAGAAACATGAAAAAAACAAGACACAGCAAGACTCAACAAGACTTTAAAGAATATTGAGTTACCAACAAAGGGGAAGGTATGCCTTAGAAAACAAGCCATAATAAAAATGTTAACATAAACTCAGATTCAAAAGTGTAATGCATAAAGAGAGATTATTTGCTATGGTATTTAATTGCTAAAATTAAGTTTTAGTTGTTATTTGAAACTGATATCTTGAATATTGAATTACAATTTTCAGTTTTCTTCGACTTTTAATTAAAAAAAATTCGTTTTTTTATAAACATTCTTGCAGTGGTTTACCTTCCCTTTAATGGCGTTAACAAACATGCTTGTAATTTTAGCAGGTACTTTAAACCTCTTTATTTAATTTATGCTTAAAAATGCATTTAAATATTCTTTTTTCATATTCAAATCAAAACAATACAAAATGACGTGACTATTGGCTGTTTTGGAACATGCAAAAGCGGTATGATTTTGAATATGTGTGTAAACAACAGAGCACAGTGGGTTTGATGAAAACTAAAAATAAATGATAATTTATATAAAAGTTTTGCACTGTTAGGACTAAACTTGATGTTTAACAATGTCCCGAATCTTATATACCCTTCATCAAAGTATACGGTCATTTGCGGGCCGATTTTCTTGATTTTAAACAGCAACCGAACAAGGATTATATCCGACATCTTGATGTATCAGTCAGGTTTGTAAGTTATTTGGGGGCTTCGAAGAGTTGATTTCAACAGACAGGCGGACATGGCTTTATCGATTACGCCATCTTTAAGTATCCAGAATATAGATATTTATATAAAGTAAGAGAGCTATATTCGGCTGTGCAGAATCTTATATACCCTTCACCAAATTATACTTCAAAATAAAAATTTTAAACAAACATTTTTTCCAAAGTTGTTTTTTTAATTTTTTTGAATTTTTTTTCGAATTTTTTAAAATTAATTATTTTTTTAAATGTAAATTTTTTTTTTATTATACCCTTCACCTTCGTGAGAAGGGTATATATAAGTTTGGCATTCCGTTTGTAATTTCTACATTTTTCATTTCCGACCCTATAAAGTATATATATTCTGGATCCTTATAGATAGCGGAGTCGATTAAGCCATGTCCGTCTGTCTGTCTGTCTGTCTGTCTGTCTGTCTGTCTGTCTGTCTGTCTGTCTGTCTGTCTGTCTGTCTGTCTGTCTGTCTGTCTGTCTGTCTGTCTGTCTGTCTGTCTGTCTGTCTGTCTGTCTGTCTGTCTGTCTGTCTGTCTGTCTGTCTGTCTGTCTGTCTGTCTGTCTGTCTGTCTGTCTGTCTGTCTGTCTGTCTGTCTGTCTGTCTGTCTGTCTGTCTGTCTGTCTGTCTGTCTGTCTGTCTGTCTGTCTGTCTGTCTGTCTGTCTGTCTGTCTGTCTGTCTGTCTGTCTGTCTGTCTGTCTGTCTGTCTGTCTGTCTGTCTGTCTGTCTGTCTGTCTGTCTGTCTGTCTGTCTGTCTGTCTGTCTGTCTGTCTGTCTGTCTGTCTGTCTGTCTGTCTGTCTGTCTGTCTGTCTGTCTGTCTGTCTGTCTGTCTGTCTGTCTGTCTGTCTGTCTGTCTGTCTGTCTGTCTGTCTGTCTGTCTGTCTGTCTGTCTGTCTGTCTGTCTGTCTGTCTGTCTGTCTGTCTGTCTGTCTATCTATCTGTCTGTCTGTCTGTCTGTCTGTCTGTCTGTCTGTCTGTCTGTCTGTCTGTCTGTCTGTCTGTCTGTCTGTCTGTCTGTCTGTCTGTTGAAATCAGTTTTCTGAAGACCCCAGATATCTTCGGGATACAAATCTTCAATAATTCTGTCAGACATGCTTTCGAGAATTTTGCTATTTAAAATCAGCAAAATCGGTCCACAAATGGCTGAGATATGAGGAAAAAACCAAGACAACCTCGATTTTTGACCTATTTTTTTACCTATATCTGGATTACTAAGAGATTAATATAGACAATATGGATATCTAATGATAGATATTTCAAAGACATTTGCAACGGCGTATATAAGACCATAGTAAGTTGGACCTACAATGGGTCAAAATCGGGAAAAAAATTTTGAACCCGAATTTTTAAAAAAAAAAAAAAAATTGAAAAAACCAAAAAAAAATTTTATAATTTAAAAAAAAAAATTTTTAAAATTTAAAAAAAAAAAATTTTAAATTTAAAAAAAAAAATTAAAATAACAATGGAAAAATTTTTTTTCCAAAAAAATCAAAAAACAAATGGAAAAAAAATTTAATTTTGTTTACCTAAAAATATTTAAAATTTTGAAGTATAATTTGGTGAAGGGTATATAAGATTCGGCACAGCCGAATATAGCACTCTTACTTGTTTTTTTTTTAATATTTAGTGAAAAAAAAACTTTTAGTGAAAAAAAAGTTCGGATTAAAATTTTTTTTCCGATTTTGACCAATTGTAGGTCCGACTGACTTCTTATATACATCGTTGCAAAGGTCTTTGAAATATCTATCATTAGATATCCATATTGTCTATATTAATGACTTAGTAATACTGATATAGGTCAAAAATCGAGGATGTCATGGTGTTTTCCTTATATGTCAGCCATTTGTGGGCCGATTTTCTCGATTTTAAATAGCAACCGATCCGGAAGAATTTCGGAGATATTGATGTATGAATCGTGTATGTAAGTTATTTGGAGACTTCGGAAAGTTGATTTCAACAGACAGGCAGACAGACGGACATTAGTGTCCCAAAATTTTTTTTTTTGGAATTTCGGAACGCATACCCTCTAATTTTTTTATATATATAAAACTATAGTTAAATATGAAATTTTGTCTTTCTATCATGTTTGTAACCCGTGCCGACTTGCAATTTAGTTTTTTGGTGCATTTACAAGGGGAAAAAAATGCAAATTTTTCAGTTTTTGTAAAAATTTTGCCATTAAATAATTACTTTTGTAATTTAATTTAAAAGAATCAATATGTGTACGTAATTGTCGTTCTAATAAGATATAAAACACAAAAATTGGTTTAAAAATGTTATAGTTATTGAAATATCGCCAGGCCATTAACGTGTCTCAGGCCACTAGAACAAGAAACGTAGGAACAAAATTAACATATTTTGAGAAATTTTAAAATAAGAGCTTATTTTTATACCCTTCAGCTTCGTGAGAAGGGTATATATAAGTTTGTCATTCCGTTTGTAATTTCTACATTTTTCATTTCCGACCCTATAAAGTATATATATTCTGGATCCTTATAGATAGCGGAATCGATTAAGCCATGTCCGTCTGTCTGTCTGTCTGTCTGTCTGTCTGTCCGTCTGTCTGTCTGTCTGTCTGTCTGTTGAAATCAATTTTCTGAAGGCCCCAGATATCTCCGGGATCCAAATCTTCAACAATTCTGTCAGACATACTTTCGAGAATTTTGCTATTTAAAATCAGCAAAATCCGTCCATAAATAACGGAGATATGAGCAAAAATCCGAGACAACCTCTGAAAATTTCATCAAAAAACACAATGTATTGCATGCTTTGACAAAAAAAAACAACAAAACGTATGTTTGGATGTGCAAGTGTTGTGTATTTTGTTTTTTTTTTGTTTTGTTTCTTTTGGCGTTGTTGTTGTTTTTTATACAACTAAACGTTTGTTTGGTTGTGTGTTGGTTTTTTTACAAAAACGCAACAAAACGTATGTTTTTGGATGTGCATGCTTTGCGTATTTTGTTTTTTTTTGTGTTTTGTTTTTTTTGGCGTTGTTGTTGTTTTTTATACAACTAAACGTTTGTTTGGTTGTGTGTTGGTTTTTTTGTCAAAAAAGCAACAAATCGTATGTTTGGATGGAAGCATAAGCTTTGCGTATTTTGTTTTTCTTTTGTGTTTTGTTTCTTTTGGCGTTGTTGTTTTTTATACAATTAAACGTATGTTTGGATGTGTGTTGGTTTGATTGGCTTGCGTATTTTGTTTTTTCTTTTGGTGTTTTGTTTCGTTTGGCGTTGTTGTTGTTTTTTGTGTTCTTGATAAATTTAGGATGCTGTACGCTGAAAGTGGGCAATGTACATACTACATATATACTAATTATAAAAAATAATAATGCATCCACAACAAAGGTGAAGGGTATATAAGATTCGGCATAGCCGAATATAGCACTCTTACTTGTTTTTTATAAAATATATACATATTTACTTGTATATGAGTTTTTGTCTTCGTAGGATATCCTTAACGTATTCGCAGGTATGACCAAAAAAAAATATTTTTTTAACGGCAGTTTCAAAACTCCAATTTCAGAATTTTTTGATCATCACTTGGGAATTTATTGTCAACATAATAGGGAATAAAAATGTGAAAAAATTATGTCAATACCTCCTATAGTGTTTCCGTACTTTCGATTTAAATTTTGCGATTTTCGAGAAAAACCAATTTTTTGGCCATATTTTGGCGAATGACCCGAATTTCCTTACTGTTATGATTTTTAAGTAAAAGCTATTCAGAATATTATAGTCCATGTAATTTTAAATATAGTCTGAAAGTTTTACTAAAATCGGAAAACGTCAACCCTTAAATCGAGAAGGTCAAAGGTAAAATTTTTCAATATTTGGAATTTCTCATGGAAAAATAGCGAAATATTATATACTAGCAGACCCGGTGCGCTTCGCCACCCCAATTAGAAGAATGAAATAGTACTATTAAGTCTCCCTTTGTGAATCTAATTGTAAATGTCTAATTTCATATTTCTGGGTCCATTATTATAGAAAATGCAAAAGAAAGTTACCACTAAAGTCACCTTTTGTGAATTCAAATTCATTTAAAATCATGTGTGCCTAAAATTTTTATAAAATATTCAAAAAGTACCATTGCAATAAACAAATAGTACCATTGATTATCACTTCTGAATTCGCATTCACTAAACCATATCCCGTCAATTTTGTTTCTATAACAATTAATATTTAAAAATTATCACAAAATACAAAAAAAAAAACGAAACCGCGGTTTTGAAATTCTTTGGTTTTTTGGAAACGCTAGGTCCATTATTATAGTAAATTCACAAAAGTACGTATGAGAACAAAGAAAAAGTACCACTTGGGACCATAGACGCCTAATTTCATATTTCTATGTCCATTATTACAGAAAATTCATAAAGTACCATTAGAATATATAAAAAGTACCAAAAAGCCCCCACTTGTGGTTTCCCACTCACTCCCATATAAGCTTAATTTCATGGCTTTAGGTTAATTGGTGAAGAAATTACAAAAAGTACCATTCGAATAAAGAAAAAGTACCAAAAAGTCTATCCCTAGAATTCTCACTCACTTTAGAACATATACGATTAATATCATGTTTCTAAGTTCATTGTTATACAAAATTCAAAAAAGTACCATTAGAATAAAGAAAAAGTACCAAAAAGTCTCCCCCTGGAATTCTCACTCACTTTAGAACATATTCGATTAATTTCATATTTTTATGGCCATTATTACAGAAAATTCAAAAAAGTACCGCTACAATATACAAAAAGTACCAAAAATCAGGCACTTGTGGATTCCCACTCACTCCGGTCCATATAAGCTTTACTTCATGTTTCTAGGTTCATTGGTGAAGAAATTACAAAAAGTACCATTCGAATAGAGAAAAGGTACCAAAAAGTCTCCCCCTAGAATTCTCATTGACTTAGGACCGTGTATGCTTAATTTCATGTTTCTAAGTCCATTGTTATACAAAATTAAAAAAAGTACCATTATAATAAAGAAAAAGTACCATGAAGTATCCGCTAAATTTTCAATCACATAGGACCATATACGCTTAATTACATATTTCTAGGTCCAAGTACCATTATAATATAGAAAAAGTACCAAAAAGCAGTCACTTGTAGATGCCCACCCACTCTGGCCCATGTAAGCTTTATTTCATGTTTCTAGGTTCATTGGTGAAGAAATTACAAAAAGTACCCTTCGATTAAAAAAAAGTACCAAAAATCTCTCCCTAGAATTCTCACTGACTTAGGACCGTGTATGCTTAATTTCATGTTTCTAAGTCCACTGTTATAGAAAATTAATAAAAAGTACCATTATAATAAAAAAAAGTACCATGAAGTATCCGCTTGAATTTTCACTCACATAGGACCATATACGCTTATTTCATGTTTCTAGGTCCTTTATTGTAGAAAATTCAAAAAGTACCATTATAATATAGAAAAAGTACCAAAAAGCAGTCACTTGTAGATTCCCACTCACTCCGGTCCGTATAAGCTTAATTTCATGTTTTTAGGTTCATTGGCGAAGAAATTACAAAAAGTACCATTCGAATAAAGAAAAAGTACCAAAAAGTCTCCCCCTAGAATTCTCACTCACTTAGGGCCATATATGCTTAATTTCATGTCTCTAAGTCCATTGTTATAGAAAATTCAAAAAAGTACCATTAGAATATAGAAAAAGTACCAAAAACCCCACAATTGTGGTTTCCCACTCACTCGGTTCCATATAAGCTTTATTTCATGTTTCTAGGTTCATTGGTGAAAAAATTACAAAAAGTACCAATCAAATAAAGAAAAAGTACCAAAAAGTCTCCCCCTAGAATTCTCACTTACTTAGGACCATATATGCTTAATTTCATGTTTCTAAGTCCATATTTATAGAAAATTCAAAAAAGTACCATTAGAATATAGAAAAAGTACCAAAAAACCCACACTTGTGGTTTCCTACTCACTCGGTTTATATATAAGCTTTATTTTATGTTTCTAGGTTCATTGGTGAATAAATTACAAAAAGTACCATTCCAATAAAGAAAAAGTACCAAAAAGTCTCCCCCTAGAATTCTCACTCACTTAGGACCATATATGTTTAATTTCATGTTTCTAAGTCCATTGTTATAGAAATTTCAAAAAAGTACCATTAGAAGAACAAAAAAGTACCTATAGTTCTGTTCACACATTTTGGTACCTAAATATTATACCCTATGCCTAACACAAACTTCACTCAGATACAAATCAGCTAACTTTAATGTCGATAAGTGCAATAATTTAAAATATTAAAAAAGTACCATTAGGAGAAAAGTACCAATTTCCCTTTTCTTCCTCGAACACCCCTCAAGTTCGACCTTTAAAAATATTCCATTTTGCCAAAATTGTTTATGCTACAGACATGTCTCAAAATATTAAAATCTGTGTTAATGTGCCCAAGAAAAAATATGTTTTAAAAAAGTACCAAACTGTTTACCCGGATTTGGCCCAATATACACCTTGGCACTCGAGTTACAAATAACACCCCGTTAGTTAATTATTGTATGAATCCAGGAACCAGTGTTAAAAAAGTTATCAAAATTGGCTTAATAATTTCAATAAAATGTATTTTTCCGATTTTATCCCCTTTTTGGTACCTTTTTTATCCCCATTGCTTTGGTAAAATTTAATTCAAATAAATTTCTGTATCGTGGTGGGAGCTCATAATAAAATATTCGTATGCCTATGTCAAATTATAGAAAAACATATTTTATGAAAAAGTACCAAAAATAAACACTATTTTTATCCCTTAAGGGTTCGAATTTCCAAAAAGTACCAAACTTATATTTTTTATTTTTTGATAAGTAAAGAATGCGATTTAAAATTTGTTTATATGTTTATTGGTTTAAAAGATACATAGGGTGCAAAAAAAGTACCAAAATACAGTTTTTACCCGTTTTCTCCCCTAAATGTTTCGAATTTCGAAAAAGTACGAAACACCTGTCAGCTTATTTTTTAAATGGAGTAACATGCAACTTTAAGTTTTTTTGTATCTTTATTAGTTTTGAAGATATAAGGTTACCGAATTTACCCGTTTTTACCCTTTTTTACCCCCTAAACGTTCGAATTTCCAAAAATCCCTTCTTATCGGATCGTTTTGGGGAGGGAGGAACCCACAGTTAAAATTTCGTGATTCTAGCTTCAGCCGTTTGGGCTGTGCGATGATGAATCAGTCAGTCAGTCAGTCAGTCAGTCAGTCAGTCAGTAACGTTACTCTTTTATATATATAGATTTTTGGTCCGATTTTGATGAAACTCAAGAAAAGTATAACATGAAGTCTAGTATTTATAATAATAGCACAAAAATTAAAATTAACCCTAATCGACTCCGCTATATATAAGGATCCAGAATATATATACTTTATGGGGTCTTCTCACGAAGGTGAAGGGTATAAATAGTAAGAGTGTTATATTCGGCTGTGCTGAATATAACACTCTTACCACCAATGGCATATGGACCCAAAATATACTTACATAGGGTCTACCAATAGGAACTTCCGAAATTTGACTTCTGATAGCTGACATATTGTTGAAGCTATATCTATCGAATTGGCTGTCATTTATTCAGTTTATTTTGTCAAATCACCATGGACGAATATAGAATTCAACAACAGGTGCAAATGATAAATTTTTGTTTATCAAAATGGAAGTTTTATTCCGTTCTTTTTTCATCAAAAAATAATCTTCAGTAATGAAGGCCATTTCTGGATGAATGGGTGCATCAACACACACAATTTTCGAATTTGGGACGATACCAATCCACATGAGATCCAATAGTGTTTAATGCATCCCGAAAAAGCCACTGTATGGTGGAGATTTTGGGCTGACGCACAGTGGTAGGAGAAAAAAATAGAGGGAAATAAATCTATAACTTCTAACCCTTAATCCGATTGCACTGAAATTTGGCATGCGCAAGGAAGATGTGTTGTCGAGTTTAAGTTTTGAATTTTGAACGTATGGGCCCATCTGGTGTGCGGCCAGGGAACCATAAAGTAGGATACCTCGGGTATGTTCAATTTTTAAAACGATCCTATTTTTTCGGTTGTGTTCCGATTTTAAGAAATTTATACATGTAGAATCTCCTCATCAAGCACTACTTAAACCTAGCTATCAATTCTCTCTTATAACTTAGGAGATATACGCATTTGAAAGTTAAATTTTCAACACTTTTACTCATCCTATTCCGGTTTTTTTTAACAACTAACAACAAATATATATGTCAAACAAAAAAATAATTGTTTAAAAATCGTGACTGACTCCAAAATTATATGCATTTAAATTTAAAATTTAAAAAAATGAGATTTTTCGCTAGTTTTTTGGAAAAAAGTACTTTTTTTCTTTTTAAGTTATCTAAAAAATGTCTAAAAATGTATATTAGGAATTTATACGTTTTGAAAAGCTAACTTTACATTAAATATTTTAAATGAAATCAAATTTGAAAATTGTTGATACCTAGGGGACCAGGTCCATCCAAAAAACCGACTATTTTTTATCTAAAATTCAACTTTAGGGAAAAAATTCTCAAATCCCATACTCGATATAAAAATGTAGTAACCAATTTTAGATGGCCAAATATATTTTTAATTGTTTTGTAAAGGGTTCTGATAACCCCGCCATTGGTATGGATATTGTAGCAAAAAAACTAAAAAGATCCATTTTTGGGATTTTTCAACCCTTTTTTGGGAATTGCGGGATTAAAAAATTTAACATACCCGAGGTGTCCTACTTTGGGGTACCCCGACCGCACCCCTGGAGGCTTTAGAAGTTACAGATTTATTTCCCTCTTTTTATTCTCATACTACTGTGCGCTATGGGGGCTCAAAGTAGGGTATCTTCGACATGTAACATTTTTTTATTTACCATTTTTTTGGTTTTCCATCTGATTTCAAAGATTTTTATATTTTTGGAATGCGCTTGGATAGGTATTGCTATTTATCTCTTATAATTGGCTAGTTATAGGCATTTAAAAATTTCAGTTTTAAAATTTTGCAACGCTTTTTAAAAAATATTGGTGGTACTTTTGGTTCATATGGAGTCGAATTTTTTTTGTTAGTTACACAACTAAATTACCAATAATATACAAAAGATTTCAGAGCAATATCAATTATGAATCCAAAAATAGTAGATGTTTGCTGTTTTTTGGGCGAAAAGGTGACTTAACTCTTTTTTTTATTAAAAAAAAACTTTCTTTAAGAACATATAACAATTTTATATTTTTGTGTAAATGTGTTCTATTTATACCCTACACCACCATAGTGGGGAGGGTATAATGCGTTTGTGCAGATGTTTGTAACGCCCAAAAATATTAGTCTAACACCCACCTTAAAGTATACCGATCGAATCACTTAGAGTCGATTAAACGATGTCCGTCCGTCCGTCCGTCTGGTCGGCTGGCTGGGTGTCCATGTAAACCTTGTGCGCAGAGTACAGGTCGCAATTTTGAAGATATTTCGATGAAATTTGGTACATATTATTTTTTAGGCTCAAGGACCAAGCCTATTGAAACTGGCTGACATCGGTGCATTATTTCACCTAGCCCCCATACAAATGTCCTCCCGAAATTGGACTTTATCTGTCATAAATGTTTAATTTATATATGTATCTCCACAAATTCCGCTCCAAATAAGTTTTATATACACAAAATTCATGTCACCAAATTTTGTTACGATCGGTCCATAATTAGTCATAGCTCCCATATAGACCGGCTTCCGAAAATCACTTTAACGTGCATAAATCGCCTAAAAATGTTGGTATACACACAAAATTCAACATAGTTAACTTTTATATAGACATAAATCACACGACCTAATTTCATGGTGATCGGTCCATAATTGGTCATAGCCCCCATATAAGGCCCACTTCCAAAAATCACTAAAAAATATAAATTATTGAAATTTTAAAAGAAAAATGTTTTTGCTCTTTTACTTAGTGTAGGATATTATATGGTCGGGCTTGACCGATCATACTTTCTTACTTGTTTTCAAATATCTCGGCCTCACACCCTTCGGAAATTGACCTATTTTTTTAAATTTTTTTTAAAATTCCAAAGCTGGTATCAGAAAACGGAAAGCAAGCTTGGAAACCTTGATATGTTCCCTATTTACCCCCCAAGTATTTTCCCAGCCCCAAAGGAAATGTGGATCCTGTGGGCAAAATTGTAAAAAATAAAATTTTTGGGATTTACGCTCCAATTTTTAGGAATTGAAGCCGAGAGACCTTGAAAGACAATTTTGCATGTCCAAAATGATGCATGAACGCTATAAAAGAAAATCAGTTTTGCACCGAATCATTACTTGCGATGAAAAATAACCCGATAACCCGAAGCGTAAGAGATCGTATGTGAAGTCCGGCCAACCAGCCGAATCGACACCAAAGCCAAATATCTATATTTGGTGGGAGCAAAAGGGTCCTATTTATTATGAGCTGCTCAGGTCTGGCCCGACTATCACATAGAACCTTTGTCGAACGAAACTTATTCATTTAAAGCGAGCTTTTGCCGAAAAACATACAAAATATGTGGCCAGGCATGAAACCGTAATATTCTCTCATGACAACGCTCGGCCAGATGTTGCAATACATTTTAAAAAGTATTTAGAATGAAGTGGTTGGGTAGTTTTGTCTCACCCGCTTTATAGTCCAGATAGTGCCCCGTCCAATCGATGTTTTGATCGATGCAGAACGCTTCACTTTGGACCAGAGTATTCGATATTGGCTTGATTCGTTATTGGAATTCATATGTTGCCAGAAAGTTGGGAAAATGTCATAGCTAATAATGGCCAATACTTTGAATAAATTTATATTGTACAAATGTTTCAAAATAAATTTGAAAAAATTAAGCATTTTTAAGTCATACACCCAATAATTAAGAATTAATTCTTTCCTTTCATTATTTTTGAAATATTTTTAATGAAATATTTTCAACAATGAAAATGCTTTGTTCTCTCGTGTAATGGTTCTTACTTACTAATCCTAAACTGTCAGTTGTCAAACTATTTTTGGTTGGCAACACTTTATTGCATTTAGGGCGGCAAATTCCAATCTTGGGTGAATTTTCCAAGAATACTGTAATAATTTCACGATGTATCTATATTTGTTAGCAATTATTTTTCAATCTAGCCCACTGTGATGATGGTTGTTCATATATTATTTAGTTATTGCAAAATTAAACAACATTTTGCGTGTTCTCTAACACGAAATAATGTATAACAATACATATTTGGGTGATTATGTCCACAAAAATTTAAATAAAGACACAAAATACACATATTTTGATATTTTAGACGTCTTACAGGCAGCGAATAGTATTTAAAATTTTGTTGATTGTTTAAACACTTCTTTGTTTGTAAAATTTAAAAAAAAAATAAAAAAAAAAACTAAAAAAACCATCACATACTCGCTATAATAAATGAATTAAAGCCGATATTATTATTACCGCTTTTTAATATCATGTGTCTCCGCGTCTGTTGGAAGACTCAATTGAATTAAATGTGATTATTTCGTATCTTATCCGTCATTAAACAGAGTGATTTTGTTGTTATTGTTTGTTTGCTTCTTTTTGTAGAGACATTATTGAAATTTAAAAGAAAATATCGTTAGATACGATTATGTACAAGTATAAATGTTTTTGGTTTGAGTGTTTGCTGCTAAGGCCGTTAAAACAGTTTTATTTGGGCTATTTAAGACAGAATGTGGGTCAGTTTTATTGATCATTTAAATTGCATTGTCATGATTGATTTTTTTGTATTATTTATTTGTTGTACATTAGATTTTAGTTGGTTGTTTAAAAAAAAAATGTGACCTTAAATCGTAGATAATTATTGCAGGGAAAAGGGACAAGTGTCTTAGAAATAATCGTAACTTCTAGCATTTTTTTTAATTATTGGTTATTGGATTTAATAGTAAAATATTTATTATGTTATTTGCTTATGACTAACTTTGATTTATCAGTTAGACATTAGGTTTTGGTCAAAGATATGTCCCGTTTGGAAATTATACCGATAATGTTTTGATAAGCGAAAAACAGAGAGAGTTTGTATGGCGAGCTGTTGGGAAATTTTTAAATCAATTCAAATCACAATTGTTTGACGTAATTATCGAATAAAAATCAAGTAAGAAATTATAATACCCTACACGGAGTAAATGAGCAAAATCATTTTTCTCTTAAAATTTCAATAATTTATTTTCGTGAGTAATTTTCAGAAGTGGGTCTGATATAAAGTAATAAGCAATTATTATAGATCGCCATGAGATTAGGAAGTGTGATTTATTTCTATATGAATCTAAATTATATTTGGATTCCAAAATTTTTAAGAGATTTATGATCGTTAAAGTGATTTTGATGTTGGCATTATATAGGAGCTATGTATGACTAATTACTCTGTACAAAAAAAAAAAAAATTACACGGTCAGACCAATAAATTTTGGTAGGGGAGACAAAAAAAAGAGACGTGTATCGGCGTTTTGAAAGTTTACATCTGAATTTCATTTGAGGGGGTCTTAAAGTTTCCCAACTCTGGCACATTCTTATTGTTAATCGGAATAAGAAAACATGTTATCATGTGATTTTTTTCATCCTAAATTTTTGGGTTACTTAAAAATAAAATACTTAATAAATGTGAAATTATTTCTGACTTTCTGGTTGAATTTTCCGTTTTGGTGTATTCAGGGACTTATAGTAAAATTTAACGGATAATATTTTTGCGGAACATTTTAACACCTTAAATCCCTGTTATAATGGTGTTTTTTGCTCATTTTTAAAAGAAGGACAAAAAAGACCCATGCCTTGAGGATTTAGAGGGTTAACACATTCTACAAAAATGTTCACATCACATGGTTTCTTATGCCGATTAACAATAAGAATGTGCCAGAGTTGGGCAACTTTAACTCCCCCTCAAATGAAATTCAGATGTAAACATTCAAAACGCCGATACACGTGTCTTTATACCGTACACCACCATAGTGGGGAGGGTATTATGAGTTTGTGCAGATGTTTGTAACCCCCAAAAATATTAATCTAACACCCACCTTAAAGTATACGATCGACTTAGAATCACTTTCGTCGATTAAATGATGTCCGTCCGTCCGTCTGTTTGGCTGGCTGGCTGGCTGACCATGTAAGCCTTGTGCGCAGAGAACAGATCGCAATTTTGAAGATATTTCGATCAAATTTGGTATATATTATTTTTTCGGCACAAGGACCAAGCCTATTGAAACTGGCTGAAATCGGTCCATTATTTTACCTAGCCCCCATACAAATATCCTTCCGAAATTGGACTTATCGGTCATAAATGTTTAATTTATAAATGTATTTCCACAAATTGCGCTCCAAATAAGTTTTATATATACAAAATTCATGTCACAAAATTTTGTTACGATCGGTCCGTAATTAGTCATAGCTCCCATATAGACCCGCTTCCGAAAATCACTTTAACGTACATAAATCGTTTAAAAATGTTGGTATACTCACAGAATTCAACATAGTAAACTTTCATATAGACATAAATCACACAACCTAATTTCATGGTGATCGGTCCATAATTGGTCATAGCCCCTATATAAGGCCCACTTCCAAAAATCACTCAAAAAATATAAATTATTGAAATTTTAAAAGAAAAATGTTTTTGCTCTTTTACTTAGTGTAGGGTATTATATGGTCGGGCTTGACCGACTATACTTTCTTACTGGTTTTTTTCTGTCTCCTCTATCAAAATTTATTGGTCTGACCTTGTAATTTTGGAAAAAAAATTGATTTTGTTGTACAGTGTTATGGACCGATCATTCTAAAATTAGGTGGCAGGTTTAATTTATATTTCTTGCCGATACCTTTTAGCGTTACCGTTTCCCAAAATAGTCCACATTAGCACTATCTTTAATCATTTCGCATTGGTAAAAAAAAATAAAAACGAAAAACTCACAAAGTGCAAGAGCACAACTAATCCAGCAGCTTTTCCTAAATGACAGCGTGCAGAGGAGAATTTAGTAGTTACGAGTCGGTAAACAAACGTCAAGATCTTTCATTGAAGTTGCCAAATACAACCTCGTTCAGTCTGTCATTTACAGAAGTGTCAGTGAAGGATCCATAATCCAAAAATATTAAGATTGGGTGTTCTAGAAAGTTCTCAAAATGAGTACGAGCGGTGGAGTACTGTATGTTTGGATGAAAGCTCAACGCTGCTAACGAGGAGGAGATCTGAAGATTATTCAGTGATGTAACCTATAACTTCCTACGCATTTGTAAAAGGTTATAAAAGTAAAGTACCATACGATGCGGGATCTTAAAATATCTACCGAAACGACAACAAAAACGATACCTTCTCCACCGGCTATTTCAATGGTTGCAACCATAACGTTGATCGAAGAGGCAATGAAGACACTCATTCCATTACTCTTCTTTGAACAAATGAATGAGGTGGTTGATGAGGGGAACGTATAAAACCAAAATTAAATATTTCAAGCATTTGTCGGGGAAAGCTTGGAGAAACTTTTGTAGCAACATGTAGGGATCCTCAAAGACTAACCGATTGCGTAAAATATTATTTAAGAAACCCTGAGCAGTAGTAAGACCCCTGAGATATTACTAGAAATGGAAGGCTGCTTGTCAAATTAATTCAATCCGGGTAAACTTTGGATAATACAATATCCGGATCGATCTTCGACCATGGTATAGAAATGTGTATCCCTATCTGTTGATAACCGGGTAGAGTTGGATGTGGCATTTACTCAGTCCAATAGAATTTGAGATTGTCCTTTACACTACCGGATCATTTAATGTCCAATTTAACATGTGTAGCCATCCGTGAGGACACAGACATTCGGTAGTCTTAACACTGTGTAGACTAAACGGTCCACCACCGCCTGAATGTCTTTTGCTAGCATCACACAGATGGCAAGTTTTCGAACGTGACTCAATATACAATGCACTAACATCTTCCTAAAGTATCCGAGATATATGTATATATAATCAGCACAGATTCAAAGAAATTCGGAGATGGTTAATGTCCACTTTTAGCTCTGTTACTAGTCTATCAGGCCACCGGACAACGACTACGGCTTCCGATCATTTATGCCGTGAACTCTGTATCCGCCAGTTCATACCCTGCCAACCAACCTTCACCGCCAATGCGGCACTGTTTAATGACAACAGCGATATATTTGATTAGTCGAAGTCGAAGTCCCTCTCCGGTGGAAGGGATATCACGCCAGTCAGGACAGGGTTCTGATCAGATGTGAGTATAAAAATAACGTCAATGAGCAGGAAATCACCTGTCTGATATTAATATCCCGGTGGGAGGAATATCTGGCAGGAATATCCTTATCGTTACTGATAGCAAGGCGGTCATTAGATCTTTAGATAATTCGGAAATCTCCCCGAAATTGTCTATAAATACCGGCTTTCTTTTAGGAAGATAGCGAGATATTCATCGGCCACCCTCGTTCAGCAAATGTCTGACTGACGGGCTTATGTGAGAGCTTATGTGGCTCGACTTCTGCAGAAGCTGTTACATCGAGGAAGAGAGACAAACGAATACCTTCTCTGCCATAGCCCAGATTATGACGAATTAAGATTTAATCTTTACGACCACATAACGCGATCGCTAACTCCACAGGTTGATTACACAAGATTGATGGTGAGCTTTGAACTTGCTGAATACATCATAACGCGACCTAATGCTGGAACCAAGTTAGCTTTGTTTTAGGCGGCTTGCTTCAAAAATATGTCGATATAGTATCACGACTACAATCTGCACTTTATCACTTAGAGGGTAATTTGTGGCTATAGAACAGCGATCACCAGTCTCCCATGATTGGCTAATTGAACTTATGAATATACAACTATAAAACTACAAAAATCGTAGGCGCCTTAGATTTTCACAACTCAATTTATCACTGTTAAATATTGCCATACAAAAGGGCAAATAATTATAAACCTTATCTTTTTGGATGAAGGGCATTCAAATTATTTAAAAACGAATTTGATTTGTCATTATTAGTCAAAGTGAAATGACAGTTAACATTCCTTGAGGCGCAATTTATAAAAGTTATAAAAATATAATAACTTTTGTCGTATTATAAATTAAAAAAACTGCTAATCTATATGAAAATAAACACAAAAACGTTTATTAAGAATGTGATAAAATAAAATTTATTTTTAGAAACACGTGAAATCACGTGAGGAAATTAACATTCATGAGCATTTTACACATGTGTCAAAATAAATAAGTTTGACATTGAAGTAAATATGTATGTAAATAAAACAAACAAACTTTAGATTAAAATTTGCTTTAAGTAATTTGAAGTTCGATTGTAGGTTAACGTTTAGCAAATTTAATTTAAAATTTAAAAATGAAGTCCTCAGCAATAATTAAGTAAATATTTTGTTTATTTTCAAACTACTGCGTTTTGCAAAATGTCTGCAATTTAATCAACTAATTGATATTTGTTTTCTTGGCTTTCATTGATAATTTTTTTTTTTTTATAATGAAATTGAAAACGAACATTAGAAATGTCATAGAAAAAAAATCTAATGAAATTCATTTCTTCACCAATAGGAAGTGGATACATGTGTTTATACATTTGCCGGAAGATAAGATTGAAAGTAAAAGAGAACGAAAATATGTACTATAATGAATCATTTCAAAGAATTTTGTTTTTGTTTTTCAAAATAAGTTTTGGAAAAAAAAAACTTATCTAATTTAAATTGTTTATATTTCTTAAAGCAATAGAGTGAGAGAGAGGGTGTAATAATGTTTGTTTTTAGCTTAGAAAACTTTAGAGATTAAATTTGTATGTAGAAGAGTTGGTATATTAATTTACTTATTTACACCTGAGGCGCTTTAAATATTGCTGGCGATAAAGATTGTGATGCATATACTGTAGTTAAGTAGTTAAGAAATTTATTTAATTAAGATAAATTTATTAAATAGATACGTATGTAAGTGAGAATTAGGGTGGCACTTATTATGAAATTTTGGGAAATGTAATGCTGAATGTGGCTGTTGGTAGTTTGCTATGCAATGATGATGCAGAAAATGCAAAAATTAAGACTACATTCACATGCAATTTATAATAACAGTTTATAGTCAGGTCTTTTGACTATAAACGAGGTTATGAGTTCAATCTCGCTCTCTGAAAAATTTATTTTTAATTTTTTCTCAAATGCTGGAGTACTTACTATTGAATTTAATAGTGACATGTTATGTAGAATGTAACAATCGGCCAACTGCAATGACACCCTCATGTTAAATTCACCAGTCGATAACGTTGCGAGTAGATTGTAAATTCAATAGTAGTAGTTCTCAGTGACTAATTCAATGTGGCACAGTGGCTTAAAAAAGCTTTTTTTTTGGAAATAATTCGGTATCTCGGGAACTATTAGAGATATTGTTAAGAAATTTTACATGGTTGGAGCTGATGTGTTTTCGAGTTGATTTGTGTATGTTTAGCTTCCTAGCGCTAATGGGGTCCAGTGCGTAGTTGGTCACCTCAAAGAAGAACTTTGAAGGTTATATCTATTTGTTGAAGAGATATTCAGGTTAATTGATTTTTTTTAATTTTGCTCGATCTTTCAAAATTTATTTTTTAAAATATCAGCTATATTGGCGATAAAATTCCAAATTCGCATCCAAAGTTGTAACATATAAAAAGGCTACATATTTTTTTCTTTTGTAGAAAAAAATTGTCTTCAGGACCATATACAATTTGAATGTGATCCAGAACGATAACTTAATGCAACAACGTGTAAAGTAAAATTTGGCTCACTTAAGCGAACATAACACCCCCAGACTTATCAAAACTTGGCCAATTTTTTTTTTAAAAAATTACGGTTTAAGTAAAAAATTCTAAAAAGGCAAAGCACACGCAGAGAAAACATATAGTTGGGCATGGTTACTGTAACCATTTCAATATTGTTACAAGTTTTTTAACTATATTATAGTCACAGTAACCATTTACATGATTGTCGTAACCATAATATGGTTAACTTACGATTCACATGATTGTCTCAACCATATATGTATATGGTTACAGTAAACATATATATGTTTGTGACAACCATTTATATGATGAAGGACTTATCATTTAATGGTGCTCTCGCCTTAAGGCTTATCATAATCTGAGAACAACATATTATGATAAAATTATTCATCATAAATATGGTTGCCACAAACATATATATGTTTACTGTAACCATATATATGGTTGAGACAATCATGTGAATCGTAAGTTAACCATATTATGGTTACCACAATCATGTAAATGGTTACTGTGACTATAATATAGTTAAAAAATTTGTAACACTATATAAATGGTTACAGTAACCATGCCCAATTATATTTTTTCTCTGCGTGCACCAATCCACGAAAGAGCTCCATATTTGTATAACCCTATATGTTTCTTAAAGAAATACAAAGTTTTTTTTCTTACTATTACACGATAAATAACGTCACAGTAGCCCCTTTTTTTAAATAAACTCAGTTTTTGTAACACATTTTCCCCGTTTTAGGAATTTCGGTATTTGAAAATAAAACAAGTAAGAAAGTATGGTCGGTCAAGCCCGACCATATAATACCCTACACCAAGTAAATGAGTAAAAATATTTTTCTTTTAAAATATCAATAATTTATATTTTCGAGTGATTTTCGGAAGTGGGCCTTATATGGGAGCTATGACCAATTATGGACCGATCACCATAAAATTAGGTGGTGTGATTTATGTCTATATTAAAGTTAACAATGTTGAATTTTGTGTGTATACCAACATTTTTAAGCGATTTATGCACGTTAAAGTGATTTTCGGAAGCGGGTCTATATGCGAGCTATGACTAATTATGGACCGATCGTAACAAAATTTGGTGAAATTTGTGTAGATACATAGATAAATTAAACATTTATGACCGATAAAGTCCAATTTCAAGGGGACATTTGTACGGGGGCTAGGTCGATCGGTATACTTTAAGGTGGGTGTTAGACTAATATTTTTGGGCGTTACAAACATCTGCACAAACGCATAATACCCTCCCCACTATGGTGGTGTAGGGTATAAAAAACGTCAAAAATTATAATGCCATTGATTTAAGGACATTTGGGGGTATATTAGTTTAAAATTTTGTTATGATATCTTGAAGCATTAAAATTCTACATTAATTCAAATTTTATATTTTTCTTCTTGGAAATAATTTTTTTAGTTTCCCAAAAATTTATAAAATTATTTAATTATTTTCACCAATATCAAATACTTACAAAGAAAAAACTATTTCCTAAACCGTTTCAATTCAAATATATATCACATATTGAACTGGTTTCAATTATTTTATAATTGAATCAAGTATTCATGTGCTCAGAACAAAATTTTCTGATATTTTCTACTGAATTTTGAGTTTTGAATTTGATAATTTTTACAATTGAACAATTTTCGTTGTTGGTTGAACTTTAAATACAAAAATTATTGAATAAATTATTTTCGGTATTGAAACCACATTTTTGTTATTTTTTGTGTTTTCCATTACGAAGATTATCTATTCAATAATTTTTGTATTTAAAATTCTACCAGTAACGAAAATTGTTCAATTATCAAAATTATCAAATTCAAAACTCAAAATTCGATAGAAAATATAAGAAAATTTTGTTTTTGAGCACATGAATACTTCATTCAATTATAAAATAATTGAACCAGTTCAAAATGTGATAAATGTTTGAATTGAAATATAATTTTTTCTGTGTATATAAAAAACCTTTATTTACTCCTCAGAACTTCCACAAACCTTGCCCCGTTTGACAAATTTGTGCGTGTTTTTCAAATGTAATTTTTGAATTTAAACACGTACTGACTTAAAAGAAAGTTTGGTGTAACAAATTCTTCTCCAACCATGTCAAATTTCGTAATAATATACCGAGATTCCGAATTATTTCCAAAGAAAAACGTTTCTATACCAATATGCGTGGCAGAACTAGTTTAATGAATTTTACAGTATAATTTCAGAGTACTAATACATACATATTTATGACTGCTTAAACAGTATTCCGGGGAACTTTTGTATGGGGGATATGTGAAATCTTAAGCCTATATTGCTCATTTATTCAATACCAAACAAATCGTTTCAACAGTGTATTTGCGGAAACTTTCAGCCAGATAGCTTCTTTCGTTTGGGCCCTATTGTGTTTTCAACAGACAGACGGCCGGCATAGCTAGATCGTTTTAGAATATTATGGGGACCCAGATTATATATAGTAATGTTGGTATGTGAAAAATATTTTAATGTGTTACCAACGGAATGACAAAATCAATATATCTTTTTTGATGGTGGGTATAAAAACTAAAATTTTAATTTTCAAATGCGAATATAGCGTAAACTAAGTGGTAGAAAAATATTGAAAAATTTTTATTTTTTTTTCAATTTTGATTTTATTAATTAAATTTTAGATGTAATTTCAGAATATATGGTATTTTGGTAATGTTCGAAAATTCGAACTTAAGTTCGAAAAATATTAAGACTCTGCAAAAAATTCTCTGAGAATTGTAGTTATTAAAGAAATGAAAATAAATTTTGTAATTGCATATTTTGTGGTATTTTCGAATTTCGAACTTAATAATTTGAAATAGTTTTCAAAATTGTTTGGCAATTTTTTTGTCTTTTGAATTTTTATTTAAGATTATATTAAGTTTTAGATGTAATTGCAGTATTTAAGCTGTTTTGGTCATATTCGAAAATTCGAACTTAAGTTCGAAAAATATTTAGACTCTGCAAAAAATTCTCTGAGAATTGTAGTTACTAAAGAAATTAAAATAAATTTTGTATTCGCATTTTTTGTGGTATTTTCGAATTTCGAACTTAATAATTTTGAAATAGTTTTCAAAATTGTTTGGCAATTTTTTGTCTTTTGAGTTTCTATTTAAGATTATATTAAATTTTATATGTAATTGCAGTATTTAAGCTGTTTTGGTCATATTCGAAAATTCGAACTAAAGTTCGAAAAAATTTTAAACCTACCAAAATATTGTTTATATCTTGCTGATAATAAAAAAATAAATTAATTCAATTCTACGACATTTTCTTGTATTTTCGAATTTCGAACATTGAAATTCTGAAAAAGAAATAAAAATATTTAAGGAATTTATTGTATTTCCAATGTAGTTTTAGAATTTCTGGTGTTTGGCTCATGTTCGAACTCAAATTCGAACAAATAAATTTTTTATAAGTAATTTTCATACATTTTTCAATTTAGATTTTGACAAATTTGAAAAAACTTTCAAAATTTTTTGGTTTTTTCTATTCAAATTTAAGATTATATTGTATTTTAAAGAAAATTTTATTTTTTTTTTATCATTTTCGAAATTTAAAACTCAAATTTGAAAAATTTTGTGAATTTCGTTTTTTGAAATTTTGAAAATAATTTCCAATTTTATTTTGTTTGATGGTTTGGCTTATGTTCGAAAAATTGTATAGAAGAAAATATAAAATTTTTAATTAAAAACTAGGAAATTTTGAAAAAAAAAAATAAATTTTGTTTTGATTTTTTTTTGCTATTCAATTGTCATTAATACTGTAGTACATTTTGAAAAAATTTTCATTTTTGAATTTCGATTTTGAAAATTTTGAAAAAAAATTTTAATTTAATTAAGTTCCTCAAGATATATTTAGTAGATTTCAAATCAGATCGAGAACAGAAATTTGGCATCATCAGTTCTAATTCTGTACAATAAATACACAATAGCACACTTTGAAGCCTTGGCACTTCATTTCCACTTCCTTTTAATTCCCCTTCTGTGCATTGAAAATTCAAAAAGTTTAAAATAAGTTTCACCCTAATGTGTTTGTATAGTTCAAGGTAAAATGATGAAAATTTTGAAGAAATTTCTTCATGGGGCAAGAGTTTTAAGATTAGGTATTAATATCACAGCACAGTGGAGCTGTTCGTAAAATAAATTATAGTAAACATATTACTTCTAAGCCAGGAGCGGACACAGAGGGTGTGAAATATGTATTTTCCCTCTCAAAACCGAAAACTTTTCCTATAAAAAATTAAAAATGTAGAACAAATTTGGATTTTTCGCACATCCCCCCCAAATGGTTGATCTGGATCCGCGCCTGTTCTAAGCTATAAGTCAGACCAGCCAAAATTATAACTCTAGTAAATGCTGTCAAATTTGAGATGGAATCTTCCTTAAATTTAACAAGATTATAATTATTGCTAAAGAAAAAAGTAAATTAATTAAATTTTCTTTTAAATAACTTGAAAGGAAAATTGATCTAGGCAAATAACAACTACAAAATAATAATTTATAAACAAAATTTTATATTTTAATATATTTCAATGTTTCCATTGTTTTGAAAAGACAAATGGCCCATGATTTTTACTTTCAATTAAAGAAAGATTCCAAGTTGACTGGGAATCATGAATTCAAAAAGACACAAATATAAATCACAATTTCAAATTACATAAATACGAATACAACAAAGTTAATTAAATAAAGAAACAAACAGAAAAAGTTGTAAATATTTATAACTTACTGAAATTGCTAAATAGTATTCTGGCAAAAAATAATTCCCTAATAAATCATAGAATGGGCACGTTTTGGTAAAATTGATTACAGACACTTTGCACTTAATACTTCATTGAGTTTTCAAAATTCATTTCATCAAACACACACCCAAAATAAATTCATCTAATTAATAGTCTTGTAACAAAAAAAAAAGAAAATCATCTCAACAAATTTATTCATTTATATGTATTTTTGTCTAGAATTCTATTTATAAAATATAAAATATGGCAAAAAAAAAATAAAAACGGTATAAATGATAAATACATTATAATTAATTGATTAATTTCTTTCTTTAAATAAAGCACACAAATTATTATAAAGAACCGTTCGATAAATAAGTAGAAACGTGGGCATTTATCGCTTTGTGGGCGGTAATGACTTGGTATTAGGGGGAAAAACTTTATAGAGAAATCCTAAAGAAACATTTATTGAAGTGCGATTATATTTATTTCATATTGCTTGCAGAAATTTCCCTTGTAAATATTTGCAAACTCATTCAGTAAGAATTCTGGAAATTTTACAATTTTTGGAAATTACGGTTTTTGGTTAATCGATTAACTGGGAATTCAGGTTATTCGCTGTTTATGATAAAATATTATTTACAAAGATTTTGTTTAATTATTTATTTTAGAAATTTCATGATAAAAAAGTTCGAGTTTTCATAAATATTTTTTATTTTTTAATTTTTTCCCAAAATGGGGATTTTTTACATTTAAATTGGGAATTCTAGATTTTTGCTATTTATGCTAAAATATTATTTATAAAGATTTTGTTTAATCATTTTCTTAGAAATTTCAAATTTCCAAAGTCCTTAGATTATAAAAAAAGTTCCCGTTTTTATAAATATTTTTAATTTTTCCTTTGATTTTGATTAAAATTGTGGTAAAGTAATAATTAATGATGTTTATTTACTTAAAAACATTATATTATATACAAATTTTACTAATTGTAGCCTTTTTAGCAAATTCCCAAAATGGGGATTTTTACACTTAAATTGGGAATTCTGGATTTTTGCAGTTTATGCTAAAATATTATTTATAGGGATTTTGCTTAATTATATTTTTAGAAAATTTCAAATTTCCAAAGTCCTTAGATATAAAAAAAGTTCCCGTTTTTTTAAGTAATTTTAATTTTTCGTTCTATTTGGCAAAATTTTGTTGTAAGATAATAATTAATTATGTATATTTAATTTTAAACATGATATAAGATACAAATTTTATTAATTGGAGCCTTTTTAGCAAATTCCCAAAATGGGGATTTTTTACACCTAAATTGGGAATTCCTGATTTTTGCAGTTTATGCTAAAATATTATTTATAAAGCTCTATATCGAGCAAGGCATGGAAATTGAGGAGGTAAGAATAATATGACTAAAGCCGATGAAAGAAGTTCCAAGCGAATTGGGTGACCTTAAAATCCCAAGGAATAGAGGTAGATCAGGAGGATCAACTCCTGAGAAACCGAATTCCCCTAAAAGAGTAGCTAGTGCATCGGTAGGTGGTAAACACCCTACCAAAAGCACAGTCACAATTAAGACTCGTACAGCGATATGGCTTAAATCATTCGGCTGGGGGTAAACCCGTCAGACTTCCCGAGGACAATATACTCCTGGATAAAATTATTGAGTTGAAAAAGGGATCTATAAAACCACAATTTGCAGGCTGCACTTATAAACCTAGCTGGCTTGTATCTAATGATTCAGCACAATGGATCAAAGAACACGCTGCCACTTTGAAGCCTTGGAAGGAAGCTGGGATAAAGGTTGCAGCAGAAGATGAGGTACCTAAGACGGAAACATTTCTGAGGCGCCTGAAATTTCCACCAGCAGGATTCTATTCCTCATTGAAGGTCAGAATAATGATCTGAAGGTAGAATTCTGGAAGGTCCTGAACCGGCCAGCAAGGGCAGCATTGCTGAAATAATCCAAGCAGCAGAAAGGGAGTATGGCACTGTGCATATCAGGTCTACACTGTGCATATCAGGTCTACTAATGGCCCCGAGGGACGTAATTGATCTCTCACCAAATAGAATAATTGGCTTTATCGGTTAGGATGAAAAAAATCTAAGGCTGCACAAAAGATCCTTTGGGTCGCAGTGCGTAGAGCCTCACTAATAATAATAAACTGATTACACAGTGCAACAGTGAAAAAACACACGATCATGACTATATAGATTCGACTCTACTGCCAAAGGGTAGTAAAACCCTATACTCAGTTTGTCCATTTTGGTGAGTAATTTTTTTTTATGGGCCCCCAAAGTTTCTGAAAATCAGTTGGGTCTCTAAAAAAGGTGTCATCAGTTTTTGGTTAACAGCTAATTCAGACTTTGTGACACGGCTTAACTTTATATGGCAATAATATAGCTAAGATTCCGCCAAATAAATTTTGTTGCTATTTTTTTCCAAAAAATAGCTTTTTCGTGCACTTTTATTGAAAAAATATAGGAAGAAATTTTTTTTTTCTAATAACTTCCAGGGTCTCCTAATTTTTCACTAACAATATTTAGCAAAGTTGTAGCTACGGTAAAGTTGAACAACTCTTGGGAACATATCAATGCATTCTGAACGTGTCTAGTCACTCTAAATAGCACATAAAGATCACTTTGTACCTTAACAATTTTCGTTTTTACTATTTTTTTACGCTAAAACAAAGATTTTTTGTTAAAATAGTATGATCAAGTCCACACTTCTATGTTGTGCTGTATTATTTACTCGGCTGAGGTGTTCGGAATGGGGATCAGTGAGTGGACCCTCAATGTCACACATTTAAAAAAAAATCGCCAAAAAGCCATTTATGATCCGAATGAGCTGAAATTTAAAATGTAGATAGTCGTTGAGAAGGTCTACAAAAATATGCTTTTATCTGTAGGTATCTCTTTTAGTTCAAGAGATATTTAAGTTTAATTTTTTTTTTAATTTTGCTCGATCTTTTTTTGTATTTTATATATGATGGGCCTACGAAAGGTCAAAATTTGTTTTTTATATACGACGTATATTTGCGATAAAATTCTAAAGAAAATAAAATAAACCTGATAGCAATGATTTCGTCCCTATAAAAAGTTACACGCATCCAAAGTTGAAGCATCTTTTTATATATTTCAACTTTGTATGCGTGTGTTTTTTAAGTTTTTTCCCAAAAATGTCCCCATATTTTTTCTTTTATAAAAAAATAATTTTCTTCGTGGCTATATACATATTTTTATGATCTGGAAAGGGAACGTCATGCAAAAATGTATCAAGTAAAATTTGACTAACTTAAGCGGACATTGTACCACCCAGCCCTATCCAAACTAGGCCAATTTTGAAACAAAATTTTAGGTTTGAGTAAAAAATTCTAAAAACGCAAGCACTGATCCTCAAAAGCTCATCATATTTGTATAGCCCTATATATTGTTTATATATATGCAGAACGTTTTTACTATCATACTGTAAATAACGTCAAAGTGGGCTATTTTCTAAAAAAAACTCAGTTTTTGGAACACATTTTTCCCGTTTTAGGAATTTCAATGTTTGAAAACAAAGACTGGCAACATTAGTGATGCCATTGACTTAAAAACATTTAGATCTATGCTACTTCCAAATTTTATAGTGATGTCTGTAACTGTTCAAATTTTACATTCATTCAAAGTTTTTATTTTTCTTGATGGAAAATCACCATTTTATAATATTATTAGTTTCCCTAAAATGTCAATCTCCAAGTCATAAGGTTTCCACCGATATCAAAAACGTATATAAAAAGCTTATATTTACTATTCAGAAGCTCCACAAACCTTGCCCACTTTCAAAAATTTTGATGTTTTTACATATATTGCATCAAGCCGGTCTTGCGTGATCAAGATTGGATGAAGTGATGTTCCCGGATCATACCGATAATGATTTGCCCATTCTTCGTTATTCCAGCACAATAGAGAAGTATACACTCGAACATACATTTTTAACAAAAAATTTTTGTTTTAGAGTCAAAAAATAGTAAAAAAAATAAAATTTTAAGCTACAACGTGATTTTTGACAGCTATTTAGAATACCTAGATATGTTCGGATTGCATTGATATGTTCACAATAATTATTCAGATTTACCGTAGCTACAACTTTGCAAAATATTGTTATTGAAAAATTAGGAGTCCCTGGAAGTTATTCTAAAAAAAGTAAAAAAAAAAATTGTCTTCCTATATTTTTTCAACAAAAGTGCACGAAAAAGCTATTTTTTGGAAACAAATTTTAACAAAATTTATTTGGCGGACTCTTAGCTATATTATTGTAATATAAAGTTAAGCTGTATCACCAAGTCTGAATTAGCTGTTAACCAAAAACTGATGACACCTTTTTTAGAGGCCCCACTGATTTTCAGAAACTTTGGGGGCCCATAAAAAACAATCGGTCACCAAAATGGACAAACTGAGTATAGGGTTTTACTACCCTTTTGTAGTAGAGTCGAACCTATGCTGTCACGATCTTGTGTTTTTCCAAAAGTCTTCATTTGTTGCATAGTGTTATAATTTAGCTAAAAGGTTTAAGTAAATTTTTAAAGCTCTATACAATTGTTAATACATCCATTTGTCCATGTTTATAAAATTTGTCTAGTGTAACTCACAATAAAGTCGTTCACACCCGACTAATAACAATTTCTACTTTGTATTTACTATTTATTAATATCTATTTTTATGAAGTAGCAATTTGCAAGAAATTTCTATTTAAATTATAAATTTCTCTTTAAATTCTTAAAAAAAAAATATTTATTTTTTATATACCAATTAAGTGTTTGTATTTTAACAGTAAAAGTGAAATTTACTTTTTTTTTAATTAAGCGCCATCACTAAAAACACAATTCATTTTATATTATTCTTTTTCTATTTAGTATTTTTTTTTAATTATTGGCAGCACTTTCAATGCCTTTTCAAAAGTCTTTCTAACTTGAGGATGATGACAATGACGATAATGGTTGTGACTTTTAAGCGCATTAAATTAAATGAATTGAATTTATAAGAATCTTTGTCATTTTGTATGAATTTCTATTAAATAAATGTTTAACACTTTCATTTAATAAAATGTTTATTATTTACTATAGTTCTATATTTGAAATAAAACTAACTAACTATGCATTCAATATTAGAAATGAAAAGTGATTTCACTTTTATTGAATTAATAACAAAACGCAAATCATGCTTAAACAAACTCATTTCTCCCCTAATTTCTTTCCATATAGACATTTGTACAAATAGTATTTAATTTTGTAAATTAAATTCCTCATTTATGAAATTTATAAAAACTAATTTTAAATCATACAAATCCCTTCTGTTACTTGCAAACTTCAAATCATATAAAACGTATGTATGTCATGCCCGGCTTACGATGAAAGGCAATCAATTCTATTTTATTTATTGAGATTATTTTTAAAACTTTTCAATTAAAATTTAATTTAACACTTTCATTTATCAGCAAATCCCACTAATGCCAGCAGCTTTTGTCAATTTAATTTAAACTCTTCTCTCGCTACGCTGTCCCTCCACCCATTTTAGTCGCTGGTATTTAAATATGAGTAATAACAAAACTCATCAATCATAATCGTTGGAAATCCGCCCCCCGTCTAATGGCAAACTGTTTAAATGAGTGTGGCAGTTTAAGTACTGAATATATTTATATATGACACTTTAGAAAAAGAAGAGCTGAAAAGAGTATTTAATTGTTAAATTTCATAAAGTTTGTAAAACATTTTCATTAATTAATCATTTACATGAATATTGTGTTTATACTGGGAAAATAAAAGCATTGGATTTAAAAAACATATGCGAGTTTTTTTGCGGATTGGGCCAAATATTAGGAATGGTACAGTTTCAAACAGTCCGGATTTTACAAAAAAAGTCGGACTTTATTATCAATACAGCTCTGGTACTCTAATTTGGGGAGAAACCAGATAGGTGCGTAGTTGCCGGAATAAATAGACGGAGGATTCTGCATAAATGATGATGTCCCCTCATGGATTATAGGTAACTTCGCAAGCTCTCCAGACACCATCGTAATAAGTCCGGGTTTGATAAAGTACGCAACCTGGTGAGCAATAGTTTCCAGAGGGTCAGACCACTAACCCATAATCGTTTGTCTGGACCGACCCATTTCATCGTCTCTGAACGCCGTATTTACAGCAAGTAAGAGAAAGCAGACTTGCCCGGCTCCATAAAATTCACTGATCGCCTCTTTAATGGTCTTCCAACACCCTCCAATGAACACTAAGCAGGGAGTAAGTTTCAAGAAACTGTCACACCAAGAGCCACTCGCTTCATTCCAGCTGTTCGATTATCCGTATTGCGGTCACATTTCCCAACAGCAGTGGGACTCACCAATGTGCGTGATGGAACCCAAATACCAACCCCGAAGACCCAAGAATCGCGCAGCTGAATCATGATATCAGCAGGTTGGAAAATGAGGATAAGCGAAAAAAAAATTGAAGAACTGCAACTTGAATTCTGGAATTGGCAAGTTTTGGTCTTCAATTTGGTCTTTTTCTAAGCCGACGAAGAATGATGACAGGATACTTTATGTTTAAGGATACCACCATATCTGACCGTGATCCCAAATACCAACCCCGACGACCCAAGGATCGCACAGCTGAATCATGCATATCAGCAGGTTGGAAAATGAGGATAAGCGAAAAAACTTGTAGAACTGCAACTTCAGTTCTGGAGTTGGCAAGTTTTGATCTTCAGTTCGGTCTCTTTCTAACCCGTCGAAGAATGATGACAGGATCGCGATTAAGTTTACAAATACCACAATATCTGACCGTGAACGGTTCTTGTGTTATGCCGGCTTTTATTGAGCACCCATAGAAAGATATGGCGAGAAGAAGTTTATTTGAAAACTACAAAACCTTCCTGCCTGGGACAGTTTTTTACTATAACTGAAGTTGCAGAGGTTATAAAGCAATCAAACCATATATTTTTATGCTAATGTTGAAAAACCTTGGCGAGCGGGTGTTCGTGTACCTGACAATTTTCTTTATCCTGTCAGTGAGGAGCTTGATTATGCACAGTGCCTGAAAAAAGGTTAGAGTCTTTCCGATTCCCAAACCTGGGAAGACACGAATAAGGGTCAATCCTAAAGACCGATTTCCAGCTGACCATCATACAACCATCACAGCATTAACCGCCATTGCCACTTAGATATCTCAGGGCTTAAATCAGACGAGGCCTTGTAAAGGACGATTCTCGTAGGTCCAGACCTGTTGAAAGCCTTCGACACCGTCAGCCACGCCACTATCTTCCAGAACATCCTGCAGTCCTCAATGCCTACAACATGAAAAGATGGATCGTAAACTATCTGAGTGGCCGCCAGACGTTCGTAGGGGTTAGAGATAAACGATCACCAACAAAGACTTCTTCAGGTCGTGACTTGTTGCCACTTCTGTTTAACTTCTACACTAACCCGCAACTATCACGATCGAAGTCTTCAACAACACTCTTCACCATCTGGACGAAGAAATAAAGCTCAAGTCTAAGTCGATGGAGTGCAAATTCCAACTGTTAACCACCCGGATATTTTGGGAGTCACCTCTAACAGCCTCTTTATCTCCTCAGTCCAAACCACTACCCATGAAAGCGCTAGCCGGCAGCAGATGAGGAATGGATAAAGAAACCTTTTTGGCTACCTGCAAGGTCGGTCAGTAGTCAATTACGCTTCACTAGTGTCGTCAATATTGAAAGCTGGAAAAATTCTTTAAGAACTGTTGCGGGTTGCATGCAGATCATTTTGATACAAACCAAGAACCAGTCCCTTTTCTGCCAGTTCCCTTCCTCTAGAGGTTATTTATAAACTGAATGTTCTTAATATATTGATAGAAAATAATAATGTCAATATGTTACAAACGTTAAAATGATTCGCTCCATTTTATCATATGAATTTAATATCGTGGTATCAGCTTCAAAAACAAATCTAAGTCAAAGGAAAATATTTTAATACCATTTGATTGACATTCTTGTACATATATATATTGTATTATTTGTTTAGGGTGAAAAGAAGAGCGGTTGACATAAAAAACTTGGTTTTATGAGTTGCTGTATTGTTTTACATCAATTGTATGGATTTAGGGTTACACACTGAACTAAATATATTTGGAGTAACATAAGTATGTGTATTGGTTGGGTCATTAGGGAATTCTCATGCATTTTATCTCTAAAATAAATATGAAATTTGTTGGATTTAAAAAATGTCGGTGTTTTGATAAACATTATATTATTGTATATATTTTTCTCTTTCCAAAGTTTTTTATAACCAGCACCAAAAGTATCCTTTAATTTCAGTTAAAGGAGCTTAATTTTTGTAATACCTTCTAAAATTTTGAATCACAACTGTAAAATTCGGACACTAAGGCAGAATCATTCGATTGGCAACAAATTGCCATAACGAATATGTTATCTTTGTGTACGAAACTCTGCATTACCATTGATCGAGGCGCTCACTAAGTAGGAAACTTCTGCAGCTACAACTAAATTGGAGACCCTACATCATACAGTGCTCACTAAGTCCACCTATAAGACAGATTATTTGTGGCAACCGAATTTTTACCAATCGAATGAAACGATTGTGTATATAGATTTTATGGGCTCTAGTCACAGAAAATCCCATCATGAAGTCTTAATTAATAATTAGATAGGCAACAAAATTGGTCAATTGAGTCCCAATACGAAATGAAAACTAATTGCAGGGCAAAATTCTAATAGATTGGTCGTTATATCGCAATCAAGTTTGTTTAGCTCCCTGTATCAGTTGAATAGATTTTAGTCTTAAAAAGTGCAGATATTGGATAATTAGAGAGATACCAAAAGGACAATGTTATCAGAACTGCGTGCTTCTACAGCAGCTACTTTAGCGGAGTGGGGTTGATCGTAAAAAAAAGTAGCAATAAATCGTTATCTTCTAAATTTAGATATTTTTTTAGTTTTTATATAAAAAATTTATTTTAGGTCTCGGATGGACCTAATGTGTCGTTGGAAAATAAATGAGGGATACCTGGAACTGGAATGCCTTGAAATTTCTTTGACGATTGATTCCAAGTATAATATCTTGGCATTTCGGAGTATAGTTCGCCCAAATTTATCATTCCGGCACATATCAAAAAATCTGGTCAATGTTGTAGGTGGCGGTCGATCAACCATTTTCCAGATGCTTTGTAACTACCTTTGGTCACATATTTACAGCATTTGATAAGTGGGCGTATTATTGGGTGTAAAAAACTTTTCTAGACTATTCCAAGAATTAAAAAAAAATTTGGGTCCAGGCGTTCTGCGATTTTAGATATATCGAAAAAAAGTGGGCGTGGTAAATTTTTGTTACGAATTTTACTACGAACATTTAAAAACAAATTAGCCAAATAGCCGTTTTCCGATTTTAGATAAATCGAAAAAAGTGGGCGTGGTCAATTTATCGAAATAAATGAAAATCTGGACTTAAAAAAACACCATTAAGGGCCTTTCTATATTAAGAATTGCAAAAATTTGTATTTTTTTTTGTTTAGAAATTTCAAGTCAATTGAGATATTAGATTCAAAAATATTGTTACGAAATTGTACTTGAATTCAAATATAACGATTTTAAGGGCTGATTTAAAAGTCGTATAATGCTTTCAAATAACAGTGCTGTAATAGCAAACTGTAACATATCTGTGGGCATTATTAAATAAAAGCTTTCAGTTGACCATTGATCGTAAGTTGGCAACGCTGTTTGAATTCGAATATTCAGTTAAGGAACATTGTAGAAATAGAGCTTTCTAGATGGTAATGCAGTGTTATAAATAGTGGCAGAGGTTGCAGTGGTGAGTGAGTTTATCAGAGACGCTTTTCGAATAAACATCAACTAAGTGCCTTAAAGTGTGTTGTGTTTTTCAAGTAAATTCGTGTACATTATAAATTGTGTCTGTATTTCTGAGAATTTATAAACGTGTATAAAAAACATTGAGTGGCTATTTAATTCTGTGGTTGTTGTACATTTTAAAATAAATAAAGAGTTGTTACAATTTTCAAATTACTGAACGGCTTTTATTTGCAATCAAAAGACTCCGGTTTATTTAAAGAAATAAACCAAACGTTTTGAAAAGGTTAAAACGTAACAATATGTTGGAAATTGCCTTTTCTTAGCTATGCAAATGCCCTTTCAAAATAGGAATATATCGGTCATGAATGTCTCATTTAAGTAGTTATTTACATAAATTTCTCTACTAATAAGGGAGATCGGTTCTTAGCCGACCCATGTAAGGCCCACTTGCGACAATCACTTTAACAAACATAAATCTCTTGAAAATGTTGTTATTCAAATCAAATTTAACATAAATGGTTTTCAGGTACAGATCAATCACGCCATCTAATTTTGTGACGATCGGTAAATAATTAGTCATAGCTCCCATATAAGGCCCACTTCCGAAAATCATTTCAGCAAGCTGAAATGAAATAATGGGTTATAGCTCTCATATACATAGCTATACAGATCATTTTATAGCATAATTTAAAAGATACCCCTATGAAAGAATCCGTAATAGTTGTATCAAAAAATATTTAGTTCCATATAGTTGCAGTATCTAAAGCTCCAGCTATGATAAATCTAGCGACAATTTACATGGAGTCACTACTTTCCTTTTAGATTTTTGTAAAAAAAGTTTTGTATTATTATTCTTCTTACATCATACAACATTTCAGTATTGATTTTTAGCTCCTAGTAATAAAACAGTATAATGGAAAGTATTACTTCCTTGGTGTATTTATAAATTTTCATTGTCAGTAGTATCAAAAAGAAAACATGCTAAAATCCTAATAATCTACTGGAAAATATTGTAAAGATAATAAAATTATATACAAATATAAATCTATATATTAAACATTAGTTTGTGTGATACTTCGTTAGTAATTAATCATGTAATTGTTAAGGGATATATTGAAAAAAATTATGCAATTTGTTTTAGAGCCCATTGGGGGATTAAATTATGGTAAACAGGAACAAAGCCTACTAAATTATTACACACAAATAAATAACAACACATACATAAGTATGTATTACTAAATTATTATTTATATCTAATATAATGCTAATCGTAATAATGTGTAATACAAAATGTTATAATGTCTAATGTAATAAAAATAAATGTACATATTTATTACAATACATTACATATACATATACAGTAGGTACTAGGGTATTCGAATTATTCGATTTTTCTCTTGTTCGAATAAAACGAATAAGAGATTTTAACTTGTTGGAATAATTCGATCACACGTTCAAAATTAATCGAGTTATTCGAATAATTAATTTTTTTTTAAAAAAGTAAATAATGAAGTTTTGATGTCGGTTTTTTAATATTTTATTGTTAAAGAAAAACAAATAATAACATTAAAGTTAACAATTCAAGTATTGATAATGTTAAAAAACATTCGAAAACAAAGTCCAGTATTCAATTTTCAACAGAAATATTCTGATCAGAACTTTTTATGTAGTTCATCATTACGGGTTTTAAATTGAGTAACTAAGGCCCTAATTTTGTAAATCACTTCACAAAGTGATATTTATATGGAAAGCAAAAACAAAATTTCAAAAATTTTAGAAATTTGTTTTTGTTTTATATACAAAATTTTCAAATTATGAAAGGCAAAGCAACGTTTGAATTTTGGTGCGTTTGTTCTGTTAAGAATTTGTATATAAAACAAAAACAAATTTTTAAAATTTTTGAAATTTTGTTTTTGCTTTCCATATAAATATCACTTTGTGAAGTGATTTACAAAATTAGGGCCTAATTCTTTAGTAAATTAATTATTCACTATTTCTAAATTATTTATAACAAATTGAATTATACATCAAGCTTTATCAACATTGCCGAATCTTTGCTTAATAAATTGGTCTTGGGGAATTACACAATAAAGGGAATCTGTCCAAAGTTTGATATCATTGTCACTGAACGTGGCTAATTTGAAGTCAGGCAGTGCATGATTGACGCATTTACAAATACGCAAAAAGTTTAATACCATTCATAAAAAAGCATGTTGCCTACATAACAACATTTTTATGAATGTAAATAATAGTGCTAGGTAAATTCTCAGCGAGTTGTTAGGTTTTCCCTAATTTATTTGCCACGTAAAAAAACATAATGTAGACATGTTATATATCAATGGATAGGGGATTTTGTCTACTTTTCAATAATATATATAACTTTTGACAATTAAAAAAATTCATGGAATACTTTTTTGAAAAATATGACCATGCTTTTTATTGAGTTTTTGCATAGATACAAATTTTTCAAATTGAAATAAAATTTTTATTTATGAATATTTTTTAATGAAATTTTACACTTATATAAATTTTTTTATTGGAAATGAAAAAATGGGAACAAGTTTTTAAATTTGTAATCAGGAATCCCGCAATTCCCAAAAAAGTAATGAAAAAATTTCAAAAATGGGATTTTTTTCGTTTTTTGGCTATAATATCCATACTAGGCGCGTGTTTATCGGAACCCTTTACAAAATAATTAAGAACATATTGGGCCATCTAAAATAGATCATAATATTAATAGGCAAGTCGATTTCTTTAGACCCCTTTTACTCTCACATTATACATTTAATTTGGACAAGAAATATACCATTTTAAGGGGATTTATTCACAGAAGTGGATAATATATATTTTATTGAAATCGGTTCAGTTTTTTAGGAGTTATAAGCGTTTAAAGATGTTACTAACACATATGCAAAACCGTGTACATGTGAACCTTAAGCTAAAAAGTAAACAAAGCATTGAGTGTTTGTTCAATTTGCTGTTGTAAACTAATAGGAGAAACAATTAAACAGTATTGATTTCGTTCTGTTTTAAGTGAGAGTTGTTATAGAAAACACAGAAGAAGAATTTAGTAATTTAAATTCGCTTTAATAAATATATTTTGAATGTGTTTTTTTTATTTTCTAACTCCCATATGCATAAGCAATTTTTAAATTTATCAAAACTGTTTATGCATATGGGGGTAAATATGTAATTGTAGATAAGTAAATAGTTATTTTATAATTGTGACGATTTTCAACGGTTTATCACTGCATGAAGTTTAATGAAAAATGGGACGGGTCGGAAAAAATGGTGAGTCGCCTCCCATTCAAAGTAAATAGATGTTTCTAAATATTTTATGAAATATAATTGCAAGATTTTTCAAACTAATAGTCTAAATGGCTCTTTTATAAATTTTCATAGTTTCGCTGAAATTGTTCGGGATTGGAATAGTGGGCGTGGCACACCCTATACAAAGTATATAATTAATTTCGAATATCTGTAGAACTATAATTGTAAAAGTGTTTAAACTTTTAGCGAATTAATTTCTTATTACTGTGCGGAGTTTAGACGGAATTAGATTAGAGGGCATATCACCCAAAATGGGAGAGGTCGGAAAAGGATGTGAGTCACCTCCCATACAAAGTAATAATTGCAAGGTTCTTCATACTTTGTCCGCATAGCTCTCTTACCATTTTACACAGAATGACTGAAAATGGTCGGGATTGCATTAGTGGTTATGGCGCAAAGTAAATAATTAATTTTGAATATCTGGAGAACTGTAATTCTAAAAGAATTTAAACTCTGTATCAATCAATTTATTACCATTCTAAGGAGGTTAGCTAAAAACGAATTTATTCCTGATCCCTGTTCGAAGTTTAGCTAAGCATGATCGGCTTAGTAGGAATGACCCCTCCCTTATAAAGGAAAGTTAAAGTAATGCTTGATATTTACTTCGACTATCAAGTGAACTGTAATTGAGAGATTCTCAAATTTTGTATGTGTTATTTTCGTATTTCCATTCATATTTTTTTAATTTTACTATGGTAGGGGTAGCGAAGTGCACCGGGTTATGCTAGTTATTATAATTTGATAATAATGTTAATATGTTGAAAATTTAATTTTCAAATGCGAATATCTCCTAAGCTATAAAAGATAATTGATAGCTACGACTAGGTTTTATGTAGTGCTCGATGAGATTCTATATATGTATGTTTTTTGAAATCGGAACACAAACGAAGAAATAGTATAATTTTTAAAATTGAACATACCCGAGGTTTCCTACTTTACGGACCCCTGGTCCCGCTCGTGGTGGGGTCATGAGAACCAAATTCAGAATTTAAACTCGACATTACTTCCTCTTTGCGCATGTTCATTCAAATTGGACTAAGGGTTTAGAAGTTACAGATTTATTTCCATCTTTTTTTTCATACCTCTGTGCGATGTTCAAAATCATGTATAAGACGAACTCCATGGTTTTCTTGCAACAAAACGTTAGTTTGCAATATTTGTGTTATCATTCGATTTATTAATTATTTTGCAACACTTATGTATGCGGTTAATAACATCACTTATATACATATATTTTAACATCATGGCCTTCATCTATTTCATTATTAAATGAAATATCACTTTCGACGACCGTTTCAAAATCACATTCTCCATCACATTCAACTCTACTTTAATCTAAGTTAATATTTTGATTATTAATTGCGATTCTTCTAATATTTCGCCAGCTAAATAACAGATATTTTATTTCGTACCTTTTTTTTTGCATTGGTTCAAGTCCTAAGTTAAACATTATGAAAGATTTGTTTTTAGAATTGTAACTTCTTGCGGTAATATTTATAGGAGGAGCTATCGGAAAACTCATCTACACTGATCGAAAGTCCCTTTGTCTTTAGTTATTTGTCGAATTTCAGAAACAATACAATTTTTGTGAGTCATTATTACTTACCTTCTAGTATTCAAAAAATCCTAGAGTCTTACCTATCGGATCGCTTGTTTAGTATAAAATGCGGCGATTATGTGACAAGCGACTATGCGATCAATGCTGGTGTACCTCAGGGAAGTGTTCTAGGACCAACCCTGCACTTATTATACACTTCAGACTTGGCCGGGTCCGAAGAATTAACCATTTCCACCTTTGCAGATGACACTGCAATTTTTAGTTCTCATGTGGACTTAAATGTATCATCTACAAACGTTGATAATTATCTCAGGCACTTGGAGACGTGGTTAAAAAATTGGAGAATACAAGTGAACGAAATCAAAATCAAGCACATAACGTTTTCACTTAGGAGAGGAAATTGTCCACCACTGACACTAAACAGTGTGAACCTCCCACAGTCTGACCACGTTACATACCTTGGCATTCATTTAGATAGACGTCTTACTTAGCGTCGGCACATAGAAGCCAAGCGGCTCCACATGAAACTAAAAACTTCTAATTTACACTGGCTAATCCACCACCAATCGAAATTAAGCCTTAACTGTAAAGTCATCCTGTATAAGACAGTCTTAAAACCAATTTGGAGATACGGAATCCAATTATGGGGAACAGCAAGCAATACCAGTTAGATCTTATACAGAGGGCACAATCCAAAATTCTTAGAACCAAGACGGGAGACTTAGATGTACAATTAGTCAAGGATGAATTCAGAAAAACTCGTGAAGCTTATTTATCAAAATTACATCATCATCCGAATCCGCTCGCAAAGCTACTTAGAGTAACTCAAGACAGCTCAAGGCTGCGTAGAGCTGATTTACCACTCATCTAATTTTCCAAATATGATTCTCCACTGAGAGAACAATACTTGTTTAGTTTTAAGATTTAATTACATATTGTAAGGCCTAGAAATTAAAGGCAGGAATAATATTATAATAAACGAAAAAAAAAAAAAATATTACTTATTTAAATTTGAAATTATGAAAAATTTTAAGCAATTTTATATATGAACATTTATTAGTTTTATTCGATTATTCTACATAAAATTGTTTGAATTATTCGTTACTCGAAAATGGCCATTTTTAAATTGTTCGAATAATTATTCGTAAGAAATTATTCGATTAATCGAAGGATCATTAGTCGAATGAATACCCTAGTAGGTACTTACATATTAAAGTAAGTATTTGCAAATATGTTTACTATAATAGTAGGATCCCAGCAGTTCTAGCAGACTGTCCCGAACTATTGATTTTACCTATAAGTTAGGGTGGAAATTATATACACAATAACACATGAATGTCCTGAGCAGCTGGTCAATTGATGATTTTTGATTACAATGAGACTGGTTCAAAGTAGTCAACGCATTGGAATCACATACCGGTTACATAGAGTCAATTACCTTTCTAGCTACCTAACTGGTTACTTGATCAGCTACATAACTAGTTATTACACCCTACACCACTATAGTGGGGATCGACTTAGAATCACTTTCTAAGTCGATTAAACAATGTCCGTCCGTCCGTCTGGCTGGTTAGCTGGCTGTCCATGTAAACCTTGTGCGCAAAGTACAGGTCGCAATATTGCAGATATTTCGATAAAATTTGGTACATATAATTCTTTCGGCCCAAGCACCAAGCCTATTGAAATTGGCTGATATCGGTTCATTATTTCATCTAACCCCCATACAAATGTCCTACCGAAATTGGACTTTATAGGTCATAAACGTTTAATTTATATATGTATCTCCACAAATTTTGCTTCAAATAAGTTTTATATATATACATTTCATGTCACCAAATTTTGTTACGATCGGTCCATAATTAGTCATAGCTCCCATATAAGTCCCGCTTCAGAAAATCACTTTAACGTGCATAAATCGCTTAAAAATGTTGGTAAACACACAAAATTCAACATAAATAACTTTCATATAGACATAAATGACACGACCTAATTTCATGGTGATCGATCCATAATTGGTGATAGCTCCCATATAAGGCCCAAATCCGAAAATCGGGCTTGACCGACCATACTTTTTTAATTGTTTAAAGATGTACTGGTGTTAATTGACCTCAAATAGTCTGTTATAAAGACATCTCATAGACAGTCCAATAACCGATAACAAACCTTTCACCGACATCTCTCCAATTGATAACTTCTGGTGGGTAAAACAAATAATTTATTAAATGACTACATTCTAGATTACTTAGAGACACTAAAGTGACAATTGACTTCACGCTAGGTTACATTGATGTCAGTATACATAAGCAAAAAGACCAGTTTGTACGAATTACTTACAAAAAAGTGGATTAGATGGTAAATGTTGAAAGTGATTACACTCTAGATTACTTAGAGACACTTAAGTGACAATTGTCTTCACGCTGGATTACATGGGATGTATAAAGTAACCAATTGACTCGTCTAGGCACTACAAAAAGCACATACATACGTCAAAAGACCCAAAATATATAAATTGGAGTCAGGCAAGTGGTCACACATTAGTGACAATAACTGTCTGTAAGGAATACATTGACTACTTGCTTAACTGCTGGTATATTTACATGTAGATATGTGTAGTTCCAGTGTAGGCGTTGCTGCAAGTTTACCATTTTAATATTTTAATACAAAAACATTTTCATGGGCGATATTTAATGAATTGAATGGAAATTTATTCTCTGTCTTATAGCTGGTAGACATTAAGGCATAATACCTACAAAAGTTTTAATTGTTTATATTTGCATTAGAGTTTTACTAACTTACTTACTTATTAAACAGTGTCGTTTGTAGTCTATAAATAAAAATAATTATTAATTTAATTTTAAGCTTTTACTTCCTAGACTTTTGGTATTTGAATTTGTGTCAAATGTTTTCTTTAATGAAAGTCAAATATTCATACATATTTAGAATTATTATTTGTTTTAATTAAATTTTGATAAAATAGTGATTAAGTTTGGTAAATATGTTTGTAAAAGTTTTCAAAGTGCCATAAAAATGTTATAAAATACTTTGCCATTCGAATTTTATTGCCAAATTTGTAAAGGGCAATTACTTTTACACTGGTTTTGCTGCAGTGCTGTGTTACTGGCCAGCAATAAAAAGTAAAAGCAATTGTTTTTTTTTATGAATATGCTTTGGAAGTTAAACTTCTAAATATTTGGCAAAAAATAAAAAAAATAAGTTGACTACGATTCCAAATGCAAATAGTAGGGCCATTAATAAACAATTTGTTTAAATATGTAACTTTTCAACTACTGAACCGATATATAAAAATATAATTTGCATTGCTTTAAAAATCGGCTGTGCTGAATCTTGTATAACCACAACCAATATAATACGGGTCTCCGATAGTTGCGTCGGTTGTCCCGATTTTGTTAATTTAATATTTTCTTTTACTACAGACAGCAAACAGTTTCGTGATAGCAAACGAATTTGTTGTCAATCGAATGATTCTACCTTAGTGACCGAAATGTTAATAGGGGTACCATAGTTTCTTTGCTTTAACCAAAATTCGTCTTCGTCAACTGACTTTCTGTTGATAGAACCGAAAAATTCTATATGTGCAACCGAGTCATTCGATTGACAACAAATTTGGTTGCTGTCTCGAATCAAATTCTACCTTAGTGACCGAATTTTACAGTTGTGGCTACAATATTTTAGAGGGGATAACAAAAGTTTGGTTGCTTCAACCGATATTTTTCTTTATTAACTGTTTTTCTGTTGATAGAACCGGAACAGCGGAATCATTGTTTTGGCAACTAATTCGATTGCTACTACGAATCTGTTTTCTCTGTGTAGGAATAACTATTAGTGTCAAATTCCAAGGTCTCCTTGTATTTTAACATTTTGTTTTATTTTTTGTTGGATCAATTTTCCCCTTTTTCAATACCAATAATTTCTGATCATTGTCATCAAATTAGGTAATGTGATTTATTTCTATATGAAAATTATTTCTGTTTTTTTTTGTGAATACCAATATTTTTAAGAGATTTATAATCGTTGAAGGGATTTTCGGAAGCGGTCCTTAAATGGTAGCTATGACCAATTATAGACCGATCGAGTCGACTGATTTATTTCTATATGAAACTTATTTGTGTTGAATTCTATGTAGATAGTAAAATTCATTCATTCTTGCATATAGCTTTCTCATACCCAAGTGATCATTCAAAAACTAAACCGCTTAGCCATGTGAGATGGCTATAGCTTCCACAATATGTCGCACGTATCATGATTTTGTTTAAAATAGTTTGGAATTGAATTTTAAAATTGTTTCAACTGGGCTTCCAGAACGTTCACCACTCCCGTTACAGTAAACCACTTTTTTTACCTATGAAATTGATGGTGCAGAGTTCCCAATGTATTTATCAAACTTAGCCTTAATTTGTGTGATGATTTTTTTCCACAAAAATTAATTTTTAATCTTTTAACATTTTTCCTCAAGGTACTATAGAGTCTTCTAGCAATGGTTGTCAAACACAAACTAAATGACGTAGCTTGTTCAAATGTTGATAGGAGTCAACTGACAGATGTTGAGATGTTGAGAGCTGGGAAATTCAAAAATGCGCGGAATGATTGACCCATCCTCGTACCTACAGTTGTGTTCATAAAAATAGGAGCGAACCTATTAAAAAACAAGAGATTCATTTTTAACTAAAAACTACATGATTTATTCTATTTGTTTTTGTGTAATGTAATGTTGTTTTAATCCTAATTATTAAAATAATTCATCAATTAAATAAAGCTTTTGAGAAGTTAAAAAACAATATCTTAAAAATTGCTATTCATAATAATAGGAGCATTTCATTATTGATTAATATTTACTATTAAAAAAGTTAAAAAAGCTTATGAATATTATCAGAAATTTTAAATGAGATTAGTATTTGGTAGAATATCCTTTATTATTTACTACTGCAGCACAGTTGCGATACATAGAGTCGATTAAATCCTGACATCGCTTTAGGAGAATTTGATTCCACCCATCTTGCACTACATACCACAATTCAGCTGCATTTGACATCAGCTTTATGCCCACGTTTAAAGTTCAAAGTCAAATGTAACACAGAATTGGATCATTATGATGCGAAGTTCCTTCAAATTTATTTCACTTGAAATGAAGCTACAGAAGCCGACTGTTAACAATGAACAATCGTGTGTATTCGCTGCAATACCCTTCTGCCGAAACATTCTCAAATGGAAAATGGAAATGGACATCGGAAATGGAAAATTCCAATTGATAACGACAAAAATGAGATTTCGTTCCCGAACTTTGTCGACAAGATATTCCGAAGTCTTACAACCGACTACAAAAATTCGGATTGGCTGTGGGAACGTGCAATTTTGGCACCAACAAATTATGATGTTAACAAGCTCAATGAGCAAATACAACTGAAACTGCCTGGAGAAACAATAAAGTACAAATCGATTGACACAGTAATGAACGAACCACATGTATTAACATTGAAGGTTGGATCATCGACTTTGTCCGAAACTGTATATTAAAATCGAGATCGAGATGCAATATAAAACAAATGTTTTCTAAGGGCCAGCAACGCGGACCGGGTTCAGCTAGTATTTTATATAAAAATATATGTTAGAATATGTTCGCATATGGTTTTCATATTTACTTATTATTTCACACACGATTTATTCACTTAATCACTTTAATTTATTGTAAATCAAAATTGCTCCTATTTTTTGAGTCTTGCACTTCATGGACAAATAAAGAAATCATTAGAAAAAATCACAGAAATAAAACCTATCACAATAATTTATTTTTATTTTGGTTTTTTACATTCCATTGTAACAACCGCTAGCTTTTTCTAAATGGTTTTAATGTTGACATTATTATTATTATATATTATTTTGAACACAGCTGTATATCTATATATATAAAAGAGTAACGTTACAGACTCACTAACTGACTGACTGATTCATCATCGCACAGCCCAAACGACTGAAGCTATAATCATGAAATTTTAACTGTGGGTTCCTCCCTCCCCAAAACGATCCGATAAGAAGGGATTTTTGGAAATTCGAACGTTTAGGGGGTAAAAAAGGGTAAATTCGGTAACCTTATATCTTAAAAACTAATAAAGATACAAAAAACCTTAAAATTGCATGTTACTCCATTTAAAAAAAAAAGCTGACAGGTGTTTCGTACTTTTTCCAAATTTGAACCGTTTAGGGGAGAAAACGGGTAAAAACTGTATTTTGGTACTTTTTTGGCACCCTTTAGGGGAGAAAACGGGTAAAAACTGTATTTTGGTACTTTTTGGCACCCTATGTATCTTTTAAACCAATAAACATATAAACAAATTTTAAATCGCATTCTTTACTTATCAAAAAATAAAAAATACAAGTTTGGTACTTTTTGGAAATTCGAACCCTTAAGGGATAAAAATTGTTTTTATTTTTGGTACTTTTTCATAAAATATGTTTTTCTATAATTTGACATAGACATACGAATATTTTATTATGAACTCCCACCACGATGCAGATTTTTATTTGAATAAAATTTTACCACCGCAATGGGGATAAAAAAGGTACCAAAAAGGGGATAAAATCGGGAAAATACATTTTATTTGAAATTATTAAGCCAATTTTGATAATTTTTTTTAACGTTGGTTCCTGGATTCATACAAAAATTAACTAACAGGGTGTTATTTGGAACTCGAGTGAATAGGTGTATATTGGGCCAAATCCGGGTAAACATTTTGGTACTTTTTTTAAAACATATTTTTTCTTGGGCACATTAACACAGATTTCAATCGTTTGAGACATGTCTGTAGCATAAACAATTTTGGCAAAATGGAGTATTTTTAAATTTCAAGCTTTAGGGGTGTTCAAGGGGGAAAAGGGAAATTGGTACTTTTTTCCTAATGGTACTTTTTTAATATTTTAATTATTACACTTATAGACATTAAGGTTAGCTGATATGCATCTTAGTGAAGTTAGTGTTAGGAATAGGCGATAATATTTAGATACCAAAATGTGTGAACTGGACTATAGGTACTTTTATGTTCTTCTAATGGTACTTTTTTGAAATTTCTATAATATGGTCCTAAGTGAGTGAGAATTCTAGGGGGAGACTTTTTGGTACTTTTTCTTTATTGGAATGGTACCTTTTGTAATTTCTTCACCAATGAACCTAGAAACATGAAATAATGCTTATATATAAACCGAGTGAGTGGGAAACCACAAGTGTGGGTTTTTTGGTACTTTTTCTATATTCTAATGGTACTTTTTTGAATTTTCTATAACAATGGACTTAGAGACATGAAATTAAACATATATGGTCCTAAGTGAGTGAGAATTCTAGGGGGAGACTTTTTGGTACTTTTTATTTATTCGAGTGGTATTTTTTGTAATTTTTTCACCAATGAACCTAAAAACATGAAATTAAGCTAATATGGACCGGAGTGAGTGGGAATCTACAAGTACTTTTTCTATATTCTAATGGTACTTTTTGAATTTTCTGTAATAATGGACATAAAAATATGAAATTAAGCGTATATGGTCCTAAGTGAGTGAGAATTATAGGGATAGACTTTTTGGTAATTTTTTTATTTCTAATGGTACTTTTTTGAATTTTCTATAACAATGAATTTAGAAACATGAAATTAAGCATATATGGTCCTAAGTGAGAATTCTAGGGGTAGACTTTTTGATACTTTTTCTTTATTCGAATGGTACTTTTTTAATTTTTTGTAATAATGGACATAGAAATATGAAATTAGGCGTATATGGTCCCAAGTGAGTGAAAATTCAAGGGCTTACTTCGTGGTACTTTTTCTTTATTCTCATGGGTATAATAATGGACAAAAAATCGAAGAATTTCAAAACCTCGGTTTCGGTTTTAAAAAATTAAAAACCGATCGGTTTCGGTTTTGTGATAATTTAATTTAGTTGATAATATAGGAAATTAAATCTAAAATTCAAACTTGACGGGTTATTGTTTAGTGAATGCGAATTTAAAAGTGATATTCAATGGTACTATTTCCTTATTGCAATGGTACTTTTCGAATATTTTATAATAATAAACCTAAAAATTTAAAATTAGGAACACATTTTGCATTTTCTATAATAACCAGAAATATGAAGTTAGACATTTACAATTAGATTCAAAAAGTGAGACTTGATACCTTTCTTCTAATTGGGGTGGCGAAGCGCACCGGGTAGCTAGTAAATTATAAATTTTTGCAAGTGAAAAGTAGACTGAATTAAACCAGTTTCAATAGGCCTCGTCCTTGGTGCGATTATCTATGACATAGTAGGAGCTCTTTAGAGTGTCATGGCTTTTGAATTTGAAATAGCGATGTACGACCTTCTGAAATTTAAATATCGAAGCGCGTATGTTGTTTAAATTGAATAATTGTTTCTTCACACAAGTTTGAGACCTAGACCTTAGAACTAACTATAAAGTACCAAATAAGTATGTACTTTATACTTTTCTGTTAAAGGAAAATTTATTTAAAATGTTAATTTGTTACGAAGATACAAATGGAATGAATAAGTACCAAAATACCATTTTTACCAGACTATGGTCGAATTTCTGAAAAGTACAAGACAGCAGGTGGTTCATTTCTGATCAGAGATTCATTTGTTTTAAAACTTTCTTCTTATTAGTGTATTACACTGTTAAGTTTTCACCTTTTAAAAAAGGTGGTTTATTTCCTTTAAATAAACCGTAATCTTTTAATAGCAAATGATGTTAATAACAGCAAGCATGTTATCAACATTGTTGATAAGTAGAAGTTTCTACTGATGGAATGTTTAGAAACAGGATATATGTTGCAAGCAGCCATTGCATACCTTTAAATTTAAATTGATAATGCAATTTCGTAACAATACATTAAAGAAACAAACTTTTGAAACAATTTTAAACCCTTAATAAAAAAACTATACAAATCCATTGTAGTTTTGGCCATTTAGCGATGATAAATCAGTCAAATACTCTGTAATGTTACTTTTTTATATATATACACTGAAATTCAATAGCCAACACATTTTTAAAAGTAAATTTTTCGTAAAGTTTTTCCTTTCATTATATTTTTATACAGAATTATAGATTTGTCAACTTTAAATATTAATATTGGGGAGTAGGATTTTCTTTGCCTCCCCAAAAAATTCATTCAAGCAGAACTTTATAAATATTAAAGAAATTGAAATAAATTTTCCGTTAGATACATATTTGCCTCATTCTTGCTAGATTTTATTTAAAAAAAGAATGTCCCTAAATAAACAAGCTAAACAAAATGTCGTGCTGAATTTATTGTATTGTTTAAAATCCTTTATACAAAAAAATGAAAATGAAAATAAAAATAATATAAAACATAAAATAAGCCATTCAGGTTTTTATAGATTTCAATGATTTTGTCTTTATCCCTTTTAAAATTTTATTTATTTCATTTCGTGCCATACAATTCTATTCTATTTCATTTCAATGTAACATTTGACCTTTAGATGGATGGTATTTGTTAAACAAATACATTCAATTCAATGTATTTGTTGTTTAAATATTGAATAATTTCTGAGTGCTGTTTTTATTGTTTTTGTTGTTATTGCTAAACACCCAATATTAAATAAATATAAATAAAATGGGAGAAATAACGAAAAATTCAATAAAATTTTATTTAAACAAATTTTGTACTTGATTTAGTTCGATTGAAAATGCACTGTGTGTGTGTAAATTTGTATGTGTGGTTGAGTGTGGCTGCGTGTGTATTTGTGTGGGTTTAAATTTTCTAGGATTATAAATAGAAATTGAAAATAAATGTTGAAATTAAATATGTAGTTTTAAATTATTTATTTAATATAAAATGAAACTAGCATAACTTTGTATGTTTAGCCTTAATAACGGTAGTAGTGTTTTTATTTATAATTTTAAATAAAATTTTACCACACATTTTCTAAAAAAAGGCCAATAGAATATTTAATTAATTTAAATATAGAGTCATTATAATGTGTGGTAAATCTAGTATGTATGAGTACCATGCATAATTTCCACTTAACACTTTGTAATTATAAAAAAATAATGGTATTTTTGTTAAATAGTAAAAAAATTTTAATGAAAATTGCATAAAATATTAAATAGGAAACAATTATTATATTTTAGCTGCTAAAACTCTATATTTAATTATGGAATTGGTATTTTTAAAGGGATATTTTGAATAGAAGTCGATTTACTAACAACAAATTAAAACAAGTAGAGCAACCAGTATTTTCCCAAACATATCCATAAGAGATATTTAAGAAAGGTTCTGAACCTCACAAAGATAAGATTGTGTTTCCTTAGTTTGTTCAGAGACACAATACACTCCATACCAACTATCGACTTTAATTCATACGATAATAAGTCCCCGAGCGAAGAATGACTGTCTATCAATAGAATTCTTGTACTGCCTAATTGAATATAGAGTAAATTTTTGCTTGAAATTGAAGAGTTATTTTCCCCTGGGAATGTCCTTTGACAATTTGGAATACTAGTACCAGTTTCGCCATTAATCTATTTTGATCCATTTATGATTCATATTAATCATCCACTTCATGCTCGCAATTTACTATAAAAGCTTCTGGAATTTTCCCCTTGACAGCATGACAAAACGCATCATCTCTCTGAGTCAAATATGGCCCTCCTGTTGGGCACTCAATTTGGCAGTTCGTATCATGACAACTGCTTAGTCTGCTTTTACACAGGGCAAGTTTACTTGAAGCAAGTCTCGTCGATTTCCTTTTAAACTTGCTCGTCTGTTTACACACAGCAAGTCTGTGAGCAATTTTGTATGGCAAAACCTAATAGACGCCATATTGAAAATGAGAAAACAAAAGAAATTTGAAGAGACTTGCCAGTACAAGCAAGTGTGTACCCCTCTTCTTTCTTCTTGCCTCTCTCTCCTATAAACTCTAGACTTGCGCAAGAAAAATTGCCCTGTGTAAAAGCAGACTTAGCTTACCTCATACGATAATAAGACTCTGAGTGAATCCTGACTACCAGTATCTGGCTAGTTGACTGATTGACCTTCGGTGTAAGAGCGTCAAAAGTAATGAGCAATACCAAAACCTGTAGCCTACTGTCAGATGCCCCGATGTATTGGTCATTCTCAAATGTTTGCCAATACGAATGAGTGCCACCAAGTCACTCTGCATTAATGACAGCCATACAAGGTAAGGGAATTACGGATTCGAAAGCCTCGTCCTTTACCAAGTTGTACAAAGATGGAATATGCAAAATACCACTTATGTCAAATGTAAGAAAACATCTCTTTGTGCCAGTGACGGATATACAAATGAGGATATAAACCTTATCTAGTAAATTCTTAGCAATGACTTGTCCAACTTTTGCCAACACATCAAGGCGGCGCACAGTGTGTTGAATCGCATCCAAAGTGACGCTTAACTCAGGCAATAGTGTTAGATTTTTTTTATATATTTTTTTAAAGATTATGCCTTATTAAGTAAAAATAATAGCAAAAATTTTAAATAAACAATTTTATAAAAAAAATGTTCACAAAAGAAAAAAATGTTCTTGTCCACTGAAAAAATGTTTAAAACTGATGTTTTCCGATCGGGACGAAATTAGCATTAAAGTTAGACCTATTGTAATTTAGACACAAGATTTCAACAAGATCGGTCTAGAACTCTCTGAGTTAGAGGGGTTAAAAATTTGACACTTTGACCAAACGGTGTTTTTTCTCATCCCGAGTTACCTCACTTTGAGGCCTTGAGGCTCCGGCAGGTATTAGTGATTTAACTCTATATTCATATCTTAAACTCACCTACACCTCCTCTATAGTCATGGGTAATTTTATTAAAATCCGACAGTAGGTTTATAATTTATAGATTTATTTCCATTTATTTCATTTATTTAAATTTTTTATTTTATATTTGGAACATTTAGAAAAAAAAACAAAAATACTTTTACAAAAAAATCCAAATAAAAGATTCTTATTCATATACTCAAATACCTGAAGGTGATGGTTCCATCATAAAAAGTTAGCTTTTAAGTGTTTTAAACAAAAAAAAAATTATTTTAATTGTGGTTAATTTAAATTGTTATAACTTTATCTAAAAATACGAAAGATTTATCCTATTTGACAGTATACTGCAGAAAAAGTATGCAACCTAGAATAATGATTTTAGCTATTAGTGATGTAGAATTTTGTCTACTTTTACCCGGTACCAAATTTCATAAATAAATATTAATTCTAAAAAAATCAATTAAGCGCCACTTTGAACATGATTCAACCCAATGTGCGGCGTAATTCTGGATGGGCTTTAAAATGATATTAATTGACCATAATATCATTCTTAATTTTTGATCCGACGTCCTACCAAAAAGCCGTTGACAGGAATAAAGGAAAATGCCTTGATAACCTTCCCGATAGTGTTGGACAGGTTATTTAACCTTATCAAAGAACATTATTATCAAGCCGTTTAAGATCGGCTTGTAAGTCTTATAGTTTCGCGTCTTAGAAATGGCACAATGCTAGTCTAGGTCAGGTGATTTGTTAATCCTCTTTTCTCGCTGAAAGCTAGATCAAGAGTCTACTGCATTTTTTCCGAGCTATTTAACATCTTCAGAGAACTCAATTATCGATCCTACACAGAGAAAACAGATTCTTGATAGCAACCGAATTTGTTGCCAATCGAATGATTCTACCTTAGTGAACGAATTTTACAGTTGTGGCTACAAAATTTTAGAAAGGGTAACAAAAGTTAGGTTGCTTCAACCGAAATTCTTCTTTATCAACTGATTTTCTGTTGATAGAACCGAAAAATTCGATGTGTGCAACCGAATCATTCGATTAGCTACAAATTCGGTTGCCATTACGAATCTGTTTTCTCTGTGTATCAATATCAATTTAGTAAGTCTTCGAAATTTAGGTCAAGGGTGGTCTTGTCAAGACTCGTTTCAGGTAACTGGTGAATCCTATTAGATATTGTAACCAGATCGTCGACGTAACCATATGAACGGAAACATTATATTTCCCCAGTCAACTATTGATAAGCCGGTTTCACAGGAGGGGCGATAAATTTGGAGCACATATAAATCCTTAGCACCGAATAAATATCTATTAATTTAGATTCAACATTCCAAAGGTTTATATATAGCGTCTGCATTATTCGTGTTGCAAATACTCGAGTTCAATTTTGAAAACTAAAATATTCTTTTATTTTAAATATCCTAGTTTTTAAATCAGTCATAATTCAATGACAGCATATTATAGTACTTGTTAAACTTTAAACAATTCAAATGTTTTATTAATAGCGTATTCCCTTAGCTACTTCAACAAAGAAAAAGTTAAAATAAAATGTACAACAAGTGAATATTTTGTAAAACATTTAACAACAAAATTTGTTCACACAAACTTTGATGTTTTATCAAAAAAACCTAATTAATTTAATTAAACACGGCTGGTTCTTATATACGGCTGCAACGAAACCTAAATACCCTAAACATTGAACTAAGCTCAGTTATTTAAAAAGCGGACTGTAATATTACGAAGTCCTCATCCCCATGAGAGTAGGGCAAAGACATATGAGGTGTTCTGCCAACTACGGCTCGTTCTCATCATGACAATATCTATTAAACAACACGGCTACCAGTTACCTATACCGTGGGAGCCCCATCAGAGCCGCCTATTTATTGCAGTCGTACAGAGGCATTGTAAGCTTTGATATCCAGCATTTATTCTGAGTAGACCAGGCGGGGATCCAGGTCAACCATTTGGGGGGGAGGGGGAAAAATTAAAATTTGTTCTACATTTTTCTTTTTATTCCTTTTTATACCCTACACCACCATAGTGGGGAGGGTATAATGCGTTTGTGCAGATGTTTGTAACGCCCAAAAATATTAGTCCAAAGTATACCGATTGATTTAGAATCACTTTCTGAGTCGATTAAACGATGTCCGTCCGTCCGTCTGGTTGGCTGGCTGGCTGTCCATGTAAACCTTGTGCGCAGAGTACAGGTCGCAATTTTGAAGATATTTCGATCAAATTTGGTACATATTATTTTTTCGACCCAGGAACCAAGCCTATTGCAACTGGCTGAAATCGGTCCATTATTTCATCTAGCCCCCATACAAATGTCCTTCCGAAATTGGACTTTATCGGTCATAAATGTTTAATTTATAAATGTATCTCCACAAACTGCGCTCCAAATAAGTTTTATATATACAAAATTTATGTCACCAAATTTTGTTACGATCGGTTCATAATTAGTCATAGCTCCCATATAGACCCGCTTCCGAAAATCATTTTAACGTGCATAAATCGCTTAAAAATGTTGGTATACTAACAAAATTCAACATAGTAAACTTTCATAGAGACATAAAACACACGACCTAATTTCATGGTGATCGGTCCATAATTGGTCATAGCCCCCATATAAGGCCAACTTCCGAAAATCACTCAAAAATATAAATTAAATATTCCGCCAAGTTTTTCAAATCAAATATTACATTTTTTTATCAACGAAGAGCAGGAAAAAAACAGACGTATTCTACCAATTTCTTCACGTTCTCACCACAACAACTTCTATTGAAATAATTTAAAGAATGATTCAATATCCTGGCATGCGCTTCAATTAATCAGTACCCTGCAAATACGGATAACAAAGCCCATACCATTCCTAAAGTTTTTAAAATCGAATTTAGATGTTCCGACGCACAGTGGGGCATATGATAAAAGTGGAAATAAATCATTAACTTGTAAACGGAGTGTAGCATTTCAATAAATTTCCTCATATAAAGATAGAGTAAAGGTGTAAAAAATATATAGAGAAAGACATTAGATGAGGAGTAAGATATAGATTCCAGTCATTTGACAGATACTAGGTAACCGCGAGGAGATTCTCTTATCTATTTTCTATTCCTTATAAATGTATTGATGCATTCTAACTTTATGTCTGAGAGTTAAAAAAATTATTGAAGGAACGATGTCCTAGAAACCTAATGCGTAGATCTCCTAATGAAGAGCAGTGACAAAGAAGATGAAAAATGGTCCCATCCTCCTCTTCATTCTGACAGCTTCTGCAGAAGTCATTATAGGGCAGGCCAAGCCTCTTTGCATGGTTGCCAAATTTGCAGTATCTGGTTATCATTTATCGGCATTATTTAGTTGTGAGCGTGTTAGGTCCCGAAATATATTGCAGCTTATTCTGGATGTTTCACATGGAACAACACACCTATATATATATCCTCATTTACCCATAGTGATGGTGAATTGTATAAAAAAAAATCAATTAATTAATGGTATAAACTGTTAAAGGTTAAAATTTCTCGTTACTAAAACTTATCTACAAAGTAAATAAGAAATAAAAATAGTTTGCAATAACATGAATTCCCTTCAAAAGGTCGCCAAGAAAAAAAAAAGAAAACTAAATAAATAAAAAAAAAGATTCTACTGCAATATTTAGTTGTAACATTTTGCACTAGATAGTACTTGTACCTTTTCCAAGTGATACAAATAGCCACAATATTTAAGTAACTTTAAATAACCAGCTGACACAGTGACTGACTGACCGAATGGCAGACAAACAGTTGGACTAAAACAACAATTTACTAACAAATGACTTAACAGCCAACATGCCATTAAGTCTGGCAAATGCCAGAGAAAGCAACTACTTAAAAAAGTTTATTTTCATCTAATTTTTTTGAACACAAATAATTGCTGAACCATTTTGTTTTTAGGTTGGTTGGTGCAAAAAAAAATTCGTTTAGAATTTTTCTATTTTCTATTAGTTTTCCATGGCATTTGTCGTCTCTAACGTTTTGCCATTATATTTTTTTTTGCGCGTTAATGTGGACTTTTTGACCTTGGCCCTTTTTTTATATATACATATTGTACATAATTCGTTGGTTTGTTCTAATGGCGTCACAAATGTGTTTTTTTCTTATTCTAAATGAATTCGTATACAAAGCAAGAATAAATAAATAATTCATAAAAATAATAAGAGTTTTCCGTTAATACTGGCTACAATAACAAACTGTGGTGGATATTAAGAATATGAATGAATGACTGACTGAATGAATACTAAATAAACTATAAACTCTCTCACTCGCTCTCTCTTTCTATGTGTTGCTGCAAGTAATAGCAAACCACCATTATTTATTGCGCCGGAAACGGATATACTCTTTCCCTTTATGCGAGGCAAAATTATATTTCTTGAATGCCCTCTGGTTTTAGTAGCCTGCTAACGTTTTCACATCATTTGTCAGTTTAATTAGTAGAAAAATTGTTTTGTCGTGACCACAAACGTTTCATGTCCTTTAGTTTTCTATTCTTTTTTTTCATTATTTTCTTATATTCATTCCATTTCGATTTTATTAACGATGTTTTATGACAGCAACATCAATTTGAATTTAAATTTAATATTATTTGTTGTAGTGGGTGTTTACTTGTTTCAGTTTTCTTTTCTTATATTATTCTCTTTCAAATTGTCAACATTAAAATTTTTAATATGTTCAAACTGTTTTCTAATGAAAGAACATTTATTTTAATTTTCTCTTCCGCTAGTTTATAACTTACAACATGGCATGACATTGGTTTTTAATTAATAAAAGTAGCAATTAACTTGAGAGATAGAAATTTAAATATTTATTTATATTTCTTTTCTCTATACGTAGAAAACCTACTGAAGACTCAACCATACATTTTTGGCAAAGAAGAGGATTTGTAAATAAAATGTTTTAGAAAATATATGTACATGCCGAGATTCCTATAGAAAATTGTATTATTCTGTCTCATTGAGACACTGTTCTATAGAAAAGTGTCTTGTTGAGACACTGTTCTATAGAAAAGTGTCTTTGTCTCAATAAGACTCTTTTCTATAGAATTGAGACAGTTTTCTATAGAAAAGTGTCTTTCTTGAGGCAGTTTTCTATAGAAAAGTGTGTTTGTTGAGACAGTTTTCTATAGAAAAGTGTCTTTGGTGAGACAGTTATCTATAGAAAAGTGTCTTTGTTGAGACAGTTTTCTATAGAAAAGTGTCTTTGTTGAGACAGTTTTCTATAGAAAAGTGTCTTTGTTGAGACAGTTTTCTATAGAAAAGTGTCTTTGTTGAGACAGTTTTCTATAGAAAAGTGTCTTTGTTGAGACAGTTTTCTATAGAAAAGTGTCTTTGTTGAGACAGTTTTCTATAGAAAAGTGTCTTTGTTGAGACAGTTTTCTATAGAAAAGTGTCTTTGTTGAGACAGTTTTCTATAGAAAAGTGTCTTTGTTGAGACAGTTTTCTATAGAAAAGTGTCTTTGTTGAGACAGTTTTCTATAGAAAAGTGTCTTTGTTGAGACAGTTTTCTATAGAAAAGTGTCTTTGTTGAGACAGTTTTCTATAGAAAAGTGTCTTTGTTGAGACAGTTTTCTATAGAAAAGTGTATTTGTTGAGACAGTTTTCTATAGAAAAGTGTCTTTGTTGAGACAGTTTTCTATAGAAAAGTGTCTTTGTTGAGACAGTTTTCTATAGAAAAGTGTCTTTGTTGAGACAGTTTTCTATAGAAAAGTGTCTTTGTTGAGACAGTTTTCTATAGAAAAGTGTCTTTGTTGAGACAGTTTTCTATAGAAAAGTGTCTTTGTTGAGACAGTTTTCTATAGAAAAGTGTCTTTGTTGAGACAGTTTTCTATAGAAAAGTGTCTTTGTTGAGACAGTTTTCTATAGAAAAGTGTCTTTGTTGAGACAGTTTTCTATAGAAAAGTGTCTTTGTTGAGACAGTTTTCTATAGAAAAGTGTCTTTGTTGAGACAGTTTTCTATAGAAAAGTGTCTTTGTTGAGACAGTTTTCTATAGAAAAGTGTCTTTGTTGAGACAGTTTTCTATAGAAAAGTGTCTTTGTTGAGACAGTTTTCTATAGAAAAGTGTCTTTGTTGAGACAGTTTTCTATAGAAAAGTGTCTTTGTTGAGACAGTTTTCTATAGAAAAGTGTCTTTGTTGAGACAGTTTTCTATAGAAAAGTGTCTTTGTTGAGACAGTTTTCTATAGAAAAGTGTCTTTGTTGAGACAGTTTTCTATAGAAAAGTGTCTTTGTTGAGACAGTTTTCTATAGAAAAGTGTCTTTGTTGAGACAGTTTTCTATAGAAAAGTGTCTTTGTTGAGACAGTTTTCTATAGAAAAGTGTCTTTGTTGAGACAGTTTTCTATAGAAAAGTGTCTTTGTTGAGACAGTTTTCTATAGAAAAGTGTCTTTGTTGAGACAGTTTTCTTTAGAAAAGTGTCTTTGTTGAGACAGTTTTCTATAGAAAAGTGTCTTTGTTGAGACAGTTTTCTATAGAAAAGTGTCTTTGTTGAGACAGTTTTCTATAGAAAAGTGTCTTTGTTGAGACAGTTTTCTATAGAAAAGTGTCTTTGTTGAGACAGTTTTCTATAGAAAAGTGTCTTTGTTGAGACAGTTTTCTATAGAAAAGTGTCTTTGTTGAGACAGTTTTCTATAGAAAAGTGTCTTTGTTGAGACAGTTTTCTATAGAAAAGTGTCTTTGTTGAGACAGTTTTCTATAGAAAAGTGTCTTTGTTGAGACAGTTTTCTATAGAAAAGTGTCTTTGTTGAGACAGTTTTCTATAGAAAAGTGTCTTTGTTGAGACAGTTTTCTATAGAAAAGTGTCTTTGTTGAGACAGTTTTCTATAGAAAAGTGTCTTTGTTGAGACAGTTTTCTATAGAAAAGTGTCTTTGTTGAGACAGTTTTCTATAGAAAAGTGTCTTTGTTGAGACAGTTTTCTATAGAAAAGTGTCTTTGTTGAGACAGTTTTCTATAGAAAAGTGTCTTTGTTGAGACAGTTTTCTATAGAAAAGTGATCGATAAGCTTGTATGTAGCCGACTATTTTTTTTTATCTATGAGTGCGTTGAGAAGGTAAAAGGTAAATGATTGTCGGTTCTATACACCGGAATAATCTTAGTTGCTGTTGCTGTCGAAATAATTAACTGAACGAAATATTTTTAGCAACAAATTTATTCAGTTTACTCTAATGGTTCATTTTCAGTGTTTTAAATCGGTACCAATGATCACCTCTAAAAGGTAACACATGTTACAATGAAGTTTATAAATAAAAATTTTGAAAAATATCACGAACTCTTTTCTAATAATTATTTTGAAAATAAAACTCTATTGATATTGAAAAACAATTGATTGTTACACTTTTTTTGTTTGTTTTATAATTAGTATCAAACAGATTATTTGAAAAATACTCCAGATACATACAATCACACATTAATACCAACATATCTATGAAATCAAAGATACATACAACTATGTTTAGATTTGTGTTTTCATTGTATTTATTTAAGGTCAATTAGCACTGTGAGAAAGGTCGTTACATTTCAACAAAAAAAAATAAAAAATACAAATAATACGAAGCACTACAAATTCAAATAGATGATCAAGTCAATAATGTTTGTGTTGGGATCAATATAATACTATTTGAACCAAATTGCTAATAAGTAAACACATTTTTAGATTTATTTATTTGAATGTATCATTGTTGTGATGCTACTTGTCATACTTCATTAAATAAAAGTTTAAGGTGTTAATTTGAAAAATTTTAAGTTCAACGTTTGTTGGTTTATTTCTTTTTTTTTTAGATAAAAATAATACAACGAATTCAATTGAATTGAATATTTGGTTGTCAATGCATTCGTTTTGCCATTGAGCGATAATTCAAGGTACAAAGTCAAGTGGTTTTGATGGCAGTGATATTAAAGATTTCTTCTGAAGTGGGCAGGCAGACTTTCAATTGTATCAAACCTATGCATATGTAAGTACAAAATACAATAAATTAGAAGTATATTTTATATTTATATACATCTGTACCTGACATACATCAAAGTTATACATAAATATGTCTCAAGAGAAATCTCAACGAAAATACATTATTAAAAACGTAAAATAATAATAATGATTATGATGATGATGTTTATAATAATGACTGTGTTGTATTGTCAAAAACAGTTTATTGAACTTATTAGTCGAGATTTGTTCATTAAATGCGATTTTGTTTTCAATGCTTTTTGTCTTTTCTTATAAATATCAACATAAAATTGTCTAGAATATATTATAATGAGATTTTGTTTATTAAATTAATTGCAGCATAACAAATTTATTAAAATATAGCTATTTTTTAAAATCATTATCAATATTATAGTCTATGCGTTTGCCTGAAGATCGATGAACTGTCTCAATAAGACACTTTTTTTATAGAAAACTGTCCCAACAAAGACACTTTTCTATAGAAAACTGTCCCAACAAAGACACTTTTCTATAGAAAACTGTCCCAACAAAGACACTTTTCTATAGAAAACTGTATCAACAAAGACACTTTTCATCAAAGACACTTTTCTATAGAAAACTGTCCCAACAAAGACACTTTTCTATAGAAAACTGTATCAACAAAGACACTTTTCATCAAAGACACTTTTCTATAGAAAACTGTCTTAACAAAGACACTTTTCTATAGAAAACTGTCTTAACAAAGACACTTTTCTATAGAAAACTGTCTTAACAAAGACACTTTTCTATAGAAAACTGTCTTAACAAAGACACTTTTCTATAGAAAACTGTCTTAACAAAGACACTTTTCTATAGAAAACTGTCTTAACAAAGACACTTTTCTATAGAAAACTGTCTTAACAAAGACACTTTTCTATAGAAAACTGTCTTAACAAAGACACTTTTCTATAGAAAACTGTCTTAACAAAGACACTTTTCTATAGAAAACTGTCTTAACAAAGACACTTTTCTATAGAAAACTGTCTTAACAAAGACACTTTTCTATAGAAAACTGTCTTAACAAAGACACTTTTCTATAGAAAACTGTCTTAACAAAGACACTTTTCTATAGAAAACTGTCTTAACAAAGACACTTTTCTATAGAAAACTGTCTTAACAAAGACACTTTTCTATAGAAAACTGTCTTAACAAAGACACTTTTCTATAGAAAACTGTCTTAACAAAGACACTTTTCTATAGAAAACTGTCTTAACAAAGACACTTTTCTATAGAAAACTGTCTTAACAAAGACACTTTTCTATAGAAAACTGTCTTAACAAAGACACTTTTCTATAGAAAACTGTCTTAACAAAGACACTTTTCTATAGAAAACTGTCTTAACAAAGACACTTTTCTATAGAAAACTGTCTTAACAAAGACACTTTTCTATAGAAAACTGTCTTAACAAAGACACTTTTCTATAGAAAACTGTCTTAACAAAGACACTTTTCTATAGAAAACTGTCTTAACAAAGACACTTTTCTATAGAAAACTGTCTTAACAAAGACACTTTTCTATAGAAAACTGTCTTAACAAAGACACTTTTCTATAGAAAACTGTCTTAACAAAGACACTTTTCTATAGAAAATTGTCTTAACAAAGACAGTTTTCTATAGAAAAGTGTCTTTGTTAAGACAGTTTTCTATAGAAAACTGTCTTAACAAAGACACTTTTCTATAGAAAACTGTCTCAACAAAGACACTTTTCTATAGAAAACTGTCCCAAATAACACACTTGTCTATAGAAAATTGTCTTAATAGGACACATGTGTCTTGTTGAGACTTTTTCTATCGACCACTTGCGACCACTTTCGAATCCATTCGATATCGCAACCAACGAATGCCTTTATGACCTGGAACCCATGTTAACTCAACAAGGTGTTGTCTAAGTTGAGCCAGTGAGTAAATGCAATCGATAACACATTTCGATCTTATTACGTTGAAGTTGAAGAACCTTGATTGATGCAAATCTGTCCACGAAGACATTGAAGTTTCAAGAATTATTGCAGGTGAAGGTATTGGGAAGGCTAAGAGAGATCAAGATGCCAAGTTCATTAAATAAAATTCCCGAACTAGTGCTCGTTTCCGTCACTGCGTCTCCCTGAAATAGGTAGCCATGTACTTATTCCAATTCTAAAGGTTCTTTCAAAATTCGGTTTAGTAGTCTGTTCGTTGCTCCCAAATTCGTCTACCTATCTTCTGTAGGATGGTGTCGTGACCGGCTTAAGTCCGCCAGACTCCTTGTAAGACTACAGCAGAAAAGCATTTTATATAGATATCAAGGGGAGAAAACGTCTACAGACTAGCCTGATAATTAGAATTCGGGTATAGTGGATTGAAGCTTTGGTAACTTTTGTGGGTCTTCGAGCAGAGGTGGTTGTAGACAGCTTATTAAGTATTGTCACGCAGATAAGTTTGTTTTGTTTTGAAGAGGTTTGCATTAGGAAACTACCCAAAAGAAACCACACTTTTTGTCTTGGAAAAATAACAAATGTTGACAATTTAATGACAAAAAACTAACAAAATTTCGCTTTTAATTAAGTGGCTGAAGGGTAATCGTGAATAAAAAAAATTATGTAAAAAGAAAGTGAAACGGAAGATGGCGATATATTACGCCGCTAGTTATTCCTCCATATTTAGCTGGGAACTCGGTGCTACAGTTGAGGAAGCAACAGTAAATTCACTGAAAATTCTAAAATTTTGAGAGGACAATTTTGTTAACTTATTTATATCACAGTTAAAATACAATTATTTAATCACGGAAATGATTCTTAATTGTGGGGTTCTGTACCCCAAAGGCTTGACATCTTTTTGTTGAGATTTGCGGTCTTTGCAATGCAATTGTGGCCGTAAAACTATCATTACATTTGAATTATTATTCCACAATGCAAAGATTTTTATTAACCCCAAACTGCCAGCTGTCATACTGACATTTGTTTATTTTGGCTAGCAATACTGGTACAAATGTCGGCAAATTCAAATCTTGCATGAATTTTGGAAAACTTTTTCATTTTATTGTTCTTGTTATTGTTAAAATTTCAAAGTCGATAGATGTTAAATGATAATTTCTATTTGTTGATGAAACTACTTCCTTCTGTCCACTTTATGGGAATGCGAAATTAAAAACAATGTTTAAAATATAAATTTCTATTACAATATTTAAGCTCTTTTTTTGGATTTCAATGTTAAATACAAATTTTAAATATCATGATTGTAATATCTATCAACAACACATGTCGCTAGTTTTTGAAAACAAAACTAAAATTAATTACTATTGATTAGAAACTGACAACAATGATAATGCAAAAATAAATAAAAAAACATGTCAATAGAATGAACATTACAACCATTTAAGCCCAGCCCACATAGAAAAACAAATCAGATGAATCTGTTTTTCGGTTACAGCGAAAACAGTGGGGAGCAAAACTATTTAATGTTTAAACATTTCAAGATTTAGTTCTAGAATGAGCTAGTAGAAGGTGTTTTAACCAGAAGAAAAATATATAATTTATTTGGAAAATGTCTTCTACTTACAACAAATGGACATGGTCATGCTATTTCGTGTAAATAAAGGGTATTCCATTGACCGGGCCATCACCATCAACATCGAACGAGCGCTAAAGGGTATGATTACCAACTTATTATGGACTAGATTGGATATCGACACTAACTACACGTACATGTCACATTGAACATTCTGCACAAGCGATTTGAGGGCATGGTCACCACCAATTTTATCCAACACTGTTAAACTTCCGTTGAACTTGCATTTATGTTTAAACTTGTCACTTTAATTGTGTATATTTTTTGTTGTTTCTATAAATTTGTATTCCTTCCTCCTTCTCTTACTCCCACATTATCTTAATTCATAGCAGCAGCATGGGAATTACAAATCAAAATCTGTAGTATTTCTATTTTAGACAATGAAACATACACAATTTCATTTTAAACGTCTGATTACAATTATAATAAAAAAAATCAAAAAAAAAAAAACTACTAGTACACACGCTCGTCTCATCATATTCATTCAGTCTTTGCTTTATATATTTTTTCGTGTGTTCTTGTCACTTGTGTTGTTTTGTAAATCACACAATCATTCAGACAGACAGTTAGACAGTCCACTAGACCGTCATTTAGTCATTCCCTCATTCATACAGTCAGTCAGTCATTCAGTTAAGTTGTAGTGAGCATAAAAACTAAAAAAAACCAAACAACAATTAACTTTAATTACATTTTAGTTTTTTTTTTCTATTTTATTTGTTTACGACTGCTTTGAAACTTTGTTTTCAATACAAAATTTTTAAGTTAGAAAAATGGGCAGCCAAAACAATAGATAGATGGTTAGACCTTTGAATTGGGGGAGATAAAAAAAAATAAACAATAACAATATGTTTTACACACACACTCACTATCGTCTATTTAAACTGTCTACTGTTAAAATTCATACACCGGAAAATTGTCACAAACTGTTAGAAAAAAAATAGATAGATAGATAAATAAATAAATAAAAAATAAATATTTTCCATACAAAAACAATCATGATAATAAAACAAAATAGTAGTGGGTAATTCAATACAATATTTTGCATCATTAGGGTGACCAGTTTTCAACTGATGGTAAATTTCTGCACAATGAGTCAAAATTTATATAAATATAATTTCCCAGATAAGAAATTTATAAGAGATTGATGATTTTCCAACTTATGTATAAATCTATGGTATCCTGCAGCGACTGCTGCAAAGCGATACACCATTATCTGTCTTTATAGAATATATAACTCTGTCTTTCTCTCTAAACTTTGTTCCGCTTGGTTGGAGAAGGGTAATAGTAGTTTTTATATCTAAGAAGGGCAAAAGAAGACAGGAGAATTTATATGACTGTCTACCAATATGCAGATAATTTTTTCTTTTCAAAACTTTGGAGAGACCCTCAAGTCATATACAAGGTGGCGCAAAAGTAATCCTCCTATCAGAAAATGCTATAAATTTTGCGATTGGCCCCTAATGTCAGTTCTGTTTTGACATTTGTGTAGTAAACACATGCGAAATACACGATAATAAACAATGTTACGCTACACTGCTCCAGAACGCGGAATATTGCTGACTATTTATTTGACCAATAATCGGTCGGTGACTTTGGCACAACGTAAATTTCGTCGCAGATGAGTGATGAGGCCCATTTCCATCTTAGCGGGGACGTAAATAAGAAAAATTTACGCTTCTGGGTCACTGAAAATCCGCGTGTAACCCACGAAGAGCCATTACACCCGCTCAAAGCCACTGTATGGTGTGCTGTTTTCGCTGGTGGAGTCATCGGACGTTTTTTCTTCGAAGATGTCGCGGGCCAATCGGTTACTGTGAATGGTGAGCGCTACAGAGCAATGATCAACGAGTTCTTTTTGCCGCAATTTGATGAATTGGGATTGGAAAACATGTGGTTCCAACAGGACGGTGCAACGGCACACACTGCACGTGCCACAACCGATATGCTGAAGGATGCATTTCCCGGGCGCCTAATCTCCCGTTTTAGCGATTTGCACTGGCCAGCAAGATCGCCTGATTTGACCGCTCCAGACTTCTTTTTGTGGGACTTTTTGAAGTCGCTGGTTTATGTCAACAAGCCTCAGACTCTTGCAGCTCTTAAAGACAATATCCGTCAAGAATGTGAGGACCTATCGCCGGAAGTTTTGGCCAAAGTGATGGAAAATGCCATAAAAAGGGCTCAAATGACAATCAACTGTGGCGGTGGCCATTTACATGACATCATATTCTCGACTAGATGTAAAAAAATGAAAAGACCAAATAAAAATAATCCACAAGAAGAATCAAAGCTTTTAATTTTTTTTTTTTTAATTGCAGCCAAAAAACATCGGAAGTTTACTTTTTCGGCCGTGCCGAATCTTAAATACCCTCCACCTAAATATCATGGTATAAAAGCTGAAATAATATAACAATTGTTAGAAAGACTAGTTTACGCAGAAGATATTTTATTTCAAATGTACAAAAAATTTTATCTAATTCAGCAATTTATAACTGAAATTCCTATTATAACGTATGAAATTTAAAAATTTATATACTTAATAATTAGTTAATACGTTTGGATCAACATTTTTCCCTTTTAACCTCAAGTAAAGAAACAGAGTATAAAAAAGGGTATACAAATATATTTAGACAAATTTCAAAATATTTGGTTGTGGGACTTATGTGGGAGCTATGACCTATTATGATTCGATTGTCATAAATTATTTTTACGTGATTTTTATGTATTTATATGCTGTGGCCAATTATGGAACAATATTCACAAAATTCAGTATTATGATTTTTGAATACAAATTACTGATCTGTGTACTATTTTGGTTTAATATATGGATGCTATGACCTATTATGGTCCTAACGCTATTAACAAGGGTGGACCTTATATGGGAGCTATGCTGAATTATGGACCAATATTTAAAAAATCTTGTAGTACGATTCTTGGATACAAATTACTGATCGGTGTAAAATTTTGGTTCAGTACAGATTTTTTTGGATATTTGTGCAGGTTAATGTGTTTTCCTGAAGTGGTTCTTATATGGAGGTCATGACCAATTATGGGCCTATCATCATAAAATTTGGTACATCGATTTTTGTATATATTGAATAAATTTGTTTTGTATTTCAACCTGATAACTATATTTGTAAGAAATTTATGAGGATTTTAGTGATTTTCGGGAGTGGGAGATATGGTTAAATATGGACCCATATTCATAAAATCCAGAAGTATGATTACTGGATACAAATCTGTGCGTAATTTCATTTTGATATCGATATGTTTTTAATATTTTTTAAGGTTAATATCTTTTTCGGAAATGGGCCTTATAGGGGAGCTATGACCAATTACACAGTGCAACAGTGAAAAAAACACACGATCATGACTATATAGGTTCGACTCTACTACCAAAGGGTAGTAAAACCCTATACTCAGTTTGTCCATTTTGGTGACCGAATTTTTTTTATGGGCCCCCAAAGTTTCTGAAAATCAGTTGGGCCTCTAAAAAAGGTGTCATCAGTTTTTGGTTAACAGCTAATTCAGACTTTGTGATACGGCTTAACTTTATATGGCAATAATATAGCTAAGATTCCGCCAAATAAATTTTGTTACAATTTTTTTCCAAAAAATAGCTTTTTCGTTAATTTTTGTTGAAAAAATATAGGAAGAAAAATTTTTTTTTTACTTTTTTTAGAATAACTTCCAGGGTCTCCTAATTTTTCACTAACAATATTTAGCAAAGTTGTAGCAACGGTAAAATTGAACAACTCTTGAGAACATATCAATGCATTCTGAACGTGTCTAGTCACTATAAATAGCACATAAAGATCACTTTGTACCTTAACAATTTTCGTTTTTTCTATTTTTTTACGCTAAAACAAAGATTTTTTGTTAAAATAGTATGATCAAGTCCACATTTCTATGTTGTGCTGTATTATTTACTCGGCTGAGGTGTTCGGAATGGTGATCAGTTAATGGATCCCCAATGTCACACATTTAAAAAAAAATCGCCAAAAAGCCATTTATGATCCGAATGAGCTGAAATTTAAAATATAGATAGTCCTTGAGAAGGTCTACAAAAATATGCTTTTATCTGTAGATATCTCTTTTACTTCAAGAGATATTTAAGTTTAATTTTTTTTTAAATTTTGCTCGATCTTTTTTTTTGTATTTTATATATGATGGGCCTACGAAAGGTCGAAATTTGTTTTTTATATACGACGTATATTTGCGATAAAATTCTAAAGAAAATAAAATAAACCTGATAACAATTATTTCGTCCCTATAAAATGTTACACGCATCCAAAGTTGAAGCATCTTTTTATATAAGTATTTCAACTTGTGTGTGTTTTTTAAGTTTTTTCCCAAAAAAGTCCCCATATTTTTTCTTTTATAAAAAACTAAGTTTCTTCTTGGCCATATACATTTTTTTATAATCTAGAAAGAAAACTTATTGCGAAAACGTATAAAGTAAAATTTGACTAACTTAAGAGGACATTTTACCCCCCAGCCCTATCCAAACTTGGCCAATTTTGAAACAAAATTTTAGGTTTGAGTAAAAAATTCTAAAAAAGCAAATCACCGATCCTCAAAATCTCATCATATTTGTATAGCCTTATATATTGTTTATTACATACAAAACGTTTTTACTATCATACTGTAAATAACATCAAAGTGGGCTATTTGTTAAAAAAAACTCAGTTTTTGGAACAAATTTTCCCCGTTTTAGGAATTTCAATGTTAGAAAACAAAGAATGGCAACTTTAGTGATGCCATTGACTTAAGAACATTTAGATCTATATTACTTCCAAATTTTATTGTGATGTCTGTAACTGTTCAAATTTTACATTAATTCAAAGTTTTTATTTTTCTTGATGGAAAATCACCATTTTATAATATAGTTAGTTTTTAAGCTAAAATACGTCCGAAAAAACACAAAATTTATTCATTTCACTAAAATGTCAATCTCCAAGTCAGAAGGTTTCCACCGATATCAAAAACTTATGTAAAAAGCTTATATTTACTCTTCAGAAGCTCCACAAACCTTGCCCACTTTCAAAAATTTTGATGTTTTTTCATATCTTGCATCAAGCCGGTCTTGCGTGATCAAGATTGGATAAAGTGATGACGCCCGGATCATACCGATGATTCGTCCATTCTTCGTTATTCCCTCATAATAGAGAAGTATAACGTCGAACATACATTTTTAACAAAAAATTTTTGTTTTAGAGTCAAAAAATAGTAAAAAAACTAAAATTTTTAAGCTACAAAGTGATTTTTGACAGCCATTTAGAATGCCTAGATATGTTCGGATTGCATTGATATGTTCACAAGAGTTATTCAGATTTACCGTAGCTACAACTTTGCAAAATATTGTTATTGAAAAATTAGGAGTCCCTGGAAGTTATTCTAAAAACAGTAAAAAAAAAATTGTTTCTTCCTATATTTTTTCAACAAAAGTGCACGAAAAAGCTATTTTTTGGAAAAAAATTTTAACAAAATTTATTTGGCGGAATCTTAGCTATATTATTGCCATATAAAGTTAAGCCGTATCACAAAGTCTGAATTAGCTGTTAACCAAAAACTGATGACACCTTTTTTAGAGGCCCCACTGATTTTCAGAAACTTTGGGGGACCATAAAAAAAAATCGGTCACCAAAATGGACAAACTGAGTATACGGTTTTACTACCCTTTGGTAGTAGAGTCGAACCTATACTGTCATGATCTTGTGTTTTTCCAAAAGTCTTCATTTGTTCCATAGTGTTATCAGCCAATCTGCATACAAATTTGTACAGTGATATCTATATATATGAGTATTATTTTTGTCGATTTTAGCATGATAATTGTATTTATAAGAGATTTATGAGTACTTAACTGATTTTTGGAAGTAACTTATTTTTGCTGAATTTTCTATGGATAGTAGAGTGACAGCCGATTTTTTTTTTTAGATTTCAAAGAGTGCCGGGTGGAATATTGTGACACTAGGCCTAAATGTTAAGTGCTGAAAATTTGAGCCAAATCGGGCAACGATTTCTGGACGCGCATCGAGGTCAAAGTTCAGATATATGCAAAATTATACTATTTATATGGAATAATTAGGTGAAACTCGTTAACTTTCTGCATTGTTTTCTAGAAATATGTAGATTTATTTATATTAATGAATATTATATTAAAAAAAGTTTTGGAAATTAACCCTGTATCTCCTTTGGTTCAAATTGACCCAAAAACTGTATTATCGCCAAAATTAAAGAAAAATGCAAATTTTTCAGTTTTTGTAAAAAATGTACTACTAAATAAATACTTTTGCAATTGAATGCAAAAGAATCGAAATGTGTACGTAATTATCGTTGTAATGAGATATAAATGACAAAATTTGATTAAAAAATGTTAAAGTTATTACAAATTCGCCAGACCATTACCGTGTTTCAGACCACTTGAACAAAAAATTTAAAAAAAAAATTTAGATATTTCTAGAAAAATTAAAATAAAAGCTCATTTTTACTTAAAATATGTCCATATTTACTTGTATATGAGTTTTTGTCTTCGTAGGATACCGTTAAACTATCCGCAGGTATGGCCAAAAAAAAAAATTTTTTTTAACAGCTGTTTCAAAACTCCATTTTCAAATTTTTAAAAATTTTGTTAAACAAATTTCAGATTTTTTCGATCATCACATTGGGGTTTATTGAGATCAAAATAGGGAATAAAAATATGAAAAAATTATGTCAATACCTCTTACAGTTTTTCCGTACCTGCGATTTAAATTTTGCGTTTTTCAAGAAAAACTAATTTTTTGTCCATATTTAGGCGAATGAGTCCAATTTCCTTACTGTTATAAATTTTAAGTAAAACCTATTCCCAATATTATAGTCCTTGTAATTTTAAATATGTTCTGAAAGTTTTACTAAAATCGGAAAACGATAACCTTTGAATCGTGAAGGTCAAAGGTCAAATTTTTCAATATTTGGAATTTCTAATGAAAAGATAGCGAAATGTTACATATTTTTGGGCCGATTCTCATGAAACTTGAGGAAAATATATAAATATGGACATATTTTAAGTAAAAATGAGCTTTTATTTTAATTTTTCTCGAAATATCTAAATTTTTTTTCTAAATTTTTTGTTCAAGTGGCCTGAAACACGGTAATGGTCTGGCGAATTTGTAATAACTTTAACATTTTTTAATCAAATTTTGTCATTTATATCTCATTACAACGATAATTACGTACATATTTCGATTCTTTTGCATTCAATTGCAAAAGTATTTATTTAGTAGCAAAATTTTTTCAAAAACTGAAAAATTTGCATTTTTCTCTAATTTTGGCGATAATCTAGTTTTTGGGTCATTTGAACCAAAGGAGATACAGGGTTAATTTCCAAAACTTTTTTTTAATGTAATATTCATTAATATAAATAAATCTACATATTTCTAGAAAACAATGCAGAAAGTTAACGAGTTTCACCTATTTATTCCATATTAACAGTAAAAATTTGCATATATTTGAACTTTGACATCAATGCGCGTCCAGAAATCGTTGCCCGATTTGGCTCAAATTTTCAGCACTTAACATTTAGGCCTAGTGTCACAATATTCCACCCGGCACTCTTCAAAATTTTAACAAACATTTTTTTCAATACAACTGATTGTCACTCTAATGGATAGTGCTATTCTGTAGGCATTTATAGACCACAAAACCATATTTCGGGAAGAAATTTGTATGGGGGCTAGGAGAAATCATGGACCGATTCTTATAATTTTCACCACAGTTACTCCTTTTATCATAAAAGTAACGAGTGCAAAATTTTATGATATTAGCTGCAATATATTTACAAAAAATGTCCAAAAATATGTGAAAATTATCAATTTTTTTTTGAGGTTATCCCACATTTTAATTCATAACTTTGGTTCCACTGTACGGATTTCGCTGATTTTCAATGCCAAACTGCTTAGGACAATAGTAAACATTTTTCTTGCAACTCTACTAAGTTTGTTTGCATATTTCGGACATGGCTCAATCGACTTAGAATTTCATAAGGATCAATAATATATATACTTTGTTGGGTCTCAGATGAATATTTCTCAATGTTACACACGGAATGACAAACTTATATATACCCTCATTCACCACTTATGGTGGTGGAGGGTATAAAAAGGGTCCATTTTGAAAAAAAAAGTCAACACAGTTTTTGATTTTGCAAAAAAGCCAAACATTTTATGTTTTGAGTTACAAAACATTTATTTTGATAGATATCGAACTCGCATCCCACTAAGCGACCAAATAGATCTTCAAGGAAAATATATAAGCTATATTTTGAAAAAAAAGTCAACAAAGTTTTTGATTTCGGAAAAAAAATATTAAAAATTTTTTATTTTTTTTTTTAAATATTTTTTTTCGAAAGATTGAAGAAACTATTTGGGACAAATTTTGCTAAGAATAATAGGTAATAAGTGAATATTTAGTAAACTATCAGAGATAGCTCTCTTCTTGTAGATTCTGCACATGTAGAAATCTTTCAAGTTGGATAGGAAACAAACATTTGGTATCATTTTTAATTTTTCATGTACCGGAGATACCCCAGCCTTAAGGCGCCGCCCCACTTTAGTGTTTAGTCTGTCTGTCTGTCCGTCCGTCTGTCTGTTGAAATCAATTTTCTGAAGACACCAGATATCTTCGTGATCCAAATCTTCAATAATTCTGTCAGACATGCTTTCGAGAAGTTCAGCAAAATCGGTTCACAAATGGCTGAGATATGAGAAAAAAACCAGGACAACCTCGAATTTTGACCTATTTTTGACCTATATCTGGATTACTAAGTCATTAATATAGAAAATATGGATATCTAATGATAGAAATTTCATTGACCTTTGCGATGACGTATATAAGAACATAGTTAGTTGGACCTACAATGGGTCAAAATCAGAAAAAATAAATTTTAACCCGAATTTTTTTTCACAAAAAAAAAAAAATTTAAAAAAAAAAATAATTTTAAAATAACAATTCGAAAAAAAATTTTTCTAAAAAATGAAAAAAACAACTTTGGAAAAAAACAATTTTTCTTTACCTAAAAATATTTAAAATTTTTATTTTGAAGTATAATTTGGTGAAGGGTATATAAGATTCGGCACAGCCGAATATAACTCTCTTACTTGTTTTAAATTCAAAAGCATATTTTTATGTTTTTACAGCATATTTCATGCACATAAAATACTTTTTAGAGCATATTTCCGGTATTCCCTGGTAATTATAAACTACTATTTTGTTATCTATAAATATTTTTCAGGAAATACTTTTTTCAATTAAATATTTAAGCGATATTTAGTTCATTCCGTTGTAAAATTTCCAACAATAATTTTTAAAACTGGTCACCTTGGCAACTACAAACAAAAAAATGTTGTGTTCCTCCTACAATAAACTAAAAATTCAAGTTCAGTTTTTAATGTTTAAGGTCAGTGTCATTAGTTATTGTTTCATTTAGATATTTCTTTTTGTTTATTTTTGTAAGAAAAAAGTGTACTATTACGATTTTGCAAAATTTAAATGAAGTTTTTAGTATTAAAAACAATTTAGGAAATAGTTTTGCAAACTAACTACCATTAACATACTTATCAATGTAAGTTGTTTAAATGAGCTTGAGTTGCAGTTGAAATCTGTAATCTGAAAAGACCGGGCAGTACCCTACCAAATTTTGGAAATGTAGTTTTCAATTTATGATTACAGGGGACTAAATATAAGTAATAATTTTGGTCAGGAATGGAAAATTAGAGTCCTCTTAAGGTGTCAAGTTACTTGACTAGTTTTGAGTCAGTTTTCCACCCTCTAGTGTTGTTTATTTACCATAATGTAGGGTATCAAATATTGTAATTTCACTTATATTACGATTACAAATTAGTTTAAGTACATCATTTTTCTTCTTTTACACTCGTTAAACAATGTAATTTTGTTTGCATTGACTTAATATGCAATGTCAGTTAGTTGCGCTAAATGCAGATAACTATTTAATAGGTTTGTAAATACATACATATTTCTTATCTAAGTATTATAATCGACAGTTTATCGTAGCTTTTGCATTTGCGTGTCAAATTCATGATAATTCTTTAAGCAATGGGGTCAAACAGGAACAGAATGTCAACAAATTAAATTGGATTAAAATGGAATTTAATTGAATTGCAAATAATAAAATGAAAACAGGTCACAGATAAAAACCATTGAAAATATGAGAAAATTCAAAAAAAAAAAAAATAATAAAATCATTATATTTTATTAATTTCTTAATTAAATTTAAGTTCATTATAAATTAAATTAAGCAAATTGAAGAACTGTCACTTTAGAACCGACTTTATTCATAGGAACAATGAGATTACAAGAATAATACCAAATAATTGGGCTGTCGGAAATTGTACTACATATCGAAGGAACTGAGCATTATTTGAGTGATTTTTTGAAATAGAGGAAATAGTTAGTGTATGTTGCTGCAAGAGGTATTCTAATCAGTTCATTAAAAATTTTGGAATCCAAATTAAATTTAACAAACATAAGTTCCATATAGAAATTAATCATGCGTTCAAATTTCATGATGATCGGTCGATCATTATTCTCATAGATCAATCTTGTGGAAAAAGTGAAAAAGTGTGCGACAATTCTTATAGATGTTGATTCGCAAAAATCAACTCTAAACAAGTAAGAGAGCTATACCCTTCAACAAATTATACTTCAAAATAAAAATTTTAAATATTTTTAGATAAACAAAATTTTTTTTTTTCCAAAGTTGTTTTTTTTTCATTTTTTGTAAAAAAAAAATTTTCGAATTGTTTTTTTAAATTAAATTTTTTTTTTTTTTTTGTTTTTTAAATAAATTTTTTTAATATTTAGCGATTTTTTTTTACCGATTTTGACCCTTTGTAGGTCCAACTATGGTCTTATATACGTCGTTGCAAAGGTCTTTGAAATATCTATCATTAGATATTCATATTGTCTATATTAATGACTTAGTAATCCAGATATAGGTCAAAAATCGATTTTGTCATGGTTTTTATATTTCAGCCATTTGTGGACCGATTTTCTCGATTTGAAATAGCAACCGAGCCGGAATTTTTTCAAACCCAAACATAAAAATACTTTGGCATTGACCCATATGCAAACATGTACATAAATATACATTTACACATACATATGTATATTAGGGTGGCCCTTAATAAACGAAAGTTGGATTTTGGCCATTCTCACCCTCCAGTTTGGTGAACATTAGTAAAAAAATCATCCTGAACAAATTTTAGGTAAATCGGTTGGGGATAAGATGTGCCGCAAGCCCTCTGAAGTTTTGAGATTCATTTACAAGGGGGAAAATGCATTTTTTTTAGTTTTTGTAAAAATTTTGCCATTAAAAAATTACTTTTGTAATTTAATTTAAAAGAATCGAAATGTGTACGTAATGTTCGTTCTAATGAGACATAATAAACAGAAATTGGTCAAAAAATGTTAAAGTTATTAAAAATTCGCCAGGCCATTAACGTGACTCAGGCCACTAGAACAAGAAATGTAGGAACAAAATTAACATATTTTGATAAATATTAAAATAAAAGCCCATTTTTACTTAAAATATGTCCATATTTACTTGTATATGAGTTTTTGTCTTCGTAGGATATCATTAACCTATTCTAAGATATGAACAAAAAAATAAATTTTTTTTAACGGCAGTTTCAAAACTCCATTTTCAAATTTTTAAAAATTTTGTTAAACAAATTTTAGAATTTTTTGATCATCTCATTGGGATTTATTAAGAATATAATAGAGAATAAAAATGTGAAAAAATTATGAAAATATCTCTTATAGTTTTTCCGTACCTGCGATTTAAATTTTGAAATTTTCGAGAAAAACCAATTATTTGGCAATTTTTAGGCCAAAGAGCTCTATTTCCTTACTGTTATGAATTTTAAGTAAAACCTATTTAGAATATTATAGTCCAGATAATTCTAAATATACTCTGCAACTTTTACTAAAATCGGAAAACGTTAACCCTTAAATCGTGAAGGTCAAAGGTCAAATTTTTCAATATTTGGAATTTCTCTTGGAAAGATTTCGAAATGTCCGAAATGTTGTATATTTTTGGGCCGATTTTGATGAAATTTAACAAAAAATATAACACAAAGCCTAGTATTTACAAAACCAGCAGAAAAATTAAAATTAACCCTATATAGCACTTGGTGTTAAAATGACCCCAAACTTCTAAAACCATAAAAAAAATTATGATTTTAAAAGTTTGGGGTCATTATAACCACAAGTGCCATTAAACGTTAATTTCCATTCTTGTGCTGTTATTATAAACCCTAGAGTTTATGTTATATTTTTGTTAAATTTCATCAAATCGGCCCAAAAATATACAACATTTCGAACATTTAGAAATCTTTACAAGAGAAATTACAAATATTGAAAAATTTCACCTTTGACCTTCACGATTTAAGGGTTAACGTCTTTCGATTTCAGTAGAAGTTTCAGAGTATATTTAGAATTATCTGGACTATAATATTCTGAATAAGTTTGGCTTAAAATTCATAAGAGTAAGGAAATAGAGCTGATTGGCCTAAAAATTGCCAAATAATTGGTTTTTCTCGAAAATTTCAAAATTTAAATCACAGGTACGGAAAAACTATAAGAGATATTTTCATAATTTTTTCACATTTTTATTCCCTATTATATTCTTAATAAATCCCAATGAGATGATCAAAACATTCTGAAATTTGTTTAACAAAATTTTTAAAAAATTGAAAATGGAGTTTTGAAACTGCAGTTAAAAAAATTGTATGTTTTTGTTCATACCTTAGAATAGGTTAACGGTATCCTACGAAGACAAAAACTCATATACAAGTAAATATGGACATATTTTAAGTAAAAATGAGCTTTTATTTTAATATTTATCAAAATATGTTAATTTTGTTCATACATTTCTTGTTCTAGTGGCCTGAGACACGTTAATGGCCTGGCGAATTTTTAATAACTTTAATATTTTTTGACCAATTTCTGTTTTTTATGTCTCATTAGAACGACAATTACGTACACATTTCGATTCTTTTAAATTAAATTACAAAAGTAATTTTTTAATGGCAAAATTTTTACAAAAACTGAAAAAAATGCATTTTTTCCCTTTGTAAATGCATCTCAAAACTTCAGAGGGCTTGCGGCACGTCTTAACCCCAACCGATTTACCTAAAATTTCTCAGGATGATTTTTTTACTAATGTTCACCAAACTGGGAGGTGAGAGTGGACAAAATCCAACTTTCGTTTATTAAGGGCCACCCTAATGTATATATATTCACTTTTGTCTACATATTAATGAATATATTCTAATTAGGGTTTTTTTCCCGGGAATTCCCGGTACAAATTTCCTTTTTTGCCAATAATTTTGCCAATTATTCACTACCCGATAATCCCGGGAATTAAAAACTGACGAAAATACATAGAAAACAAGTTAGAATTCTATTTTTTTTCACCGAAAAACAGTGAAAAGATTTTTACAGTTTTTTGCTTATATCTTGGCAATAATACACCGGTTATTATTTGGGGTTTATCGTATGAAAATTTAAAAAGAGAATTCATTATTTATAGAATTTATTTCTAATTAAATCATTCTAATTTCTTTAAATTTCTTCTTCAAATCGATAACAAAATAGCTTCAAAAATTTATTAAATGATTACATCTTTCTTCAATTAAAATCTAGTACAAAAAGGTTTAAGACAATGTTTTCAATTAATTTTGTAAATGATTTGATTTAACAAAAATTTAATAATTCATAGCTATAAAATTAATTCAGTTTAAACAAAGACTTTGGAATGAATCTAAAAAATTAAATATTATGAGTGGATTTATGGAATGAAAAGCTGACATTTTTTAATTACTGATTAAGATTTTAGTGAATTAAGTTCAAATTTTATTAATTAATTCGAAGCTCTGAAATTTAATAATTATAACACTAAGTTTTTATATGAAATTTGGATATAATGTTCCTAATTTACAGTATCATTATATATTTCGGGAATAGCCGGGTACCCGGGAATGTAGAACAAAATTCCCGATTCCCGGGAATCAAAAAAGGTCGGGAAATTAAAAACCCTAATTCTAATACATAGGCATTTATGAGGCAATTAATAAATATATTTAATTCATTATGCAAATCACAGGATGTTTTATTTTGGTATTTTAAATTATATTATTATTTATAATATAATGAGCTGGATATTTTTGTTCAATTTATAATAATAAATATTTGCTTATTTGTCGTTTAAATGTCATGGTTTAAACAAAAATTAAATATTTTTCAATTATAAAAAAATCTACATACATATACAGTGGTGGCCGGGTAATTAAGACAAAAATTGTTTACTAAATTCCATGTGTCAATTGATACATATTCACCACGAACACATAAGATTTTTCTACAACTTGACCAACATTTTTTTTTATATAAACATATTTTCTAACATTTATATCATTATATTTTTATTATTATAAAATATTTGGACCAAATTTCGTATTTTTAGTTCCATTAGTTCCGGTCATATCATGTTATTAACAGCAGATGTTCCCTGAGGTGTTACCGATTTTTCCAAACATTTTTGAGAAACTAGAAACATTAATAATAAATTCCTTAGAGGTCCTTTTATTTTGGCTCTATCACACTTAAAATTCAGTTGATGAAAAAAAATTCAAGTATTTGTCTTAAATAGCTGGCCACCACTGTATATACATTAGAGTGCTCCAAAAAAATAAAATTGCGAATTTTGACCGTCCCCCCCTCTAGAATTGTTCTATGTATTGTAGAAACACATTGTGCAAAATATTAGGATGATAGGATAACGTTAACTGGTGGCGCAACGACGCTGAAGTTTTGAGGTGCATTTACAAGGGGAAAATATGCAATTTTTTCAGTTTTTGTAAAAATTTTGTCATTAAATAATGACTTTTACAATTTAATTTAAAAGAATCGAAATGTGTACGTAATTGTCGTTATAATAAGATATAACAGACAAAAATTGGTGAAAAAATGTTAAAGTTATTAAAAAATCGCCAGGCCATTAACGTGTCTCAGGCCACTAGAACAAGAAATTTCTGAACAAAATTAACATATTTTGAGAAGTATTAAAATAAAAGCTTATTTTTACTTAAAATATATCCATATTTACTTGTATATGAGTTTTTGTCCTCGTAGGATACCGTTAACCTATTCGCAGGTATGACCAAAAAAATTAAATTTTTTTAACGGCAGTTTCAAAACTCCAATTTCAAATTTTTAAAAATTTTGTTAAACAAATTTCAGAATTTTTTTATCATCACATGGGGATTTATTGACAACATAATAGGGAATAAAAATGTGAAAAAAGTATGTCAATACCTCCTATAGTTTTTCCGTACCTGCGATATAAATTTTGCGATTTTCGAGAAAAACTAATTTTTTGGCCATATTTTGGGGAATGACCAGAATTTCCTTACTGTAATAATTTTGAAGTAAAAGCTATTCAGAATAATATAGTCCAGGTAATTTTAAATATAGTCTGAAAGTTTTACTAAAATCGGAAAACTTTAACCCTTAAATCGTGAAGGTCAAAGGTTAATTTTTTCAATATTTGGAATTTCTCATGGAAAGATAGCGAAATATTATATGTTTTTGGGCCGATTTTGATGAAACTTAAGAAAAATATAAAACGAAGTCTAGTATTCACAATAACAGTACAAAAATGGAAATTAACCTTTAATAGAACTTGGGGTCCAAATGAACCTCAACTTTTAAAATCACGAAAAACACATTCATTTTGACCCCAAGTACTCTTAAGGGTTAATTTCCATTTTTGAACTGTTATTGTGAATACTAGACTTCATTTTATAATTTTTTCTTAAGTTTCATCAAAATCGGCCCAAAAATATATAATATTTCGCTATCTTTCCATGAGAAATTCCAAATATTGAAAAAATTAACCTTTGACCTTCACGATTTAAGGGTTAAAGTTTTCCGATTTTAGTAAAACTTTCAGACTATATTTAAAATTACCTGAACTATATTATTCTGAATAGCTTTTACTTAAAAATCATTACAGTAAGGAAATTCTGGCCATTCCCCAAAATATGGCCAAAAAATTAGTTTTTCTCGAAAATTGCAAAATTTATATCGCAGGTACGGAAAAACTATAGGAGGTATTGACATACTTTTTTCACATTTTTATTCCCTATTATGTTGTCAATAAATCCCCATGTGATGATAAAAAAATTCTGAAATTTGTTTAACAAAATTTTTAAAAATTTGAAATTGGAGTTTTGAAACTGCCGTTAAAAAAATTTAATTTTTTTGGTCATACCTGCGAATAGGTTAACGGTATCCTACGAGGACAAAAACTCATATACAAGTAAATATGGATATATTTTAAGTAAAAATAAGCTTTTATTTTAATATTTCTCAAAATATGTTAATTTTGTTCATAAATTTCTTGTTCTAGTGGCCTGAGATACGTTAATGGCCTGGCGATTTTTTAATAACTTTAACATTTTTTCACCAATTTTTGTCTTTTATATCTTATTATAACGACAATTACGTACACATTTCGATTCTTTTAAATTAAATTGTAAAAGTCATTATCAGGGAAACCAAAATATGCAAATGCATGTTTTTTCTGGTGAGGCTAATGAGCACATGGATAAGATATTTACACGTTTCAGAAATATTTAAGAATTTTGGCATCGATTTGTTAGTGCATATTTTTGCATATTTTACCCTTAAATGCATATTTTTGCATATATTTGTTTTAAGAGCATATTTCTGTCATATTTTTAAATTTTTGGAGCATATTTTACTGTTTAATAGCATATTTTGACTTTATCAAAAACAAATTTTGTCTTACTTATTTTTCGCTGTTGTGTTACAGGTTTTTAATTCCTTTGTTTAAAATTCAAAATTGAAAAATATATGGCTTTTTTTTAATGTAAAATAAGCACTATTTTAATAATAGCGCCATCTAAATATCAAATTTTAGTTCTAAGTTCTAAATGTTAAAGAAATATTGTCTTTTAAATTTGCTCCTTTTTTTCTATGTATTTTATTATCTGTATAAATATGTTTTCAGATCCAATAGACAACGATTTTTATTTGAAAATTTAAGTCAATATTTTGTAATTTATTGCAATAATAACCTTAATTGAAGAAGTGACTTTATATTTATATAAAATATCATCAAAAAATACCTTTCGATGCCATTTCATAGCTTAAGTTCCTATTGTTTTTATGTTGTATTTATTTTTTGCTAGACTTGTTTTAGTTCATGTTATTTTTGTTTATTTTTTTAAATAAAATTATATTTTTTTGGTTAAAAATGATGTAAAAATTTGTTTTTATAAGAGCATATTTTTTAAATATTGAGAGCATATTTTAAAGTTTTTACTGCATATTTAAAGCGCTTAAAACACTTTTTTTAGAGCATATTTCCGGTTTCCCTGGTCATTATTTAATGGCAAAATTTTTACAAAAACTGAAAAAATTGCATATTTTCCCCTTGTAAATGCACCTCAAAACTTCAGCGTCGTTGCGCCACCAGTTAACGTTATCCTATCATCCTAATATTTTACACAATGTGTTTCAACAATACATAGAACAATTCTAGAGGGGGGGACGGCCTGTACCTCGAAAGTTTTTTTCGTCCATACAATCTTGGAGCACTCTAATATACATTTATGTATCTATTAATATATATAAATATATACATACACAGAGAAAGCAGATTCGTGATAGCAACCGAATTTGTTGCCAATCGAATGATTCGGTTGCACACATAGCATTTTTCAGTTCTAACAATAGAAAGTCAGTTGATAAAGAAGAATTTCCGTTGAGGCAACCAAACTTTAGTTACTCATTCCAAAATATTGTAGCCACAACTGTAAAATTCGGTCACGAAGATAGAATCATTCGATTACCAACAAATTCGGTTGCTATCATGAATCTGTTTTCTCTGTGTACATATGTATGTATTTATGTATATAAAACTGTCATTTAAATCAAAAATGTTATACAAATTTATGTACAACTCAGTGAAAGTACAGTGAGCCAGTAATAGGTCGGTCATTTGCATAAAAATTATTCAAATAAACGAGAAAAAATATATTTTTTTATTCGAATGAATTCAAAATTTAGATTAAAAAATTATTCGATCAATAACACACAAATGCAACATTTTTTACCTTTTTTCCCCTGTTCAGGTCCATAGGTAACAAACCGCGTTCAAAATTCAAGGAAACAATCAACTACAAAAATGTACCTAAGATCTCAATAAACAACTTTCTAGAATATATGAACTTCCTACACACAGAAAACAGATCGGTTGGAAAACGGTTGTAATAATGAGAATTTAATTAACTCAATTAAATTTGTGTTGTAGTTATGGAAAATCTATAAATTCAATAGATTTTCTTTATTCACAAGTGTAAAATCATTATCGTAATCAAATTGAGGTTTCTACAATCGTAAAATTAGTTAACATAATCAATTTGTGTGTGGTTAAAATCAAATAAATAAATTCGGAAGTTACAACCGAATTGTATTCACATTTCATGACTAAATATTAGTAGTTGCAATCAAATATGTCTACAATTTACAAATTAACTTTGCTTTCAGCTATGGTAACCAATAATTCGGTCATAGAAGCCGAAACGAATCAAATTCGGTTATTCCAACTTACTAAAGATTATACTGATCATAAAAATTTAAATTAGTTTGACATTTTTTATAAAAAATAAAAATAATAAAACAACAAGAAGTTAAACAAATATATTTTACACATATTGGAAATAATTAATTAATAAACTAAACAGACGATGGCCAAGTTTGATCTTCTGTACTACAGAAGGGTAAGTAAATTATTCATAAGATTTTATGTATATGGAAATATAAATGTCTATGGTTTCATTGTATCTTTCAACAGAAGAGTGTTAGAAACTTTACCAAAACAAAATTTACCAAATTTTCCTTGTTAATCAGCAGACATGGCCTAGGAAAGGTTAAACCGTATAGATTCCTGTAAATAATACCAAAAATTGAGTTGATTCAACAAACTCTCACTTTTATTTTTGATGCGATAGTCAATATCCAAATTCCAAGTGCTTCTAAATGTTTAAATAACTGATTTATGGATGTTTGACTTGTTCCAAGGTGGCAAAAGGTTGCAATAATGGTGAGATATGTATGACTTACAAAATTGTCAAATATTTATTCGCTATCATCCACTTTATAAGAGTTTCATTATTTTGCAAATTCTTTTAAGATTATTATCAACACGGTCAATATGTTATATCAATGTTGTTAATTAAAGAACAGTACCCAAGAAGATGCTTTCTGAAACATCAAGTCCATTATTATGTGAATATTTAAATAGCAGTATACCACGGTTTTTTCAAATCATCAAGAATTGGAATGTGTTTTCGAGTCGTTCGTATAATACTGTATATATTTATCTGTATATGTGTATATATTTATAATTGCAATGTATTATAATAAAGCATACATATATGTATATCTTAAAATAAAAAAAAATATTTTTTTTCATTGGGCATGTCTAATGTAAATATATTTAATTTTGCTGATTATATCAACCGAATTATTTTTTTTCTAACAGTTGCGTATACCATATTTACAGTAGTCGGAATCGAATTGTGAGATAGTACATGCAACCGACAAAATTCGATTGGGGACAAATTCGGTTGTGAACACAAATCTGTTTTCTCTGTGTAGGAATAATTCTTAACACCCTTTAAGAATTAAGTGTTTTGGGCCATAAACTATTAAATTATTACAAACTAAAGCTGCCTACAAGTCAGCTTTAAAAAAAATTATTTCTAAAAATGCTTGTGTTCGATTTGTGTGAAGCGGTTTGAAAAGGGTAAAAATAGTTTAAAAGAAAAAAAAAACAACAGAATACATGTAAATCAATGTACATATTATGAGTTTTTATATAAGTAATCGAATTTTGGTCGGTAAAATGAGTGATCACAGATCGAGCTCTTTTTCTTGATTAAACGCTTATTGGCCAAGTTATTAGCAAATTTAGATATTTTGAGTTTTTATATAAAAAATTGATTTTTGGTCAGAAATATGAGTGATCACTGATCGAGCTCCTTTTCTTGATTAAACGCTTATTGGCCAAGTTATTAGCGAATATAGATATTTTGAGTTTTTATATAACAAAAATTGAATTTTGGTCAGAAATATGAGTGATCACAGATCGAGTTCTTTTTCTTGATTAAACGCTTATTAGCCAAGTTATTAGCGATTTTAGATATTTTGAGTTTCGGTATAAAAAATCGTGATCACATATCAAGCTCCTTTTCTTGATTAAACGCTTATTCTGAGTATTTTGAGTTATTATATAAAAAATCGAATTTTGGCCAAAAATATGAGTGATCACAGATCGAGCTGTTTTTCTTGATTAGACGCTTATTGGCCAAGTTATTATCGATTTAAGCTATTGCGATTTTTTATATAAGTAATCGAATTTTGGTCTGAAATATGATTGATCACAGACCCATGTATTTTGCAGATGTAATTAATAAGTGGGCATAGTAGTGGACGTGGACAATTTTTATTTATGTACAAACTTTTGCGGACTATGTATTGCGTCCTGCGATTTTAGATATATCGAAAAAAAATTATTCTTTCAGTAAAAACTTAAATTGAATTACTATAATCACTTAAACAAAAATGATTAGATAAATCGAAAACGCTGACGTAAAAGTAGGCGTGATCAATTTTTCATTCCGTAAAAACCAAAGTTGTGCTATGAGCAACATTTTAAAAAAAAATTTGTCTAAATCGGGCAGGCCGTTCTCTACTGATGCAATTACCAACGAACGACATTTGATTTTTATTTATACAGATTTTTTAAGTTTTGAAGATGAAGTTTTTTTTGATTTTATATGTTCACAATTTTTTTCTTTATGACAAGGGTAGAGTAAATCAAAATTCCGAACCGAGGGCGCAAATCTTTGGGGGCCCATACAAAAAAGTGCATAACTTTGGGCAAAACTGGGAGACACGAGTGTTTTTTTTTGGTCTTTTATCACGTGGGGTTATTTTTTTGTGTTGCAGTGTGATATATATTCTCAATTCCTCTTGACTATGATAAAATTTTGAAATTTTTACAAAATAAAATGGACTTTAGATATTAACTTTTAAACAATCCTTACAACTACAACCTACAAATTTCAAAAGCTATGTATACTTTATTGGATATACTATGTCTTCTAAATATAAATATTTACATGTTTATACTTACTAATTCCCTCCAATGTCGGTTAACCGGTTAAACCAGTTTTTTCTAAATCGGTAAACCGAAAATCCGGTTTACTAAAAAAGGCCAATTTTCGGTTAACCGAAAAACACGTTTTTTATAAACGCTAAACGTTTTTTTTTTAAATTATTTAATACAAACGTGAAAGGAAAATATGTCGCGTTATAAATGTTGCATGCTTAATCATACGAGTACTAAAAAATGTAAAAAACCTAAGATAATTTGAAGATTTTTGCATTTTTTTCTAGTCAAAAACGAGTTATACTTTTGGTATTTATTTTTCGTACTTCAAAGTTCTACGAATGTCGCGTTCTGGACCATGTAAATAAATGCTCATATGTATGCAAAATATATTATAACCTTTATTACATGCAAAACATTGTAATTTTTCTCCATCAATTTATATTTAAAATAAAATTCTGCGTATAAATCAAAGAATAAATAAATAAATAAATAATTGATAGCTACGAGAAGGTTTTTTGTAGTACTCGTGAAGATTCTATATGTGTAATTTTTTTGAAATCGGACCACAAACGAAGAAATAGAAACGTTTTTAAAATGTAACATACCCGAGGTGTCCTACTTTGAGGACCTTTGGTCGCACCTCTGGTGAGTTCCATGTTCAAAGCTTAAGCTCGACAACACTTCTACCTTGCGTTACAGATTTAATTCCCTCTTTTTATACCCTTCACCTTCGTGAGAAGGGTATATATAAGTTTGTCATTCCGTTTGTAATTTCTACATTTTTCATTTCCGACCCTATAAAGTATATATATTCTGGATCCTTATAGATAGCGGAGTCGATTAAGCCATGTCCGTCTGTCTGTTGAAATCAATTTTCTGAAGACCCCAGATATCTTCGGGATCCAAATCTTCAATAATTCTGTCAGACATGCTTTCGAGAATTTTGCTATTTAAAATCAGCAAAATCGGTCCACAAATGGCTGAGATATGAGGAAAAAACCAAGACAACCTCGATTTTTGACCTATATCTGGATTACTAAGACATTAATATAGACAATATGGATATCTAATGATAGATATTTCAAAGACATTTGCAACGACGTATATAAGACAATAGTAAGATGGACCTACAATGGGTCAAAATCGGAAAAAAAATTTTAACCCGAATTTTTTTTGTCACAAAAAAAAAATTGAAAAAACAAAATAAAAAAATTTAAAATTTAAAAAAAAAAATTTTAAAATTTAAAAAAATTAAAATTTTAAAATAACAATCAAAAAAATTTTTTTTCAAAAAAATGAAAAAACAACTGGAAAAAAATTTAATTTTGTTTACCTAAAAATATTTAAAATTTTGAAGTATAATTTTGTGAAGGGTATATAAGATTCGGCACAGCCGAATATAGCACTCTTACTTGTTTTTCTATACCACTGTGTGTCGCTTACGATAAAATTCGTTTACGGTAAAATGTAAACATTGACTTACGATAAAATCTTACCCCCTATAATTTTGAAGTTGTCACCAATTTTGATATTCTGTAGTGCGATTCACTATGCTTTTTAAACCAGAATTGTTTCGTTTAAAAATGTTAACCACAAAATTAACCATTTTGCTATTCACTAACACTTTAAACGATATCTGCTGGCGTTTAAATACAGCTGTTTCAGCTCTTATTTTTAGCAAAACAAATTGTGGTTTATTAACACCAGCATTTTTGGTGAGGTTTCATCTGTTTAGAAAAGTGTTTATCGTTATAATCGTGTAATATAATGGCTTCGAAGTATATAGCCTACAATTTATCTGATAATGAGCCTGCCACTGGTTGACCGCTTTAACCGCCCCGCCAAGACAATTAAGGGCATTCGACAATTCGCTCCACTTCTTGTCGCACACCAATTTTCCGCGGAGCTTTTTAAATTTGCCGCCAGCAAGTCCTTAGCTGCTCGGCAGACGCTCGGCTTCTTTTAGTGGAAGTACTAGCCATTCTAAAATCATTTTATTTTAGAATGGCAACAAAATTTTACATAAAAGTTATTTGTTTTGTTTTTTTTTATATTCTTCTTTGTTCTTTTCTCCTATTTTTACATTTCGCTTGGCAGCGTTGCCACGTAATATCAATTTGAAAACAGAGAAATATAAAACTGTTTACCATGGTTAAAAATAAGTTAGTGAATCACAAAGTGGTTAGTGCAAACATCTGAATGTGTGGTTAAAGTTAACACCTGCTAAAGTGTTAAAAGTTAGTGAATCGCACTACTGGGAACGCTAAAACATCAGTCGGTCCATAAAATTTAAAAAAAATGAGAATATGTCGCTTACGATAATTTGGCGCTAAGGGCTCGATATTTCGAAAGAACTTTTTATTATTTTAAAATATAGTACCCTCTGAATGGAACATAAAGACCGAATTATTTTTCAGATACTCTTATTTTTGCAAAATCTTTTCCATTCTATAGGCGTGCAAATGTCATGTACGATGATATGGAATTGCCCATATGTGTGTGTATTTAAACATGCATATACATAAATATGGTCATATATAAAATGTATAAATAAAAGTAAGTCTTCCCTCATATATATAGAAATATAAATACTTATACATTATTATATTATAAATATATGTATGATTTATATTTGTATTTATATGTGTACCCATATGTATTGTATATGTAGTATTTGTATTTATATGCATATTTTAATTTTGTCGAACTAGGTTTGCAGAAAACATGAACAACATGACTGAATGACTGGATGTATAAAAAAATATTTGTGTACAGTTTTTTTAAGCAAAAATATATATAAAAAAAAAGAAAATCCAATTGAATACATATAAGTATAAGTAGTAGTACATATACATATGAATATACATAGATATACATACATATATAATGATTGTGTATACATACAAATAACAGACATTGTATATGTACTCATCAAAAGTACATATGCACATTTGAAATTAAGTACTATATATTAGAGTGACTGTTATTTCGCACTTTTTCAATTTTCTCTGGTCCCAAGGTCTTCGCCATCTTAAAACCAAATGCTGAATATTTGAGCAAAATCGAAGGTGGCATATTTTATTTGAAGTTTTGATTTTGGATTGTTCAATAATAAATAAACCTTATCAACAGAGAGTATTTTTTGAAAATTTCAGCCAAATATCTCCTTTCGTTTGGGCCCTGTTTTCAACATACATACAGTCCTTAAATCAATGGCATTAGAATTTTTGAAATTTTTTATTTTCAAATAACGAAATTCCTAAAACGGGGAAAATGTGTTGCAAAAACAGAGTTTTTCTATAAAAGTGCCTACTGTGACGTTATTTACCGTGTGATAGTAAAAATACTTAGTAGGTATTTAAGAAACATATGGGGTTATACAAATATGGATCTTTTTCATGGATCGGTGCTTTGCCTTTTTAGAATTTTTAACTCAAACCGATTTTTTTTTTAAATTGATCAAGTTTACAAAGGACTGGGGGTGATATGTCCGCTTAAGTGAGCCAAATTTTTCTTTACACGCTTTTTCATTAAGTTAGCTTTCCGGATAATATAAAAATTCTATATAGTCCCGAAGAAATTTTTTTTCTACAAAAGAAAAAATATATGAGCTTTTTTGGGAAAAAACGTAAAAAATACGGCCCTTTTTACAAGTTCCAACTTTGGATGCGTATAACTTTTTATAGGGAGAAGATAACTGTTAGCATGTTATTTTTATTTTATTAAGACTTTTATCGCCAATACAGCTGATATTTTAAAAATAAATTTCGACCCTCCTTAGGCCCGCCATGTCTAAAAAAACATAAAAAGATCGAGCAAAATTACAAAAAATATATCAATAAACCTGAATATCTCTTCAACTAATTGAGATAATCTACACTAGTAAGCGAATTTTTTGTAGATGTTCTCAAGGACTATTTATATTCAAAACTCATTCGAATCATAGATGGATTTTTGGCGATTTTTTTTTAAAAATTTGAGGTGACCAACTTTGAGGGGCTACGTACTGGCCCCCATTAGCGCTAAGAATCTGAACAAACGTAAATCAACTTCTCAGCACCTCAGCTCAAACCATGTGAAATTTCGTAACAATATCTGCAATAGTTCCCAAGGTACCGAATTATTTCCAAAAAAATAAGTTTCTAAACCACTGTGCACCCCATGATATGAAGTATTTCTTTAAGGCAGTTACGAAAAAATTGTTTTAATTTCTTTTTGCCGAATGTAGGAGTCGCGTTTTTAAATTTTTTGTTATATCTTTGTCATTTACAGTTGGTTCTTAAAGTTTGATATATCAATGTTTTTGTCTTCTCGAGACATTGATATATCATACTTTAAGGTCCATTGACCTTAAGTTTCCGTTATTTACTTAGTATTTATTAGGGTATTCAATCGATTAACCGTTAATCGGTTAACCGATTAATTTTGGACGGTTAACTGTTCGAATAATTTAAAATTGCCGATTTTCAAATAACAAATAAACCGATGAATTTGTGTCGATTAACCGATTAACCGAAATTACTATTTTTGCACTTTAAACAATTTTTTTGTATTCATTCCCTTTCAATTCAAATACAAATTTCAAATTAAAATTAGATATTTTTTGAACATCCAATAAACATGATTAGTGAGTATGTACAAGGTGGCGCAAAAGTAAACTTCTGATGTTTTTTGGCTGTAATTAAAAAAAATTAAAAACTTTGATTCTTCTTGTGGATTATTTTTATTTGGTCTTTTAATTTTTTTTACATCAAGTCGAGAATATGATGTCATGTTAATGGCAGTCGCCACAGTTGATAGTCATTTGAGCCCTTTTTATGGCATTTTCCATCACTTTGGCCAAAACTTCCGGCGATAGGTCCTCACATTCTTGACGGATATTGTCTTTAAGAGCTGCAAGAGTCTGAGGCTTGTTGACATAAACCAGCGACTTCAAAAAGTCCCACAAAAAGAAGTCTGGAGCGGTCAAATCAGGCGATCTTGCTGGCCAGTGCAAATCGCTAAAACGGGAGATTAGGCGCCCGGGAAATGCATCCTTCAGCATATCGGTTGTGGCACGTGCAGTGTGTGCCGTTGCACCGTCCTGTTGGAACCACATGTTTTCCAATCCCAATTCATCAAATTGCGGCAAAAAGAACTCGTTGATCATTGCTCTGTAGCGCTCACCATTCACGGTAACCGTTTGGCCCGCGACGTCTTCGAAGAAAAAAGGTCAGATGACTCCTCCAGCGAAAACAGCACACCATACAGTGACTTTGAGCGGGTGTAATGGCTCTTCGTGGGTTACACGCGGATTTTCAGTGCCCCAGAAGCGTAAATTTTGCTTATTTACGTACCCGCTAAGATGGAAATGGGCCTCATCACTCATGATTATTTTTGATGAAAAATCTTCCTCTTGGTGGTGATTAAGGTCAGATAAATAGTCAGCAATATTCCGCGTTCTGGAGCAGTGTAGCGTAACATTCTTTATTAACGTGTATTTCGCATGTGTTTACTACACAAATGTCAAAACAGAACTGACAGTAGGGGCTAATCGCAAAATTTATAGCATTTTCTGATAGGAAGATTACTTTTGATAACTTTGTATTTACATTTATAGACGAAACTTTTCTTTGAAATGAGTCTTTTATCATAACTAAACGAAACTATTTAAATAATCAAAATCTAAAACAATCCAAAAAGGAATATTCTTTATCATGCTTTTGATTTCTGAAACATATACAATCAGCGAGAGAGTTTTTTTTTCCAAGAAAAGTTTTATTAAATCTAAAGAAAAAATCGTTTAAATTATATTCTTTTTATAAAATATTATTTCAGAAGATCTCACTAAAACCCTAAAAACTCACACATCGCTCATTTGCTGCAACAACGTTATAATTAAAAAAAAGTCGTTTCGAGAAAAAAGTCTTTGAATATTTTATGACATTTTACTATTTCTTAAATAAATGTTTAACAAATCATGCGATTTCAGAAATATAAATAGTAGATGTTAATATCTTTCTAATCTGTATTTAACCCAAATTTTTACTTATCAAATATACGAGAAAACATGAATTTTAATTTTGATGTTTACAACAAAAAAACACTTGCAGCAAATATGCGATATGTTTACAAAAATTATCTCAAATACCTTATTTGCTGTTTTTTATGCTTTGTACACAAAATTCGTTGTTGTATTTTCAATTTAAAATTAAATAGAAATTATTCGGTTAATCGAACAATTTTAAATTAACCGATTATTAACCGAATAAATCTAAACCTCGATTAACCGATTAAACCAGAAACCCGATTAATTGAATACCCTAGTATTTATTCACTAGATAGATATCTGTTCCTACCACTCTAACATACCACCGTAATTTCAGAAAATTAAAGCTCGGAAAAAATTATTAATCCTTTGCTAACCTTACAGCAAAATATTGGTCTTCTCGAGGCAAAAATATTTATGTATCATACTTTAATATCTGTCTGTAAATGCCAAAGATATAACGAAAAATGTAAAAAGACGAGCCCTACATTCGGCAAAAAAATAAAATAGGGGGTGTACGGCGAACTTTTTGTTTTTTTGCTTGTAAGGTGGTACACCCTACTAACCAACATCCTTTTTAATGGTGGGTATAAAAAGCGAAAAATAAACAGCCACCCTAATGTATATATGTACAATAATATATTTAAACTCAATACATATGTATTCTTATTTTTATTGTAGTTAAATATATAATTTGTATGTATTACTACAATATATGTATGTTTGTATATATATGTTTATATTTATATACCAAATGAAATAAATTAAGTATTTATAAAATAAAATAAATTCAATAAAATAAAATAGAAAATGTACAAAACGCAAATAAATTTAGACAGAACTTTAAAAACTGTCATAATTTGGATGCAATAATAAATCAAAATTTTTGCCAGATAATAAAAGTTTTTTGTTAATAAAGGGGACTAGATTGTTTAAAAATAATTTCTCGAATTATGCAGATCGGTTTTTGGGTACTTTCACGGTCCAGAACGCGACATTCGTACGCCTTTGAAGTGAAGAAAATAAAGAAATCATAAACATTTTTTTAATTAAATTTTTCGTGAGCATATGTTTCTCGTTTTGTTGTTTCCAATACAGTATAAGAAATAAATATGGGATCCAGAACGAGACAAAAAAAAAATAAAACTAATTTTAGACTGCATCTAGAAAACTCTTGCAAATTGGAACATAATTATTTAAATCAATTTTTTTTAAACAAAATTAGAATGATTTGGCCTTTTGTTTTATAGGTGTCATATTGAAATGTATGCATTAGTTTAGTTTACAGCATTTAGTATGATTTAGCACGCGACATATTTTTCTGACACCTTTTTAATATGCATTTTTTCAAGTAATATGAACAAAAGCCTCATATTTAGGATGCATTTTTACACCTTCGCAAATGAACTGTCAAACATTTTATGATAAGTTTGGCCGACAATTTAGACTAGCAAACTTAAACATATTTCTTGTGCATTTTATAAATCAGCTGCTTTTAGACTCGCAAACTTGAACATCAATTTTTTGCATTTTATAAATCAGCTGATTTTGTTTAGTTTTATTTATAAGAAATAAAATTCAATTAAAAACAAGTAAGAAAGTATGGTCGGTCAAGCCCGACCATATAATACCCTACACTAAGTAAAAGAGCAAAAACATTTTTCTTTTAAAATTTCAATAATTTATATTTTTGAGTGATTTTCGGAAGTGGGCCTTATATGGGGGCAATGACCAATTATGGACCGATCACCATGAAATTAGGTCGTGTGTTTTATGTCTCTATGAAAGTTTACTATGTTGAATTTTGTGAGTATACCAACATTTTTAAGCGATTTATGCACGTTAAAGTGATTTTCGGAAGCGGGTCTATATGGGAGTTATGATAATTATGGACCGATCGTAACAATATTTGGTGCCATGAATTTTGTGTATACAAGACCTATTTGGATCGGAATTTGTGGAGATACATGTATAAATTAAACATTTATGACCGATAAAGTCCAATTTCGAGAGGCCATTTGTATGGGGGCTAGGTGAAATAATGGACCGATTTCAGCCAGCTTCAATAGGCTTGGTCCTTGAGCCGAAAAAATAATATGTACCAAATTTCATCGAAATATCTGCAAATCGACTCAGAAAGTGATTCTAAGTCGACCGGTATACTTTAAGGTGGGTGTTAGACTAATATTTTTGGGCGTTACAAACATCTGCACAAACGCATTATACCCTACCCACTATGGTGGTGTATTGTATAACTATGTTTATCGTTTGAGTATCCGTAATATTTATTTGTTCGAAATACATTTTTTATAGTGCTTCAAAAAATTTACTAATAATTTTTACTAAATCGACAGGTTGTGCAATTTTTTCCATATTTTTTTTCTTACAGATTTAAGTCGCAAACTTAATTTTCTCTTTAGTATAATATTTTTTCAATACAATGTTTTTTCCTTTTTTGTTTCTTTTATTTGTTTTAACAAATTCAATATCTCTTCTCAGCAGCCTTATCGAAATATTATTTATACTTTAATGGATCTCTTGCCATTCTCCTACTTTCAACATACGTTTTACCCATATAAATATGCATGCTAAATTAACGAAAATATTTGTGATTGAAAAAATATAGCGAACGTGACATACTTTAAAAATCAACATAAAGTGTGTTTTTCTAGTTAAATCTACTAAAATTTGATTTGAACACTTGATAAAAACGCTTGTGGAATACTGATATCCAACGATGATACTGGTACCAGAACGCGACATTGAAACATAAACAAAATCAAATGATAAATTTACCGTTAGTCGAGCTAAGTTCATCTCTTTTTAATTATTTTTTATATTAATTTGATAGAAAACCGTCATGAAGTAAAGAACAAAGGTCAAATGTCAAATTTTTCAATATTTGGAATTTCTCTTGGAAAGATTTCGAAATGTTCGAAATGTTGTATATTTTTGGGCCGATTTTGATGAAATTTAACAAAAATATAACACAAAGCCTAGTATTTACAAAAACAGCAGAAAAGTTAAAATTAACCCTATATAGCACTTGGGGTTAAAATAACCCCAAACTTCTATAAACCATAAAAAAAATTATGATTTTAAAAGTTTGGGGTCATTTTAACCCCAAGTGCCATTAAGTGTTAATTTCCATTCTTGTGCTGTTATTATAAACGCTAGAGTTTATGTTATATATTTCTTAAGTTTCATCAAAATCGGCCCCAAAGTATATAATATTTCGCTATCTCTCCATGAAAAATTCCAAATATTGAAAAATTTGACCTTTGACCTTCACGATTTAAGGGTTAACGTCTTCGGATTTTAGTAAAAGTTTCAGAGTATATTTAGAATTATCTGGACTATAATATTCTGAATAAGTTTTGCATAAAATTCATAAGAGTAAGGAAATAGAGCTCATTCGCCTAAAAATTGCCAAATAATTGGTTTTTCTCGAAAATTTCAAAATTTAAATCGCAGGTACGGAAAAACTATAAGAGATATTTTCATAATTTTTTCACATTTTTATTCCCTATTCTATTCTTAATAAATCCCAATGAGATAATCAAAAAATTCTGAAAATTGTTTAACAAAATTTTTAAAAATTTGAAAATGGAGTTTTGAAACTCCCGTTAAAAAAATTTAATTTTTTTGTTCATACCTAAGAATAGGTTAAGGGTATCCTACGAAGATAAAAACTCATATACAAGTAAATATGGAATATTAAAATATATATTTATCAAAATATGTTAATTTTGTTCCTACCTTTCTTGTTCTAGTTGCCTGAGACACGTAAATGGCCTGGCGAATTTTTAATAACATTAACATTTTTTGACCAATTTCTGTTTTTTATGTCTCATTAGAACGACAATTACGTACACATTTCGATTCTTTTAAATTAAATTGCAAAAGTAATTTTTTAATGGCAACATTTTTACAAAAACTGAAAAAAAATAATTTTCCCCCCTTGTAAATGCATCTCAAAACTTCAGAGGGCTTGCGGCACGGCACGTCTTAACCCCAACCGATTTACCTAAAATTTTTTCTGGATGATTTTTTTACTAATGTTCACCAAACTGGGGGGTGAGAATGGCCAAAATCCAACTTTCGTTTATTAAGGGCCACCCTAGTGGTGCACAGGCAAAAAGTTCAGAAAGCGTATATCAGACTTCGTGAGAAACAAGTATTTCAATTACTTTCAGCCGTGGTTTCCAAAAATTATGTATAAAGGTAAACGTAGTCATTTGAAGTTTGGTATACCTATGATTTTGACAGAACAGAAAAACTACTCTAATGACAAATATTTTTTTACAAGCAAGACAGGCCTCTTTAAGAGAACATGATGGTTGGAAATTAGAATGTTAAAAAACCGCATTTAGTTTCCCTTACAAATCAAATTGGGACTTTGAAGCAGTATGTGAATTCAATAGATAAAACTGGTTGCCTTTCTTTCATGAAAGTTTCCAGGTTTTAGTACAGATAACCTTAAAGTTGGTATTTTGGATGGAGCAGTAATAAGACATTTAATGAAAGACAACAATTTCAAACATTCAATAAATGATTTAGAAGCAGCTGCTTGAAAATACTTTGTGCCATTGTGAAAAATTTGTTAGGAATTCAGAAGGCTGAAAATGACGAAGAATTAGTGATACACGTTTTAATTAGCTTTAAAATCTTGGATGTAATATGAGCATAAAAGTACACTATCTGTAGTGTCCTTTAGACAAGTTTCCTGGAAATCTTAGATCGCTTAGAACAAGGAGATCGTTTCTATCAAGAATTGAAAGTGATGGAAGATGGATACCAAGAATCAATTTTATTTTTTGTAGGCACCCAAATCAATGTAGATCTGAGTAATGATATTGTTACGTTTTTACCTTTTAAAAACAGTGGTTTAGTTCCTTGAAATAAACCGGATACTTTTGATTGCAAATAAAAGCAGTTTAGTTGTTCAAAATTTGTAACAACTCTTTATTTATTTAAATTTATACAACAACAGTTTAAATAGTCCCTCAGTGTTTTTATACACGTTTATAATTCGCAGAAATACACACACTTAAATAACAAACTTTATAATGTAAAAGTCTACACTGGTAATGCAGTTGATGTTTACTTTAACAGCGTCTATTTATACTATTTATAGATAGGGCCATCTTTCTTGTAGCTTCAACAATGATATCAATGGACAAAACTAGTATATTCGAATTCTAGTGCTTTCGTTAGCAGCTTAAACATTTAGTGTTGCCATACATACTCAATAATTGCATGCTATCAACATTGTTGATAAGTAGAAGCTTCTACTGATGGACATGTTTATAAACATGATGAATGTTGCAGGCAGTCGTTATAGACTGTTAAATTCAAATCGCTATTGCAAATTCGTAACAATATAAATATTCTAAAGAGAAAATATCATAAAAAGTAACTATGAACAAGAAAATATATTTTTAAAAAATTCAGGCTATCATCATCTGAAGATATATATAATTCTAAAATTGTTTTGATATAATATTAGTAAAATTAATTAGTTTATTAATTTTTTTCATTTTCAGTCCCATGAGACCTTTCTGTAGAAATAGCCATATGAAAAATCAGTGCTGCATAATTGTTTCTGTAATTTTCTACAAAATTTCTAAGTTGCTTTATAAAATCATTCCTTGTCATCTCTGTCATGTGACCATTCCAATATATAATAAACTTAACTAAAATCTCTTGTTCTGCTACCAAACTTTGAAGTGACCTGAAACTTGTATATAAAATGACATTTGACCTTTCATCAATAATTTGTTGCTTTCCAAAATAATAATAATAAAAACCATTAAAGCTTGTAAAACATAAGAGTACAGATAGATTTTGACTTTTCAAGTAGATTTTCTTGTATTTTCTTGTTAATGAGAGTAATTTTTGACATTAATTGGTATGATATTTTTGAAGGGCAATATTAATTTGGCCATGAAATGAAATTTTTAATAGTTTTCTAAAGAATTTACTAATTGAAGTTGAAAAGATTATTAAAAAATAAATAAATAAATAATTTTGTTTAAAAAATAAAATTTCCATACAAAATTGGTTTTGCAAACATTTGAGGAATTGAAAAATTAGAGTAAGTTTTGTTTTACTACCGTATAAAGCTTCGTTTATTTTGCTTATAAATATGTCCACATTTTTGATCAAAATAGCTTTTGTCCATTTTTTTCTCAATCCGGAATAAGTAACTCTATGTTTGTAGTATTTAAGATTTGAAAAAACTTACCTTTAAAGTCTTTATATCTGTAGATAATCAGATGCTTTCAGTTGTCTACTAATTTGTCTTCACCAAAAAGCTTCATTATGTTTGACCATATTCTAAAAATTATAAGAAAATTATTAAAATTAAATTCGATTTAAGGAAATAAGATATATTTTCATTAAATAACAAGTAAGAAAGTATGGTCGGTCAAGCCCGACCATATAATACCCTACACTAAGTAAAAGAGCAAAAACATTTTTCTTTTAAAATTTCAATAATTTATATTTTTGAGTGATTTTCGGAAGTGGGCCTTATATGGGGGCAATGACCAATTATGAAACGATCACCATGAAATTAGGTCGTGTGTTTTATGTCTTTATGAAAGTTTACTATGTTGAATTTTGTGAGTATACCAACATTTTTAAGCGATTTATGCACGTTAAAGTGATTTTCGGAAGCGGGTCTATATGGGAGCTATGACTAATTATGGACCGATCGTAACAAAATTTGGTGCCATGAATTTTGTGTATACAAAACTTATTTGGAGCGGAATTTGTGGAGATACATATACAAATTAAACATTTATGACCGATAAAGTCCAATTTCGGGAGGACATTTGTATGGGGGCTAGGTGAAATAATGAACCGATTTCAGCCAGTTTCAATAGGCTGTTGAGCCGAAAAAATAATATGTACCAAATTTCATCGAAATATTTTCAAAATTGCGACCTGTACTCTGCGCACAAGGTTTACATGGACAGCCAGCCAGCCAGTCGACCAGACGGACGGACGGACATCGTTTAATCGACTCAGAAAGTGATTCTAAGTCGACCGGTATACTATAAGGTGGGCGTTGGACTAATATTTTTGGGCGTTACAAACATCTGCACAAACGCATTATACCCTACCCACTATGGTGGTGTATTGTATAACTATGTTTATCGTTTGAGTATCCGTAATATTTATTTGTTCGAAATACATTTTTTATAGTGCTTCAAAAAATTGACTAATAACTTTTACTAAATCGGCAGGTTGTGCAATTTTTTCCATATTTTTTTTCTTACAGAATTAAGTCGCAAACTTAATTTTCTCTTTAGTATAATATTTTTTCAATAAAATGTTTTTTCCTTTTTTAGCTTCTTTTATTTGTTTTAATAAATTCAATATATCTTCTCAGCAGCCTTATCGAAATATTATTTATACTTTAATGGATCTCTTGCCATTCTCCTACTTTCGTTATACGTTTTACCCATATAACTATGCATGCTAAATTAATGAAAATATTTGTGTCTGAAAAAATATAGCGAACGTGACATACTTTGAAAATCAACATAAAGTAGTTTTTCTAGTTAAAGCCACTAAAATTTGATTTGAACACTTGATAAAAACGCTTGTGCAATACTGATATCCAACGATGATACTGGTACCAGAACGCGACATTGAAACATAAACAAAATCAAATGATAAATTTACCGTTAGTCGAGCTAAGTTCATATTTTTTGAATTATTTTTTGTATTAATTTGATAGAAACCCGTCATGAAGTAAAGAACAATTGATGCCGCGATACCGTTAGTGGTTTTGTCCTCATCGCGAAAAAGTTGTCGCAATGACTGAAATATGTTTTGTTACGTGGTGCACAGGCAAAAAGTTCAGAAAGCGTATAACAGACTTAGTGAGAAACAAGTATTTCAATTACTTTCAGATGGAGATTAAGCGCCTGAATAAGCCGTGGATTCCAAAAATTATTTATAAAAGTAAACGTAGTCATTTGAAGTTTGGTGTACCTATGATTTGGATAGAACAGAAAAACTACTCTAATGACAAATATTTTTTTACATGAGACAGCAAAGCAAAGCATGATCAATTGGATCAAGCAAGACTGGCCTCTTTAAGAGAACATAATAGTTGGAAATTAGAATGTTAAAAAACCGCATTTAGTATCCATTACAAATCAAATTGGGACTTTGAAGCAGTATGTGAATTCAATAGATAAAACTGGTTGCCTTTCTTTCAAGAAAGTTTCCAGGTTTCAGTACAGATAACCTTAAAGTTGGTATTTTGGATGGAGCAGTAATAAGATATTTAATGAAAGACAACAATTTCAAACATTCAATAAATTATTTAGAAGCAGCTGCTTGGAAATACTTTGTGCCATTGTGAAAAATTGGTTAGGAATTCAGAAGGCTGTAAATGACGAAGAATTAGTGATACACGTTTTAATTAGCTTTAGAAATCTTGGATGCAATATGAGCATAAAAGTACACTATCTGTAGTGTCATTTAGACAAGTTTCCTGAAAATCTTGGATTGCTTAGAACAAGGAGATCGTTTCCATCAAGAATTGAAAGTGATGGAAGATGGATACCAAGTATCAGTTGTATTTTTTGTAGGCAAGAAAATCATTGTAGACCTGTGTAATGATATTGTTACGTTTTTACCTTTTAAAAACAGTGGTTTAGTTCCTTGAAATAAACCGGATACTTTTGATTGCAAATAAGTTGTTTCAAATTCAAAAGTTCTTCAAAATTTGCAACAACTCTTTATTTATTTAAATTTAAACAACAACAGTTTAAATAGTCCCTCAGTGTTTTTATACACGTTTATAATTCGAAGACATACACACACTTAAATAACACACTTTATAATGTACAAGTCCACACTGGTAATGCAGTTGATGTTTACTCCAACAGCGTCTATGATGAACTAACAAACGACTGCAATCTCTGTCACTATTTATAGACAGTGATATCTTTCGTGTAGGTTCTACAATGATCTCAATGGACAAAACTAGTATATTCGAATTCTAGTGCTTTCGTTAGTAGCTTAAACATTAAGTGTTGCCATACTTACAAATAATGCTAGTATCTGCATGCTATCAACATTGTTGATAAGTAGAAGCTTCTACTGATGACATGTTTATAAACATGATGAATGTTGCAGACAGTCGTTATAGAACGTTATACTATGTTCACATTTGCAGAGTTAATCATCTCAAACGTGATTAAGCTCTAATCACTTCAAAATCGAGATGATTATCCATACATTTAAATGATTTGTTAATCACTTCAAATTGACATGATTAAATCTTAATCACTTCAGTAATCACGTAGGATCAACTGAACATACCTCAAACTGGTGATGATGTAGCATCGGCCACCTTTTAGTTTAGTACCGATAAATAAATTTTGACAGAAGTTTTCTTTTTTCTCTTTAAAAAACCTTAAATAATTCATCAATATTCACAATTTCATTATTAAAAAGTTTAAAATAATTTGCTGATATCTTTAATAAAGTATTTATTTCCATATTTAATGCCTTAAAGAAATATAAATTTGTTTGTTGTTTTTTTATTTGTCAACTTAATCATTTTAGTGTCAACTTAATCATCTCAAATGCAATGTGAACGGCTTTGATTAACTTAATCGAACTTTTGCTTAAACGCGTTTAAAAGCCCAAGTGTGAACATTAAATTCAAATCGCTATTGCAAATTCGTAACAATGTAAATATTCTAAAGAGAAAATATCATAAAAAGTAACTATGAACAAGAAAATATACTTTTAAAAATTTCAGGGTATTTTTTTCATGATATCAACTAAGATCATCTGAAGATATATATAATTCTGAAATTGTTGTAATATAATGTTAGTAAAATTCATTTGTTTATTAATTTGTTTAACTTTCTGTAGACATAGCCATATGAAAAATCAGTGCTGCATAATTGTTCTTGTAATTTTCTACAAAATTTCTAAGTGCCTTTAAAAAATCATTCCTTGCCATCTCTGCCCTGTGACCATTCCAATATATAATAAACTTAACTAAAATCTCTTGTTCTGCTACCAAACTTTGAAGTGACCTGAAACGTATATTTAAAATGACATTTGACCTTTCATCAATAATTTGTTGCTTTCCAAAATAATAATAATAATAAAAACCATTAAAGCTTGTAAAACATAAGAGTACAGATAGATTTTGACTTTTCAAGTAGATTTTCTTGTATTTTATTGTTAATGAGAGTAATTTTTGACATTAATTGGTATGATATTTTTGAAGGGCAATATTAATTTGGCAATGAAATGAAATTTTTAATAGTTTTCTAAAGAATTTACTAATTGAAGTTGAAAAGATTATTAAAAAAATAAATTTTGTTTAAAAATAAAATTTCCATACAAAATTGGTTTGCAAACATTTGAGGAATTGAAACCATACTCACAATATGGAGGTTAGAGTGTCCCTCTATTTTTTTATATATATAAAACTATAGTTAAATATGAAATTTTGTCTTTCTATCATGATTGCAATCCGTGCCGACTTGCGATTTAGTTTTGAGGTGCATTTACAAGGGGAAAAAAATGAAATTTTTTCAGTTTTTGTAAAAATTTTGCCATTAAATAATTACTTTGGCAATTTAATTTAAAAGAATCGTAATTGAAAACACATTTTTGTTATTTTTTGTGTTTCAATTACGAAAATTATCTATTCAAAAATTTTTGTATTTGAAATTCAACCAATAACGAAAATTGTATATTCAATTGTCAAAATAATCAAATTCAAAACTCAAAATTCAATAGAAAATATCAAGAAATTTTGTTTTTCAGCAAATGAATACTTGATTTAATTATGAAATAATTGAAACCAGTTCAATATGGGATAAATGTTTGAATTGAAATATAATTTTTTTCTGTGTACAAAACTGCATCATTTGATTTTTGAAATTGAGTGTTTGAAAAATTTACTTTTTGACCCCAAAATCCCTCTGTACGTAGCCAAGGAGTATTCGAGTTTAAGTTATTAAAATGATCCAGGGGTGGCGCCATGTACAATTTTTAAAGACGTCCAATTTTTTTGTTTCCCATCCGATTTCAAAGTTTTTTAAATTTTTGGAAAGCGTTTGGCTTGGCTGGGTCTTGAAAAAACATGCTTACGTGTGCTATTTATTTCATATAATTTCCTAGTTATACCAATTTCAAAATTTAAATTTCCGCTTTTTTTAAAAATATAGGTCGTACTTTTGAACTCAGTTTTTTTTTTGTTAGTTATACAACTAAATTACGAATGACAGACAATAGATTTCAGAATAATATCAATTATGGATCCAAAAATAAACGATTTTCCATTTAAATATTCAAAAAATAGTTGATTTTTGCTGTTTTTGGGGGGGGGGGGGAAATGGTGACTTAACTCTTTTTTATTAAGAAAAAACTTTCTTTAAGAACATATAACAATTTTATGTTTTTCTGTAAGTTATCTTTAAGGAGAATATTTTGGTATAAAAAACATGTACTATTTTTCGAATATGTCACCAATACGCCCCTCGGAAGGTGAACTATTTTTTTTAACCAAATTTCAATTTTGGGCCACAAGTTCTAAAATCCCAAAGCTGGGATCAAAAAACGGAAAGCAGCTTTAGAAACTTTAATGTGTTCCCTATTTATCGCCAAAGTATTTTCCCAGCCCCGAAGGAAATGTTGACCCTATGGGCAAAATTGTAAAAAAAGAGAATGTTCGGGATTTTCGCTCCAATTTTTAGGAATTGCGGGATTCCGTTTGACCTTTTGACAAGTTTTTTTACACTTTATTATTTATAATGACAGATTTAAAAATCGTTGAAAATTTCATTGAGTTTTGTTAATAAATAAAGATTTTATTACATATTACACATTTATTGAGTCTCTAAAACTAAAATATTGTTACGAAATTATACTTGAATTTAAATATAACGATTTTAACGGCTGATTTAAAGTTGCATAATGCTTCCAAATAGCAGTGCCCAAACTTTAACATATCTGTGGGCATTATTAACATTGAATAAAAGCTTTCAGTTGACCATTGATCGTAAGTATGGCAACGCCGTTTGCTGCGACCGTATATTCGAATTCGAATATTCAGTTAAAGAACATTGTAGAAAGTACACCACAGATGGCGTATGTATTAGAAAGCTCTAGACAGTTAAAGAGCAATCTAGAGTGCAGATGGCAGTGTTATAAATAGTGGTAGAGGTTGCAGTCGTTAGTGAGTTTATCAGAGACGCTTTTCGAATAAACATCAACTGAGTGCTGTGTTTTTCAAGTGAATTCGTGTACATTATAAAGTGTGTCTGTATTTCTGCGAATTTATAAACGTGTATAAAAAAAAAACATTGAGTGACTATTTAATTCTGTTGTTGTACATTTCAAATAAATAAAGAGTTGTTACAATTTTTAAACTACTAAACGTTTTTTATGTGCAATCAAAAGTATCCGGTTTATTTAAAGGAAATAAACCAAACGTTTTGAAAAGGTTAAAACGTAACAATATGTATCAACATTTTAATAGGAATGTAAATATTAGGAACAATTTGATCCACAATTTGATCCGAACTACTTTTTTTTTTGTTTGGATATGTTAATTTTTGGTTTTACAAAAAAAAATTGATTCTGCCCCACTGTAGCCTGTAAGGAACCCTTCTGTGGAATGCCACATGCAATATCTACATAGAAACTTATATTGCAGGTCTGCTAAAGCAAGCATTTAAAGAGGGTTATTAGAGAAAATATTCTTAATGAATTCAGCACAAAACCTAAAGAATTGATTTTAAATTTAGTTTTATATATAACAAACTACTTGACATATAGAGACAATAGATATGAATAATTGAAAAACCAATCGTTTGAAATGTTTGGAATTTAAATAGAGATTTGTTAGACCTTATTTTGCAATGCTATTTTAAAAGTGTTTGAAATTTTTAAAAGAAGAACCGAACTCCTAGAACATCTGTTGCGAGAAGGCAGAGTGGCATGAGTATAGCATTTTCTAGAATGTGTAAATATACCTTTTAGAAGGCCTACAAAGTGTAGTCCTGGCATTTTTTAGTCCGCTGGCTATTTTTAGCAACACACACCCACATAATAGACACCCACACATGCATGTAAACATATCTATACTCTTGTTCTCTTTTTCATTTTGCTGCATTTTAACCTTTGACATTTTTATGTTTTAACATCGAATGCAATAAAACTGAAATGTGTTTGTTTGGTGCATGATGGCTGGTTCATGTGCAACGATACAAAATACCACCAGGAATACTTATTGTGGCAAATATATAACACTTTGCAACAATTGGCAGATAGACCAAGACATGCAGAGTGAGTGAGAGAGAGAGGAAGACTGAGCAGAGTGAAAAATATATGACTATAAAGTAGAAATAAAATAAAACGTAATGAAATTAACAAGAAAATGTTTTATAGAGGTTGTTTTTCTTTAATAATTTATACTCTATTACATTTACTAGGAGTAGTTTAACATTTTACACTACCTCATAAATTTAAATTGTATTAAAATGGTAGAAAGAAAGCAGTAATATAAATAATATTATGAACCATATCATATTAAGTAAGGGAATATAGACGGGTTAGATCGACCATATGATACACTACACCTATTCAACTATTGATAAATAACATTTAAAATATAAATGAATTTCGGAAACTTTATTATGACCCGAAACCACAAGCTCTGACATTTGTTTTTTAAAGATTTCATTCAAATGTTGGCCGTGACAGTTTTCCTTCACTTGTTTCGACATTGGTATCTGTATCGCATAATTCTACGGGCTCGAGCAAATCAGACGAACATATTAGAGCAAATTTGTCCGTCTATAACTAAAATAACCAAAAAGAATATCTGACAGTTCCTGTATGTTGAAACTGGGGAAAGGTTGGGAAATTTTCATCAGATGATGATAATGAAGACACAGTAAAGTACCAGCATTCCTTCCAAAAACGAAGACGATGAAATACTACGTTCGCCAGATGACAAACCATAACTTAATTTCGAAGATAATCAGCAAATTTGGCTCTATGTCCAAACATCATGTCAGAAGCGAATAAATGAAGTTCTCTACGGGGGATATGGAGATGCAAAGGACAAATGGAATATAGTTGGAGCTAAACTAGCCATCATCTACTACCAAGTTCTTGCAGATAGCCCAGGTGCAGCTCTTTTATATTGAAATTATTGAAATGGTAGCAAGATGGGGTAAAAATTAAAGACTTTGGAGATTTAAGATCAGTGAACAAAATTTTTGTTCATTAGAATGTTATTTTTTTATTGAATCATAAAGTACGCAGATAGGGTTATGCACGCATTTTTTTCTCAACATTTTCCATGACCATTGTGCATACATGTGGCAGAATTTCGTTGATGCGGCGTTGAATTTTATTACTTTGAATAACCACATTAAAATAATCCAGCTGTATCAAATCACACGATCAAGAAGTCCAATTCTGATCACCGAAAAGAGAGAGTACACAAACAGGAAATGTCTAATGTGGTAACTGAAATGTTTCACGGGCTGTATGTGGCACAGAGGGATTTTGGTGTCAAAAAGTCAATTTTTCAAACACTCAATTTTAAAAATCAAATGATGCAGTTTTGTAGAGAAATGTTTAAAGATGAAATGTACACTTATAGTTTTAAGAAAAATTTTATTTTATTTTTAAAAAATTTAAGTAAAGTCCATGCAAGGGTGTTAGAAAAAATTTACTTATATTTTCACGCAATTCAGTGGTTTATATATGTATAATATTCCTAATAATACAATTTACCTTTAACATATTTTAAAAATATAACATTTCTCCATAAATACAAAAAAAAAATATGGGGATATCATAAACCGTTAAGAAGATATGCCCAAATCTATAAGTCTCTACAAATTATTTTATTTTTGATTTTCCATGGAGAAAAAAATGTAGCCCCACTTTCCCCCGAGCTGTTTCTTTAATAAAATGAAAGTTGGGAGTGTCTTGTTTCGATTAAAAGAAAAACATGTTTTCGGAAGTTTTCGGAACAGGATGAAAACTTAAAATTTTTTGTCGAATAATAAATGAAATATCAAAAAAATTCTAATCTATGTATGGGTTTCGTGGGCGGTGGGCATGGCGGTTTTATTGAAACACGGCATACGTTCTTGTTTTGTTTCAAAAAATATATGTACCAAATTTCTAGACCTTTACTTGGATAGGAAAAATTTTATGCGAAAAAATCTATTTGGATTGTATGAGCAGTGGGCGTTGGGCGTGGTCGATTTTGATAAAAATTTTTTTTTTCTTAAATGTGGGCGTGGTCGAATTTGATAAAATTTTATTTTTTTCTTAGTTTGGTCCATATAATTCTCTGTGCGCTCTGCGACCACTCCTTATAATTTTTGCCAAAAAATGTATGAAGCCATCCCTCTGTGTGTGGCACCGACTTGTGGAATCCAAATGTCGTTCATATCAATAGTATTCCATTTGAAATAACTCTGTTTTCAAATCGCGGTATTGATCACTAGCAATATGCTCCACCTCCAGCCCAAAAACGGCACCAAACATTGACAGGTTGCTGATGTGGGTTCTCTGAATAAAATAAATTTGGGGAAATTCGAATCATTTTTAGGCCACCCTTTAAAAGGAATCTATTTATTAGCTGATAGGGGGCGAAAATTGATGGTCTACTAAAACACGATATCCCGCCACTCCAAGGGCTCTCGATAGAATTCCGTCCAACTCAAATATATTGAGTCCAGCACTACAATCGTTGAAGGACAATCCATATTATCAGATGCACAATTGGATAGGAAGATTCGGTGAGACTGTGGTCTATCGGTGAAAAATATAATAAATATTTAATTTCTAAACCCTCGCTCAACTAGCCAGATCCAACAATACTGTCATATTATATGTGTTAGATAGGACTCCAGAAAACGCTGAAATAGTGAGTAAAAACTATATAGATTATCATTAAACACACACACAGGGGTGTAGAAACTTTGTATTTTGGAAATAATTCGGTAGCTCGTGAAGGAGTTGAGATATCTTAATAAATTTTCAAATAGTCAGTACTGAGGTGATTTTGAGCTAATTTAAATGTATAATATTTTATAGAAAATGTTTCTATTTTGTCACACAGAGAAAACAGTTTTGCTTCTGTAACCGAATTTGTAGCTAATAAAATAATGTAGTCTAAATGAGGAAATTGTTTTTGTTATGGCTGAATTATTATAGTTGGTGTGACAAAAATTCGGCAATTTACATGTTAATTATTTTGTGCAGAAATAACACTGCAAGTCTGAGGAGAAAACTTAGGAAGAAATTCCCGTAATTTCCCATCAACATTTTTTTCCCGAATAGAAACCCTATGCATATCGCTTAATCTTTAACTTATTGGTACGGATCCTATACACTTTCCTTTACTGCTATGATCTAAATAGCTCTTCTTTTGTAGAGATTCAGTTAAAAGAAACTGTCAAATCTTATATTTGACAAAAAGTGCCGCTGAACCACACCGATTGCTCATCAAAGCTTATGGTAAATGTGTTTCATCGGTTTCAACGTGCGAGAGATGGTTTGTGTGGTTCAGAAGTGAAAATTTTGAAGACCAAGAATTGGAGGCATTACTCCATGAAGATTGTTGTAATACTCAACAAGAGTTTGCAAAATCATTTGAAGCTACTCAAGCAACAATTTCAAAACGTTTGCGATCAGCAGGATTCCATATGAAAAGCAGTGAAATTGGATACCATATGAATTAAGGCTGAGAGACCTTGAAGGACGATTTTGCATGTCGGAAATGATGTTGAACGCTATAAAAGAAAATCATTTTTGCAACCAACGATAACCCGAAGCGTATGGAATCGTGCGTGAAAGCCGGCCAACCAGTCGAAACGACACCAAACCAAATATCCATGGCGCTAAAGGAATGCTCTGTATTTGGTGGGTCCAAAATGGTCCAATCTATTATGAGCTGCTGTAAGCTGACCGGGAAGCTGTACCGAATTATTACTTGCGATCAAAAACGGATTCATTACAATAACCCGAAGCGTAAGCGATCATGTGTGAAGGCCGGCCAACCAGCGGAATCGACACCAAAGCCAAATATCCATGGCGCTAAGATAACTCTCTGTATTTTTTGGGAGAAAAGGGTCGTATATTTTATGAGCTGCTGAAATCTGGCCAGACAATCATAGGGAACCTGTAAGTAACACAACTGATTCGATTGGAGTGATTAGGTAGTTTTTCTCATCGGCTTTATAATCCAGACCTAACCTATTCCGACTACTATTTGTTTCGATCGAAGCAGAACGCCCCACAGTGCTTTGTTCAATGGACAAAAATCAAAAACAGGATCATGTCTTTGATGTTAATGAAATTTATATTTTTCAATAGACAACTAAATAACTCATTCGTGTAAAAAAGACTTTTTTATAAATATCTCTTTTTGTCGTCACTAGAGGTCGCTAAACTTAGTACATTTTCAACATAAATTTTATGGAGAAAAATATATTTTTTTTATGGTTAACTAAAATCATTGTTAAAAGTTCGTTTTAAAAGATATAAGCTCGCGATTGGCTGCAAATGAAAGAATATGAATGTGGAATTATGGAAAATTACTGTTTTTGTCAAAAAAAGTTTAACAGTTTAATCTGAACAATTTTTAATAATTAAAATTTTTTTTATTGTAAGCCTGAAATTCTAAAACTTTGTTGGAATATTAGTAAAATACGTGTTAATCTATTTTGATTATGTTTTACTACAGAATAGCCATAAGTATTATCTATAAGAAAATGTAATCATTAGTTGTCCTTTCGTATGAAAACTATTAAAATTTAGTTTTTGTTTAAATGTATAAATTACCATTTCGTAAATTTTCCATTTGATGGTTAGGGGAAATAGCTCCAGATTTTTGGTTTTTTATAAAATAATACCGTTTTTTCTTTTAAATAACTAAGAAATATTGCATTATTTAACAAAAGTAGTTTAATGGCATAAAGTGTATTAATAGGTCTTTATTTGGTTATTGATGTTGTATGTTTTTTTGCTGAAATCAACAAAAAATTCCAAAGTTTGATTTAATTTTGAAAAAAAACATGTTAATCAATTTTAATTTTTCTTTAATTTTATCTAATGCCTATATCTTATTTATTATAATGTGAAATCATTATTTGTCCGTTTTGACTAGAACTTTCAAAAAAAATTGTTATTGATGGCACCCATAAATAATACATTTTTAACGTAAATGTAAGTAACTCAATAATTGAATATAACCTACATATCCTTAGATTGAGATATTAATATGAGCTTCTGCTGATATTATGAACACTTAAAGTATAATCCAACATCCACTTTCTAACATTACAGCTGAACCATAAGGCTATCAATATTTGAAAATGTCCGTCCATCCGTCCTTCCGAATTTAGAAAATATATAAAATATTTCAGTATTTTTTTTAAAAAAGGATATATGGCAGTTATGTAAATCCTTGCTAGAATTGAAATGTTAATAACCAAATTAATCTGATATTATAAGAGAACAATAATTTCTGAAAATGAATAATTTTATTCAGGTTCATTGGTTTTTTAAGGAAAAGGATGTATGGCAGCCACCCGAATCCTTGCTGCGATTGTAATAAAAATGTTCACAAACAACAATAACTTTATTAAAATGATTATAACCAAATTGGTTTCAAAATAAGAAACGATTTTTACGAATTTTTTTAAAAAAAAATTAGATGTTATACAGGATATTGAAATCTTGATGTCTTGGAATTATGAATATCCTTCCGATAAAATTTTCATAACTTTGCATCTAATATTATAAGAGAAAAATAATTTCTGAAAATTAATAATTTTATACAGGTTTATAGGTTTTTTAAGGAAAAGGATGTATGGCAGCCACCCGAATCCTTGCTGCGATTGTAATAAAAATTTTCACAAACAACAATAACTTTATTAAAATGACTATAACCACATTTTAAAATGTTAGGAGTATAACTGTGAATTTTATTCAAAATTATATGTTCAGGATATATGGGAGGTACCCGTGTCCTTTCACGGATTTTTTCAAGAATTATATTTTTTCTTAATCTTACCAAAAGGTAATATTCCACTAATTTTTATTCGTCTGCAATAACTCCTTCTATTTTTGTCCATTGCCTATATGAAAACAAAGCACTGTGCGCCCTCTCTGGGATACACTTCACTTTGGAACAGAGTATCCGATAATGGCCTCAAAAGATGAGCAGTTATTTTGGCTTGGAATCCATATGTTATCAGAATTCAATTAATATTGTACAAATGTTTCAAAATATAAGCTAAAAATTGGAAATAATTCCTCATTTTGAAGTCATGCACCCCATATAAATTTAAATAATGTTTTGTTTCTGCTAATTCAATAAATATCAAATGTTAATTCAAATTTCTAATTACCAACGTCTGCTAAAAGAAATTACAAAACTAATTTAGAGAATTTCAAAATTACAAAAATTCTTTCAACAGATAAAGACAGTTGGAATGTAACAGACACAGATAATTTATGTAGCCAAATTGAAATAAATTGTTTAGTTAACAAAATTTATTACATTCATTAAATTTAGGAATTTTGTTGAAACAAGAAAAAAACAACGTATAAATACAGCTGTTGAAACCGCTATCAAAATCAGTTATTCAGCTTTAAGCTAAAACAATTCTTTAACAAAACTGTTGAAATACATTTCATTTCGTGGTCAGTTGTTTGTAAAAAAGGGAAATTTTAAATTAATCCCTAATTTAGAACCTGTTTAGGCATTACTGCTTAACAATTTGGGAAAAATTTCATTGGCAAAATGCCAAATCAAAGCAATTTCAAAGCCTTTATGAAAACTTTCTGGATAGTAGTAAATCTCCATGTTCTAACCACAGTAGGTGAAATTCTTCCAACTGCACGAATCGCTGGCGGTCAAGTTATCGACATAAGTGAAGCAAAATTTGTGGTACAAGTAGTTTCTGGAAAACTATGCGGTGGTAGTCTCGTAACTCCACTACACGTTATAACTGCAGCCCATTGTGTAGAAGATGTTCATCCATCGGAGATAACTGTAATTGGTGGAGCCAACTACCTCAATATAAGTGGCCTTCGAAGAACCGTTGATACCATCTATGTGCCCGAGCAATTTCTGTACAAAAATTTATCCTGGGACATTGCTGTCCTAAAATTAAGCACTCCCTTGGTGGGCCGAAATGTAGCAACAATTGAATTATGCAATACACAGTGGGATGAGGGAGCTTTATTTAAGGTTTATGGTTGGGGTGAAACTTCCGCTAGAGCGTATCCATTTGCTTTCCCTATATACTTTCCCATACAATATTTAGTTCCAACACTTCCTACCCAACTTCAAATGGTTGAGGTTCCTGCATTGCCGTTTGAAAAATGTGATAAATTTTATCATGAGCCGGTAGTACCAAGTGTTCTGTTCTGTGCTGGTATTCAAGGTGAAAAGGATTCATGTCAAGGTGATTCTGGCGGTCCAGCAGTGTACAATAATCAATTGTGTGGTATAGTTTCAACTGGTCGGGATTGTCCAGATATTGGGTTTTATGTGAATATAAATCATGTTAAAGATTTTGTGGAGGATGTTATACAATTGGATGGATTACAATGAATTAGATTAATGATAGTGGATGCCGATTTATTGTGTTATTAGAAAAATATTCTATACTATAAATAATTGTAACTAAAAAAAATTAAGTAATAAAACATTTGCAAACTGAAATACTTATGTATATAAAAAACACATATAAAAAGCTCATGGAGTAGGAGAAAAATACTCTTACACATATGTGATTTAATGATACAAAACATGTCCGGAATGATTTTAATTGACATACGGTTGAAGTTATCAACTTCCCTATCTAAAATATAAGGATACAGAATAAATATACTTTATAGGTTCTAAGATGAATATTTTCGATTTATAAAGGGAATGACAAACTGATTTATATACCCCTGACTAGATCTATCTACCATATATGAGATGACTGGTAGATATATCTAGTCATCGAAAGTCATGAGTACACAAACGTCAGGCTATGCTGTAACCATTCCTTGTAACCAGTTCCGTTTTATCTTCAATCCAACAAAAATTATGGTATTCCCTCGTTATGTATAGCAAGCTAAACTCCCGGACATTCTCTTTATGTACCCGTTTCGGGGATCCAAATGATGACTTTGCTGGTCTTCTTAGGCATCTACTTAAGAAATGAGTGTCAGTTTACATTCACAGGAACGGTGATTCATAGGATGTAAACCAGGACATTCATGGCTGTTGTGGATATACTTTTAATCCCAGCTAGTCCAAAAGCTCCTTAATTGTTGGAATCTCAACAAGAGCCTGCACAATCACCGGTGGCTATTCAAGCAGCTATTTCAAAACATTTGCGAGTAGCATAATTCACACATAGGCAGGAAAAATGGATACCATACGAATTGAAGCCGAGAAACCTTGAATGATTATTTTGCATGACCGAAATGATTCTTGAACGCTATAAATGAAAATTATTTTTGTACCGAATCATTACTTGCGATAAAAATATGTGAAGCCACCCAACTGAATCTACACCAAAATATTCATGGCGGTAAGGTAATTCTCTGTATTTGATGGGAGCAAAAGGGTCCTATTTATTTTGAGCTGCTGACATCTGACCAAACCATCACAGTGATCCTGTCCAAACGCAACTGATTCATTTGAAGCGAGCAAACGCCCAGAATATGCGGCCAGACATGAAACCGTAATATTCCATCGGCCAGATATTGCAATACCTGTTAACAAGTGTTTAGAATGAAATGGTTGGGAAGTTTTGCCTCGCACGCTTTAATGTCCAGACTGTTCCCCGTCAGACTACTATTTGTTTCGATCAATGCAGAACGGTCTCCCAAACATACTCTTTACTTTGGAGCAAGGTATCCGAAATTGGCTTGACTCGTCCTTGGCATCAAAATATGAGCAGTTCTTTTGGCTCAGAATCCATATGTTACCAGAAAAATGGGAAAGATTATATAACAATATCCAATACTTTGAATAAATTAATATTGTACAAGTGTTTCAAAATATATGCTAAAAATTTTAAAAAATCTCACATCTCATACACCCAACATATTAATATTATCCACCGATTGAGATACCTGCCATTAACTAGTTCAGTATATTGAGAACTATCTAGAGTTTGCCAATTTAACACTGGTAGCTTTTCTGTATACAAAAGGGGCTTCTAAGTATGTGAAATCAGATACTGTTGGATCAGCTCTATAAGAACAATTGATTGTTATGTTTATCATTGATCTAATGAACAGCAGGATCGTCTGTTCAAGATTAAGTGAAACTTCACTATCAAGACTTCCCACTTCCGTGGAATTTGGCCATCAACAACTGTCTGCTCGGGATATCTAATTCCCCGAATTAGAAAACAGTTTCGTAAGTAGATGATGCCAGGAATCCAGTTTCTGGGATTCACTTGAACTCGAAACTTTTGCGCTACCTTGATTGAATTAAACTGACCCTTTTGAAAAGCGCAAAATACTTGGGTATTATTCTTGAAAAAAGAACTGCATGTCTGCAGTAAAGCCATTGGAATTAAACCCAGGATGTTTAATGATGTTTGACTGTCTTCGAAAACCATCAAAGGCCACAAGCGATGAATGTCTGCAGAAAAGTCAGAAACTACCAATTATATGGGGGTTTCAGTCTTATGGAAAGATTCTGGTCAATCAACGAAGGCATTGGTCGAGCGATCGTGCAAGTTTTATTGAGATTACTCAAAATATTCTAAATCACATTGACTAGTGCACTTCAAGACCTTGATTCTGGAGAAATTTTGGTTTTTCAATCTCGAATGACATGAGATAAGCGGAGGGCTTCTCCTCTGATACAGTGAGACTTTTCGTTTATACAGACGGCTCTAAAAGGGAGGTGCACTAGTCTAGGCGGAAGTATATGTATTCAAAATTTTGGGATAATGATGACTTTTAGGATCCCAAACAGGTGCAGTATTCTTCAGTCTTTGATATTAGCTACAAAAATTTCAGAAAACTGGCTTATACATGTATAATGATTTGATTGTATGGCTAGACTTTCGTCAGTCTTATATGAGTGCTTGAATATGAAGACGTAACACGCAACTGTGTTGCAGATGGCATGAGTAAAACAACTACCCGACTGGTAAATGGGTTTCATATGTAGCATTCAGCAGTCTAAACATGTAAACAGCGAATATGTGATGCTCATTATGGTCTCACTCAGATAAGGTAGATAAGTGAAACTGTTTACACAATCACTAGGATTATTTGGCTTAGGTTGGACAAAAACGTAATCAGCGGCGTATCCCAGAGTGTGAAAGAGTATGAGTCTGTGGAGTTATCAGTCTCCATTCAGACGCGTCCCTGGTGGTGGATATGGGGAGCAATTGCCTAGTCTAGTGATATTGTTTTCTACAACATGTCATTAGCCCTGACAAATGCTCGAGCGATGTCAATATCAGTTTCTAACAAATGGTCTAAACTTCTTGACATAGCTAGGTTGAGACTTTCTACATTTTACATTTCTACATTTTGATTAAGTACTTATCTTTTTAGTTTCATCCCCCTTTTATCATCACTGATTGTTTTTTTTTCTATCATTTATTATTCGCAATTTGTTTCAATTCCATTTCATCCCCTTTTAATTATGAATGAGACTCATCAATGAATTTACAATATCCCGTTAAATTTTTTTTACTTTTGAGATTGTTAATGATATTAGAATATCAATGGAATTTAATATTCTGAATTTATGAATGAAAAAACAAGATAGGCATATATGTATAACAATTATCTTTAAGTTGTTCTTGACTTGATTAAACGATGAACGAGATGGGGCAAATTAATTGAAGATTGGTGGTGACAAGATTAAGTCAATGATTAAATTTAAAATTAAAATAAAAGTAAAAATATTTGAACGAAATATCATTCTTTCAAAACGGAAAATATTTGAAAACATAAAATATAAAAAGATTCGAACCGCTAATGTTAAATAGTTTGGGTACAACATATGTCGGAGATAATTTTTACCCATGTGCTGTGGACAACGTGGCCGAATTTCAATTTAATTGGAACGATCGAGACTCCATTCCATAAACGTCCGAGGTCCGTCCGAAAACTAAAGGTACATCTAATTATAACTATTTTTTTTTCATCGTATTGAATTGTAAATCACGTTCAACTTTGTTTTGGTATAAATGGGATATGATTGTGACAAAGAACCCTACCCCATCCGGCGAGTTATAGCCTTAAATAAGAACGTGTAGTCACAACATTCCTTGAATATTCCATCTCCAACATAATGCAACAATTTACGAAAAAGATACCATTACATCTTGTGTTATAACCCGCGGACCAAAACTGTTCTTTCCTCTCTCTGCTCTTTCCTTTCTTTCTTTCTCTTCCCCCACTTGTAAGGTTGGTAGCAGTGCCGAGAACCTGAATGGCTAATTAGTGGTTAAAGATGATTAGTTGATAACAGCTCCCCTCCGGTGCTTATGACACGGGCCGGTTGTAATCATTTCTGTCCAGTCCATATACGCCGTCACTGCATGGATGGTCCATCCCCGTACGTGCCTACTCGTGGGACCAAAAATTAATACTAACAACAACAACAACCCCCTGAAGAATCTGAATTCTCGAATGGATTAATTAGCAATAACGCTCAAATTACATTTATCTCTTCTTCCATTTACAGGTAACACAACAATTGAAGTGAGAGCGAAATTTGTTTAAGCCAATGAACCATATTTCGTTGGCTCAATTGGTAGTTGCTGGTTTTAAGGCATCGAATATAAGCGAGACTAATTAAAACTTACAAAAGCTTTACATGACTATTACTTAAAAATCGTTCCGTTTTTCTTTTCACGGTGTTACTAACAGATACATAATATTTAACCAACTGCATATAAATTTTGTACATTACATTTGAACTTTTTAAAATTGTTTATTGCTTTTACTTTGCAAATGATTTTTCCGCGCTATACAAGAGTATACATTAGGATGGTCCTTATATTGGACTTTTTTCACTGCAGCATTTGCCAATAGCAATCTTGTGATAGGGGGAACCTTATTACCTCACACGAAAGTGCCAAACGATGAGACAGAAAACCAAATCTACCACATAGCTACCAGCAAGACTTGGTGCAGTTGCGTTCTAGATGTGCAATCGAAAAAGGGACTTGATTGCAACTCGGATCATCATCATCGAAAGTACGATATAGCTAAGTTGAATGATCCGCAAACTCTTAACAACTACAGGGAAGAATTAAGAGCTGGACTAGCTATACAGTAATTTTATCCTTCCTCTGAGTTACTAACAGTTAAAAGTTATATTGTTGATGCTGTGAGTAATCACATCGGTCCCAAAACACCTAAGAAACCCCACCTGGAACCACATTCTTGAAAGAAAAGCCCAAAAAGGAAAATTAAACGCAGACAATTTCAGTGAGGAGAAATCCTAAAAAATACATAAGCAAACCAACACATGCTGGTCCAGCGTAGCGCCTGAAATGTTAAGAGGATGTGCTATAATAAACTTGCAGCGGATGCACAAAGATCCTCAAGGAAACGCCAAAGGCGAACTCACAACATCTGCAAAAGACCAATTGGAAATATGGAACAGCATTATTCCAATATGCTTTCCTTAACAACTTCTAAATACCAAAACATATGCACCTGCGTTTTCCACGAAATAAGTCAAGATATCTCCATTGAATTCCCAGATATCGCAGAAGCTATGGATGCTGTAAATCACTTAAAAATTAAATCGCCCGAGATGGCTTAAAGCCTACCCCCATACTACAGCAAACATATTGCTTTCCTTGAAACTTGAAAGAAGGCTTTATAGTAAATATCCCCAATAGGGCTGACCTGTCAAACTGAAAGAACTGGCGGGGCATTACCATTATTACTGCAGTGAATAAGATCATAGCGCAAATGTGTGTGGATGGGGACTTAGGTTAGGTATTCAGACAGCCGTCCAAAACCTTTCGTCTCGTACAGCCCACTTGGGTCGATCGTTCCCTTTGTGGTACCTGAGGAAAAATACAAGATAAAGAAAATGGAAAGAGAAGTAAGAGTAGAGGGTAATCTATGGGTTAAGTAAGAGTGAAGTTGGCAAGAGATAGAAGATAGGTAGAAATTGGAGGAGTGAGAGGAGAGAAGAAATGAGACAGTTGCTGGATCGCTATGAGCTGAAATTTGCAGGTTCGGTCTTATCAACCACCTGGTTTTCCTAATAAAGGCGTCTATGCACCTTAGTTGCTTCCCAGATAACCCGGAGAGATTACTAAAGGATCGCTCACCTAAAAGCCTGGGCTGTGTGCTGTATCCCTTGCTTTTTAACATCCTGCTAGATGTTATAGTTCGTAATGCTTCTCAAGCTAATAGAGATATCAACTGGAGTCTTAACCAACAACTCGAGAGCCTCGAGTATGCAGATGATAACTGCCTCATTTCACACAGCTATAAAGATATGGCATCTAAACTTAAACAAGAGTATGGTAATGCGCTGCAATATAGTAAATACCAACAAGTTTCGCATTGAGGACATTGAACTAGAAGAAGTCTCGTCAATTTGCTTAATAACACAGGTGGCTCCAACAAAGATGTAGCCATTCGGTACCCTTCGGTTAGTATGAAAATCTGCTGCCATATCCAACAACACCAAGATTGGTATCTTTAACTCTTGCGTCATGTCTGTGCTCTTTATGCATTCGAGACGTGGAATACGATAGAACACGACGTAAACTCTATACAAGTGTTTGAGTTTGAGTGTCTCTGAAGAATATTAAAAGTTCTCTGGATAGGTGATAAATTTAGGAGAGTTTGGGGACAGAGTTTCTGTTAACTATGGACAGATTTCATTCATAAGTTGGGGGGAATCATATTGGATGCTCGTAATATAAGAAGGAGTATTATTTGAGGTGATTGTTTGATTGTGGGTCTATTTTAAAAATATAGAAAATCCAAAAAGAGCAAAATAAGTGCCAACCTATTGTATACTTCGGGTTGGCAAAAACGGAACAAAAACCCATTCACACAAATAATTCGGCAAAACGTCAGTGGCAGGTGCTAACAGTATAAACAATTTGAAGAAAGAAAATGCATCTAAGTTTTTACGTTTGCATTTATCTACAAAAATGACTGTAATACAATGTAATGTGGCTTGTTGTTAAACTTTATTTTTCATTTTATAAAATATATGCTGAAGTTCATTTAATTTATAGCAAAGATTTTTTTTGTTTTACATTTCATTTCTTTTTTTTTATTTTCAAGAGGAGGTTATTAGAAGTGCAGTAAATAAGGTGGTTTGTTGTTTGAAATTTCTATAAGAAAATAGTGTTACAGAAATAAAATGAGGTTTTTAAGTTTTTTTTTATGCTGTAGCAAAATACTTACTTACCTACTCGTAATTTATAGATGTATTATTTTACACAGAGAACAAAAAAGTTTCACATGTGTGGCTGTAAAGTGATAAAAAATATGTATGCATGTGCATGCTGCTCGTTTTTGTTGAAGGAAGATAAGAAACAGATGTTTACTTTTAGCTTCAAGGACTATTTTTTGGTGGCATGTAGTAACAAAAAAACAGTGGATCAGAAGTTGGTTAAATTACACAGTGCAATGCGAAAAAAATAACCAAATATGGACACCACTAAGTGATAAAAGACCACTTTTGGCCAAAGTCATGCACTTTTTTTTATGGGCCCCCAAAAGATTTGGGACTTCGGTGTCATTTTTATAAAAAAAGTGATAATTTTCTCAGGCTCATATCTTGCAAAAAGTTCAGAATTTTGATTTACTCTCTGAGGCAAGGTTGTAGCCCTTGTCATAAAGAACAAAAATTGTGAACATATAAAATCAAAAAATTTCATCTTCAAGATCAAAATCGCAAAAAACTTAAAAAAATCGATTTGTTTTACCTTTTTTCCATAGGTAGCAAACCGTTCAAAATTCAAGGAAACAATCAACTACGAAAATGTACCTAAGATATCAATAAACAACTTTCTAGAACATATGAACTTCGTAGAAATGATTTTTAACACCGTTTAGGTAGGTCAATATAAGTTAGTAAGAAAAAACTAAAGGAATTAAGTGTCTTGGGCCATAAACTATTAAATTATTATAAACTAAAGCATACTTTTAGGCAGCTTAAAAAATTTATTTCGAATTTTTGTACCCTTCACCTTTGTGAGATATATAGTATACTAGCTGATCCGGCAAACGTTGTTCTGCCATACAAATTATTTCTAGTGAATATTTTGGTTGTTAAATAAAAAATAGTGAATGTATTCTAAGTGAAGTTGGCATTATAGGTATTTTTGATGCCAAATGAAGAGAAATAAAAACAAAATTTTTTGGCGAAAAATATTTTAAAAAATGGGTGGATAGGGACATTCTAATGTCCTAGCGGATATATAATATTCTCGTACCTACCAAAAATATATACAAAATTTCATAAAAATAGTTAAATATTGATATTTGGATATTGCTCATACAAAATACTAAAATCTCGGCTAAAAAACGGGTGGGTGAGGGTCGGTTGATGAAAATTTGGGGTTATAGGTATTTGTTAATGCCAAATAAATAAAATGCGAAAAAAAGCTTTTGGCCAAAAAATGGTAAAAATAAATTCTGGATAGGGTCACCCTAATGACCTAGCGGTATGAAATATACTTTACGACCTATTCTCATACCTACCAAACATACATACAAAATTTCATAAAAATCGGTTGAGCCGTTTCGGAGGAGTTCAAACACTAACATTGTGACACGAGATTTTTATATATTAGAAGATATAAGTTTGTCATTCCGTTTGTAATTTCCACAATATAATTTTCCGACCCTAAAAAATATATATATATTCTGGATCATTATAGATAGCGGAGTCGATTAAGCCATGTCAGTCTGTCTGTCCATCTGTCTGTTGAAATCAATTTTCTGAAGACCCCAGATATCTTCGGGATCCAAATCTTCAATAATTCTGTCAGACAAGCTTTCGAGAAGTTTCCTATTTAAAATCAGCAAAATCGGTCCACAAATAGCTGAGATATGAGGAAAAAATCAGGACAACCTCGATTTTTGACCTATATCTGGATTGCTAAGTCATTAATATAGACATATGGATATCTAATGATACACTGGTGCATAAACGCACACTATTATACCCTTCACCATGAGTGGCAAGGGTATATATAAGTTTGTCATTCCGTTTGTAATTTCCACATTTTTCATTTGCGACCCCATAAAGTATATATATTCTGGATCGTTATAGATAGCGGAATCGATATAGCCATGTCCGTCTGTCCGTCTGTGTGTTGAAATCAACTTTCCGAAGCCCCCAAATAACTTACATACACGATTCATACATCAATATCTCCGAAATTCTTCCGGCTCGGTCGCTATTTAAAATCGAGAAAATCGGTCCACAAATGGCTGAGATATAAGGAAAAAACTAGGACAACCTCGATTATTGACCTATTTTTGACCTATATCTGGATTACTAAGTCATTAATATAGACAATATGGATATCTAATGATAGATATTTCAAAGACCTTTGCAACGACGTATATAATACCATAGTAAGTTGGACATACAATGGGTCTAAATCGGAAAAAAATATTTTTTAACCCGAATTTTTTTTTTCATTAAAATTTTTTTTTTGTTTCCAAAAAAATTAATTAAAGAAATTTAAAAAAAAACTTTTTATAAAAAAAATTAAAAAACAATTTGGAAAAAAAAATTTAAAATATTAAAAAAAAAATTTTGATTTTGTTTAAATAAAAATATTTAAAAAAAAAATATTTTTAAGTATAATTTGGTGAAGGGTATAAAAGATTCGGCACAGCCGAATATAGCTCTCTTACTTGTTTTTTTTTTTAAAAAAATTGTAAAAATTAAACAAATACAAATTTTAGGGGGCTTCAAATTTGTTTATTAAATTAGTTAAGATTTCACTTAAAATATTGTTTACAAAAAAAATTCATTTGTACTTTATTTATTTTTTTTTTACTTAATTTTCGAGATTAACAGCCATTTTTAAGGGTATTTTCCTATAAACGCACTTTAATTTATGGGCCACTGTAGCATTATTAATAGTGTGCGGATGATCCTTTGTTATGGATTGTTTCAAAAATACGGTCTGGCATTGATTCCACTAATTTTTTAAGCAGATCGGAATCAATTTCCTCCCAGACTTGTTTAATTCTTAGTTTCAGCTCTGTCATAGTCATTATGCTTTCATTATGGGCATTATTTGCATAAACGGGCCATGAATCCCCACAAGTTCTCAATTGGGTTTAAGTCCGGACTACAAGCCGGCCAGTCCAACAAAGGAATGCTATGTTCATTAAACCAAGATTTCGATTGCTTAGAAACATGGACTGTTTCTAATTGCATATTTCATATTCCAACAATCTTGTTGGAATATGCAATCTTCATCCATTTTTTCATTCGTAAATGAGAGAAGAGCATCTTCCAACAGTTCGTTATAAATCGCACTATTCATTTTTGTCGGAACAAAACATATTTTCGACTTGCCAACTGCACGCTGCCCAAACCATAACACTGCCACCACCGAAATTACGTTTTGACATCCGAACATCGTTTGATCTCAAATCGTGCCAATAGCATGAGTATGAGTCAGGACCGTCTAAATTAATTTTTTTTTCGTCAAAGAAAATTACTTTTTTCCACTCATCTGTCCATTTCATATATTTTCTTGCGAATTCTAGACGGTTTTCTTTATGGTGCTTTTTTAACATTGGTTTACATTTCGGCTTTTCCAATTTTATGTTTTCATAGTTTCGTAAAATGTGTGCAACATGTTTGGAAGTCACTGGAAGATTCAATTTATTCTTTATTTGTGTGGAATTCAATTTGTTGCGGTTTGTTTCCTGTTTTATTAGGTTATGTTGTCTTCTTATTAGTTTTGTATTTCCCTTTGTAGGTTTGCGAACTCCATAATTTGGACCATTCTTCAAGAAATTTCGCACCACTCTTTCCGAACGATCGATTTTACGTCCAATTTCTCTAATGGAACATCCTTGTTGGTGAAAAAATTGAATTTGAATCTTTTCTTGATCGGACAAAAAACTTCAATTGGGCATCTTAAAAAGTGTTGAAATTTATTGATTCAAATAGAAAAAGTTGCAGTAAATTGAGATGTTACTATTAGAAACGTAACTTTGGTTGAAAAAAACTAAAATTGATAATATTTTATTTTTGGTAACTTTTTTAAAAACAAATTTCAAGTCTGCGTTTATACGAATCTTCCACTTAAAACAGCATCAAGAATATTTGATTGCATAATTAAGGCAAACAACAAGAATAAGAAAAAAACTTGTTTACTTTCAAAAAGTATCGTTAAGTTGTCTCTCATTAAAAATTTAAATTTTGCTTTTGGATGAGAACAACAAAGATATAACAAAAAAACAGAAAACAAATTAAGTGCGTTTATAGGAATATGAACCAGTGTAGATATTTCAAAGACCTTTGCCATGACGTATATAAGACCATAGTAAGTTGGACCTACAATGTGTCAAAATCGGAAAAAATATTTTTTAAGACGATTTTTTTTTCACCGAAAAAAGAAAAATTTTAAATTTAAAATAACAATTCGAAAAAAAAAAATTCCAAAAAACGAAAAAAAAAACTTTGGAAAAAAAATTTTGTTTACCTAAATATAATAAGTATAATTTGGTAAAGGGTATATAGCTCTCTTACTTGTTTAAAGTTTTTTGCAATTTTTATCTTGAAGATGAAGTTTTTTATGATTTTATATGTTCACAATTTTTGTTCTTTATAACAAGGAATACAAATTAGCCTCAGAGAGTAAATCAAAATTCTGAACTTTTTGCAAGATATGAGCCTGAGAAAATGATCACTTTTTTGCAAAAATTACACCGAGGCCCCAAATCTTTGGAGGCCCATAAAAAAAAGCGAAGCAAAACGCTTCGCAGTTTGTGTTTGTACGTAGTGGTGTCCGTATATGGTTATACAGTGGTGGCCAGGAATTTAAGACAAAAATTGTTTGCTAAATTCCACGTGATTGTCAATTATTTTTTCAATATTTCCACAAATATGTATGCATGAGGACTGTTTTAACACACAAGTGTGTTTTATTCGACTGTGTCAATTCATACATATTCACCACGAACACATAAAATTTTTCTACAACTTGACCAAAAAAATATTTTTTTAAATAAACATATTTTCTCACATTTATATCATTATATTTTTATCAGGGACATAACTGTTATAACCAATATTGGAAAAAATCCTGAAATAATTGTTTATCAAGAATTTTTGAAAAATGGTCCCTGAATAACAGTTAAAAATAACCAATATTATTTTGGTCTTTGGTAACCATTATAAACGATTTTTATTTTATTTGGTCTTCAATAACCATTATGATAGATTTTTATTTTTTTAGGTCTTTAATAACCATTATAAAAGATTTTTATTTTTTCTGGTCTTCAATAACCATTATAAAATATTTTAATTTTTTTAGGTCTTTGATAACTATTATTAAAGATTTTTATTTTTTTTGGTCTTCCGTAAACATTATGAGTACCAACAAAGTTTTTTGGTCGTATGGACCTGGTTTTCTTGTATTTTAAAATAGACAGAGAAAGATAAATTGTTCCAGAATTTCATAAGAATCAAGAATATTTATGATTATAAACAGTTTTCTTTTAAAATGTGCAATATGTGATAGCTATGACTAATTATGGACCAATCGGCATAAAATTAAGTGGCATGTCTTCTGTATATATGAAAGTTATTTGTGCTAAATTTTATTTGAATACCAACATTTTTAAGAAATTTATACTCGTTAAAATGCTTTTCGGAAGTGGGCCTTGTATGGGAGCTAGGACTAATTATGCACCAATCGTCACAAAATTTAGTAGTGATAGTTCGTCTTATATAACACTTATTTGTGCTGAATTTGGTTTGGATATCTATATAACTAAGATATTTATGAGGGATTATCTAGTTTCAGATAGGACAATCGTTTGGGGGCTAGGAGAAATAATAGACCGATTTTAACCAAATTCAATAGACTTCGTTCTTGGGGCACTATACGCTATATCACTATGGTGGTGTAGGATATAAATATTTGTAATGGCTGTAGTCTATCGAAGACCAAAAAAATAAAATTTTTTTATAATGGTTATCAAAGACCAAAAAAATAAAAATCATTTATAATGGTTATTGAAGACCAAAAAAAATAAAAATCTTTCATAATGGTTATCAGAGACCGAAATAAATAAAAATCTTTCATTATAATTATTGAAGACCAAAAAAAATAAAAATCTTTCATAATGGTTATCAAAGACCTAAAAAAATTTAAATTTTTCATAATGGTTATCATAGACTAAAACTTTTTTGAGTTATTTATAATTGTTATTACGGGACCTATTTGTTTGCAGTTATTTTTTCTATAACCAATTGCTTATTTAAAAAAAAATAACAGTTATTTCGGGTCCCTGATTTTTATTATTATAAAATATTCGGACCAAATTTCGTATTTTTAGTTCCATTAGTTTCAGCGGATGTTCGCTGAGGTGGGTCAACGTATTTTCACATATATTTTTCCATATATGTTTTACCGATTTTTCCAAACATTTTTCAGAAACTAGAAACATTAATAATAAATTTCATACCCTTAGAGGTCCTTTTATTTTGGCTCTATCGCACTTAAAATTCAGTTGATGAAAAAAATTCAAGTATTTGTCTTAAATTGGTGGCCACCACTGTATTTCCATGACTTAAAAAATTACACACAGTGTTAATGTATAAGGAAATTGTAATTAAATAGTTATAGAACGAACATAAAGTAAAGACATGTTTGATACTGTAAAATTCTTAGGAACTGCAGATAGTTTTCATTTGGCCCCACTGTTTATTTAAATAAACCCGTTTACACATCCACAAGGTAAACTACTTATAACAAGCCACACAATGAAATTCTTCATTTTAATTTAAATATTTATTCTCTTTTTGCTGTTTCTTAAGAATACATTTAAACACAGCTATGTTTGTTATATAAAGCAAAATATTTCAACAGTTTTGGGTTTTTACGCAAATAAGTAAAAAAAAAACTGAAAAACTGAAGGTTTAAGTAAATGAAGAACCTTGAAATTAACACCCCTGTTCTCAAATATTTATTTATACTTTGGTTTACAAAATATGTATGGATGTGTTGGAATATGTGTCTTTTACAATAAGCCAAATAGAAAATTAACCCTTCAAAAAGTGTTTAACACATTTTACCTTTAAGTTTAACCTTAAAGGATATTTGTATAATGTCTATAAATTCATACGTGTAGTTTTAACTATTAAATAAATTATAATGTTTATTTGGAATATCTGTGTGTGCTCACAAATAGAAAGGCATACACGTCCTTATTAATATACAAACACCAACAGCCAGTATAATTTCCTTGAATATGCATGTGAACAAATATTCACATCTTTACACTCATGTGTTTAGAAAACCCAAATCTAAATATTTTCGAAACAACAAACAGTACGCAGTAGGCTGCTACATAAATGTATGAATAAATAATGACTCAAAACAGTATTCCTTTTACATAACACAGGTCTATAATGATGTTGGGGTACCGTGCAAAAACTCCCAAATTAAATAAATCCCAACAAAACTGAAATAATTTCCAATTCGGAAACAATGTATTAATGAATGATTACAAAAACGGTGTATCCTTTGAGGTATATAAAAACCGGCATCGCTCAGTAAATTCTTTTTGCATTAAGGGCGTATACGCAAAGTTTTTTCTTCTGGGGTGAATCATTAACCGGCTTCGCATAGTAAACTTATCTTTTACTGCAGATATGTTTCGAAATACTTCAGAAAACCTTTCTGACCGGCACGACCATAGGTGCCAATTATATATCGTTATGTACGTTTATTGACATTCAGGGGGCCTTTCACCATACGTCATGCAGTGCTATTGATCTAGCACTGCATAGGAAAGGGGTTCTGTTCATTATAAGGAAATGGATTTTGGAAATGCTGTTATCTGGGGTTATTAAGTTGGACTTAGGAGGATCATCGGAAACCATAAGAGCAACTAGCTGATGTCCACAAGGTGGCGTAGTATCACCTCTATTGTGGACTATAGTTATCGATGAACTACTGGAAGAACTGAACAACTTAGTTAAATTAGTTAACCCAGCCAAGACAATTCTTGTAGCATTTACCAAACGGAGATTTATCAGACTCATAGAGCCTACATCGAATGGCTCATATATAGGGTTTTCAAAGAAGGTAAAATATATTGGGTTTACACTTGATAGGACTCTCACTTGGAATTCTCACTTATCCAACACTATCCAAAAAGCTACTATGCCTGCCAGCGACTTTTTGGTAAAACGAAGGGTTAAACCCGAAGATAAGTCCAATAATAACATTTTCTGGGAAAAAAGTGGAACAGATGACTACAAGATCATTGCTTGGTCTATTGTAAATGCTATCCAATTGATTGTTCTTTCGTGCTGACTAACAACACACATATTCTTATTCTCTTTTGTTTAGTAGTCACTGAGACAGCAACGAATTCACATTTTTCATGATCACTGAAAGAAATATTTGGATTGTTTAATATACAGTGGTTGACAAAACAATGGAAACTTTTCCAAATATTCCATATGTAACCCAAAATTTAAAATATTTTTTTAAAAAAATTTTTTTTTTTAGTATTTTACTTGTATAGTTTTATTTATATAAATTAACTGAAAAACAAACAACATAATTAATTATATTCTGAAAAAAGGGAACAAAATTAAAAATATTCACTATTTCGCTACTGACAAAACAATGGAAACTTTCAAACTTCTGCAAGAAAGAAGTGTAAAACGAAAATTTTCTAAGTTTTTCGCACAATTGCTTTTTTTCAAAGTTAACGAAAATGGCTAAAGTTAAGATTTGTGAAGACTTAAAAAATTAAATAATTAACGATTTTAAAGCTGGTTTAAAACAAAAAAGTATCTGTGGCAAATATTCAATAAATAAATCAGCAGTTTCAAAAATTATAAAGAAATTTCGTGAGACCGGTTCTGTAAAAACTCAACATTTAGGTGGAAGACCTCGTAAGACTACTCCTAGACAAGATAGTTTAATAGCGAGAGAGTTCAAGAAATTCCCAAAAATAACTCCTCGAGAGGTGTTAATAGGCTAAAATTAGAAATAAGTACCCGAACAGTTGGTTGGCTGGTCTTAGTTGCTATCGTCCTGTGAAAAAACCACTCATTTCTAAAAAGAACCGTTCTGCTCGTCTACAATCTGCCAGGGATCATTTAAACTGGTCGATACAGAAATGGAATACTGTCCTCTTTTCCGATGAATCCAAATACAATTTAAGAGGCAGTGATGGGAGACCATTTGTAAGACAACCAAAGGGAAAATGATTAGATGCAAAGTACATAAATAAGACTGTAAAGTTTGACGGTGGCAATATTATGGTATGGTGATGTTTTTCAAGGCAAGGTATGTGCCCAATTCATATTATAAAAGATATCATGACAGGTATAGGATACAGAACCATATTAAACGATGTTATGTATCCATACGCTGAGGAAAATATGCCCCTAGTTTGGAGATTCCAACACGACAATGACCCGAAACACACCTCTAGGGTTGTAACCGAGTGGTTACAATCCAACGAGGTACGTGCTTTGAAGTGGCCTGCCCAATCGCCAGATCTCAATCCCATAGAAAATCTATGGGAAATTGTATATCGTAAAATAAGGACCCAAAATTACACCAGGAAGGAAGATTTATCGGAGGCGGTTATAAGGGAATGACAAAATATTTCAAAGGAGACCATTGACTCTTTAATTGGTTCAATGCATCGTCGATGTGTAGCAGTTATAAAATAAGGGATACCCAACAAAATATTGAGTTATTGCAAAGTTTAGACCATATTTGTTAAAATAATACCTAAGTTTTCTCATTTTTAGAATTTAATTAATTATGTCCTTCTTTTTTTTTGTTAAATTAAGTTAATACAAAAGTATACAAATAAAATACTACAAAAATGTTAAAATTTTTTAAAAAATTATTTCAGATTTTAGGCCGCTAATGAAATATTTGGAAAAGTTTCCTTTGTTTTGTCAACCACTGTATTTCGAACTTTAAAAAATCATTGAAGTGTTGTCTGTCTAGTTTTTTCCATTTTTATTGATTTGAAATGATTTTAATCAAGACAGCGTAATTAAATAAGCAAACAAAAAATTTACATACAAATTTGCCGAAAAATATTAATATCGAACTCTCAATTTAATTAAAATTGTTGACTTGATTATTGTTAATAAATAAAGCCTTAAAAATATTGACATATTTTATTTAGTTCACTAAACCTTTCTTTCAGTGGAACTCTCTTTCGCTCACCAACACAAATACATTTATAGCATTGGACAACCCTGGTCTATTGCCTCATCTGTAGATATCGGAATTTATCCGATTTTGTGATTATTTACCAGGACTTAGACAGTCCAAAAAGTTCATTACCCTATCCAAACGTACATCTCAGTCGTTGCTAACGCTCGGAAAGGGTAATTTGAGAATACTGGATTATTCACCGGTCACTGCGGCTTAAAGTATCACCAATTTATTTTAGGTAATGTTGAGAATGAACAGTATAGGTTTTGTGAACTTCATTCCGAAACCTCTGAACCTGTTCTATGCGACTGCCCAATGCTGGCAATGTGCAGAACTAAATGGCTCAGAATTACCTTTATAGCACCGGGAGACGATTGATCTCTCACCAAATAGAATAGTTATTTGTAGTCTACATCTGTTGGGATGAAAAATTTAAGGCTGCACAAAAGATCCTATGGATTGCAGTGCGTAAAGCCGTCCAGCAATGCAAAAAATGATTTTACAATATTTTATTAAATTATTTAACAGGATTGCTCAATTTGTCCTTGGTATCTATCTTCCATTACATTTCAATATATCCTAGATTTTCATGAAACTTGTCTGAATGACTGAGCAGATAGTGTACTTTTGTGCTCATATTACTAGTTCCTAAATTCCTCGTAATTTACAGCCCTCAGAATTGCTAAGAAAATTTATAAAACGTTAACAAAAGATATCCAAGCCGCTGCTTCGAAATCATTCACCCCTATCGTGAAAAACATGTGAAATGTATGTTCCCATGAAATATCCATTTCCCTCGAAGGGAAAATTGCTATCGTGATATTCCCCCAAACTTTTCATAGTTGATTTTGTTCGAAGCAGCTGTTTATTGTTTACAAAATTTTATGTAAAAATTTCACAACATGGGGAATTTTTTCACGTGAACAAAGTTTATGAACGAAAAATGGGAAATGGGAACATATTTCATGTGAAATATTGATTCGCGATAGGGGTGAATATTTGTGGGTCATCAAATATATTAACTTTTTGTTTTTCTGTACTCAAACCTGGACCAGTTGCATCTAATGCCTTCACATGCTGCATAATACGTTCCAAATTGATGTATAATGGAGGCAAAATGATCTTATCTCTCGAAACCAAAGGCGAGTTTATAAGATTTTGTTTTCCAACCGTCATGTCAGAGGCCAGAATGAAGTAGAAATATCTGGGAAGTCATACTAGTTTTCTGGTTTTGGATTTGTTAAGTAAAACAGAATCTTTTTTTGGGAAATTTACCAAACGCCCCAAAATCTTGAGTTATGGATAAAAACTGGCTTTCCGTACCATTATGCAATTGTAAGCCAGTCACTTATACTTGAAAATAAACTGATTTTAAGTTTCTCAGAAAGTAGAAACTGAGGCCTTTCTAATGGTATAGGAATATGTTTTTTAAGTAACTTTGAGAAATCTTTACAATTCTCTTGATTAGATGTTACTTGTTAAGTTTGTAATTTCCGCAATATAATTTTCCGACCCTAAAAAGTATATATATTTTGGATCCTTATAGATAGCGGAGTGAATTAAGCCATGTCCGTCTGTCTGTCTGTTGAAATCAATTTTCTGAAGACCCCAGATATATTCGGGATCCAAATCTTCAATAATTCGGTCAGACATGCTTTCGAGAACTTTCCTATTCAGCAAAATCGGACCACAAATGGCTGAGATATGAGGAAAAAACCAGGACAACCTCGATTTTTGACCTATAACTGGATTACTAAGTCATTAATATAGACAACTAGTTGATGGCCCCGGCTTCGCCCGGTAGCATTTATTAATGTTAGTTCTTCAAGTTTCTCCAACCCACGCACACCAGCCTGTTCTTATTTCTTTGCAAATAAAATATCTAAATTTGTACTGCATACTTTAAGGAGCTTTTTTTATTACAGTGTACTGGACTCACAAAAAAAAAAGAATTTCCGTGTTTTACCCGGAATTTCAGAATTTTTTTTCTTTACAAACCATCTCCTGAAAATTTCGAATCGAATAAAAAAAAATCAGCCAAATCGCTACAGCCGTTCTCACGTGATGACATTACATACATGGACCATTTCATTTTTATATATATAGATATGGATATCTAATGATAGATATTTCAAAGACCTTTGCAACGACGTACTAAATAAGATACTAGTAAGTTGGACCTACAATGTGTCAAAATCGAAAAAAATATTTTTTAACCCGATTTTTTTTTCACCAAAAAAAAAATTTAAAAACCAAACAATTTTTTTTTTAAATTTTTAAAAAAAAAATTTAAAAATTCAAAACAATTTTAAAAAAATTGAAAAAACAACTTTGGAAAAAAATTTTTGTTTACCTAAAAATATTTAAAATTTGTATTTTGAAGTATTATTTGGTGAGGGGTAAATAAGATTCGGCACAGCCGAATATAGCTCTCTTACTTGTTTTCATCTAATTTAATAAATGAAATATCTACTGATTACTTTTGGCTTCATACAAAATGGGGCCACCCTAACCTACATACATGTCTACATTTGTACACATTCACTGTGTATGTTTAATTTAACTTCCCAATTATGATGTTTATCTAAAAGATTTTCCCAAAAAAAAAAACCAAATCCAACCAAATTAATGTAGCGTTAAAGGAGTTTCAGTTTAACCAATTCAAATAGTTCATATAAATAGAAAATTTAAATTTACTGAAACTTAATAAAATTTAATGAAGATCTGTATAAAATTGTCTAAAAGGATTTGATATTCATGCTATCCTCGATATTAATAAGTTTATATAAAAAATATTTAAAAATTTCCTTAATAAATGTCACCCTTTCAGTTGGACTCAAGGTTTTTAATATAGAAAAAAGTGAAAGTTTATAAACAAAACTGAAAAAGTTAAGGGATAAGGGCTAAGAGATTATATTAACAAATATTTCATGTTCTTTTGGGAAGCCAAAAAAAAAATTTGATTCAATTTTCCTTTTCAACTAAAAAACTTGTAAAAAGTTTAAGGACTTTATTAAATTCTTTTAGAAAAATTTAAAATTATTGATTTTTATTTGGTATTTATGTTTGTTGCTACTGTAAATAGCTTACAAGACAATTTTGTTTGATGTCAGCATCTTAAAATCTGATTTAAATTTAAATTAAAGGTCACTAACAACAGCATGAGCACAAGCATCAACTTCAATACGATTTTCCATTATATTACACTCTATTCCTTGCAATATTAAACTAAACGAGGGTCATAAAGAAAGTTTTAAATAAAATTTAAATTTCAAACATTTTAAGAATTTTATTTTAAACAAGAAATTTCTACTTGTAATAAGAATTTTATAATTTTCTTAAGATTTCTAGAATACACCTCGCATGCACATGCAGGAAATAATCTTGTCTTGCCACGTTGTCATCAACCACAACAAAAACAACAATAACAACGACACCAATGTGTAGTTTTGATAATGATACAATTTATTAAAACATGTTCGAGAATTAGAAACACACACATGTCGAGTTTCTTAGTCTCATTAAACACTTCTGATTAATCGTATTTGAGGGTTGTTACAAAACCGACTCAGCCAGCGAGACTGACAGACAGACAGATACACAGTAACCGTAACAGAAACAGAATGAAACTCTACAAAGCCACAAATCTATTTACCAGTATTAAGATGTTGGTTATTAATAATTTAAAAAGGGTTTGTTGAAATTGTGGCCCAGAGATTTAATTTAAATTTATAGAGTTTCTAGCTAAAAACTGGTTTAAGGACTAAAGTAAATTAATTTGGTAACACATGTAAATTTGTGAAATACTTCTGTTTTTACTTTCTCTGCGTTTTTAAGTGTTGTGGCATGTGAAATTATAGACATTTTATTAAAATACTAGCATATTACCCGCTACTTCGTTAGCATATATTTTGATATTAAAATAAAAGTATATCAATGTACAATTCAAAAATGTGTTACTTATGTAGCATGAAACATCTTAAATTATCAAATTATTTAATTAGCAAATAACGTTTGTACATAACTTTCAAAATATTTAATCGTCCTATTCCATCTGATTGCTATTTATTTTAATTTTGCATTAGAATAATGAAAAATTACAATAAAGTCCTCACTTGTAGATTTCCTTTCGCTTAGGTCCATATAAGATTTATTTCATGTTTTTATGTTCATTCAAAGAGAATACAAAAAGTACCATTAGAATAAAGAAAATGCAGCAAAAGTTGAATTCTCACTCATGACCATAAAGCTTAATTTCATGTTTATAGGTCAATTGCTGTAGAAAATTCAGAAATTATCATTAGAATAAAGAAAATTCACAAAAGTACAATTGGAATAAAGAAAAAGTACCATGAAGTATCCCCTTGAATTTTCACTCACTTAGGACCTATACGCTTAATTTAATATTTCTATGTCCATTATTACAGAAAATTCAAAAAGTACCATTAGAATATAGAAAAAGATCAAAATGTTTGTGGTTTCCCAATCACTCGGGTCCATATAACCTTCATTTCATGTTTCTAGGTCCATTGGTGAAGAAATTACAAAAAGTACCATTCGAATAAAGAAAAAGTACCAACAGTCTCCCCCTAGAATTCTCACTGACTAAGTCTGCTTTTACACAGGGCAAGTTTTCTTGCGCAAGTCTAGAGTTTATAGGAGAGAGAGGCAAGAAGAAAGAAGAGGGGTACACACTTGCTTGTACTGGCAAGTCTCTTCAATTCTCTTTTGTTTTCTCATTTTCAATATGGCGTCTATTAGGTTTTGACATACAAAATTGCTCACAGACTTGCTGTGTGTAAACAGACGAGCAAGTTTAAAAGGGAATCGACGAGACTTGCTTCAAGTAAACTTGCCCTGTGTAAAAGCAGACTTAGGACCATTTATGCTTAATTTCATGTTTCTAGAAAATTATAAAAAGTACCATTAGAATATAGAAAAAGTACCAAAAACTTGTAGTTTCCCACTCACTCGGGTCCATATAAGCTTTATTTCATGCTTCTAGGTTCATTGGTGAAGAAATGGCACTTGGGGTTAAAATGACCACAAACTTTTAAAATCATAAAAAACCTTGGCAATTTCAATAGTGGGGTCATTTTAACCACAAGTGCCATTGCGGGTTAATTTCCATTTTTGTTCTATTATTATAAATACTAGACTTCATGTTATATTTCTTTTAAGTTTCATCAAAATCGACCCAAAAATAAATAACATTCCGCTATCATAAAATTAGAAATTCCAAATATTGAAAAATTTGACCTCTGACCTTCACGACTGAAGGTTTAATGTTTTCCAATTTTAATAAAACTTTCAGACTCTATTTAGAATTATTTGGGCTACAATATTCTGAATAGGTTTTACTTAAAATTCATAACAGTAATGAAATAGAGCACATTCGCCAAAAAATGGCAATATAATTGGTTTTTCTCGAAAATTACAAAATTTAAATCGCAGGTACGGAAAAACTATTAGAGATATTTTCATAATTTTTTCATATTTTTATTCCCTATTATGTTCTCAATAAATCCCAATGAGATGATCAAAAAATTCTGAAATTAGTTTAACAAAATTTTTAAAAATTCGAAAATGGAGTTTTGAAACTGCCGTTAAAAAAAATTTATTTTTTTGTTCATACCTAAGAATAGGTCAACGGTATCCTACGAAGATAAAAACTCATATACAAGTAAATATGGATATATTTTAAGTAAAACTGAGCTTTTATTTTAATATTTATCAAAATATGTTAATTTTGTTCCTACATTTCTGGTTCTAGTTGCCTGAGACACGTTAATGGCCTGGCGAATTTTTAATAACTTTAACATTTTTTGACCAATTTCGGTTTTATATGTCTCATTAGAACGACAATTACGTACACATTTCTATTCATTTAAATTAAATAGCAAAAGTAATTTTTTAATGGCAAAATTTTTACAAAAACTGAAAAAAATGCATTTTTTTCCCCTTGTAGATGCATCTCAAAACTTCAGAGGGCTTGCGGCACGTCTTAACCCCAACCGATTTACCTAAAATTTTTTCAGGATGATTTTTTTACCAATGTTCACCAAACTAGGGGGTGAGAATGGCCAAAATCCACCCTAATAGACATGTATCAAAAAATTAAAATCTGTGTTAATGTGCCCAAGAAAAAGTATGTTTTAAAAAAAGTACCAAACTGTTTACCCGGATTTGGCCCAATATACTCCTTGGCACTCTACATAACACCCTGTTAGTTAAGTTTTGTATGAATCCAGGAACCAATGTTAAAAAAATTATAAAATTTGGCTTAATAATTTAAAATAAAACGTATTTTCCCGATTTTATCCCCTTTTTGGTACCTTTTTTATCCCCATTGCGTAAAATTTTATTCAAATAAAAATCAGCATCGTTGGTGGAGTTCATAATAAAATATTAATATATCTATGTCAAATTATAGAAAAACATATTTTATGAAAAAGTACCAAAAATAAACACAATTTTTATCCCTTAAGGGTTCAAATTTCCAAAAAGTACCAAACTTATATTTTTTATTTTTTGATAAGTAAAGAATACGATTTAAATTTTGTTTCTATGTTTATTGATTTAAAAGATACATAGGGTGCCAAAAAAGTACCAAAATACCGCTTTTACCCGTTTTCTCTCCTAAGAGGTTCGAATTGTCAGCTTATTTTTTAAATGAAGTAACATGCAATTTCAAGTTTTTTTGTATCTTTATTAGTTTTGAAGATATAAGATTACCGAATTTATCCTTTTTTACCCCCTAAACGTTTGAATTTCCAAAAATCCCTTCTTATCGGATCGTTTTGGGGAGGGAGGAACCCACAGTTAAAATTTCATGATTCTAGCTTCAGTCGTTTGGGCTGTGCGATGATAATCAGTCAGTCAGTGAGTCAGTAACGTTACTCTTTTATATATTAAAATATTAAAAATCATAGGGCAAAATTCGAACAAAAATTCTTCATAATTTTTTTAAAAATTAGTTTTGTCGCCAATTTTACTACATAGATCTGCTCAGGGATGGAAACCATGTAAATGAGTAATATTTTCTACAGAAAAGTATGTAAACGATAATATTATCTACACAGAGAAAACAGATTCGTGATAGCAACCAAATTTGTTGCCAATCGAATGATTCTACCTTAGTGACCGAATTTTACAGTTGTGCCTACAAAATTTTAGAAGGTTTACAAAAGTTTAGTTGCTTCAACAGAAAATAGATTCGTGGTAGCAACCGAAAAATTCTATGTGTGCAACCGATTCATTCGATTGGCAACAAATTCGGTTGCTACTACGAATCTGTTTTCTCTGTGTATAGACAATATTTTGTATAATATTATTTACTAGAGAAATCCTTGTGAATAATAGTATTTTCTTTAGAAAATCTTGAAAACGTTTCTATAGAAAATTTCACCACAGAACTACTATAATACTCGGAGAGTTACAAAATTAATATTTGAATATTATTTTGATACCGAACAAAAATTTAATTTTCCATCCCAGATTGTTCCTAAAACAATCAATGCGTATACTTAATATTTTGCATGAATATAAAATTACTTATTACTCATACGCAAGGAAAAGTAGGGACACACAGAGTAGAGTTGTGTAGCTCATGAATGACCTAGTTCAATTGAACTATTCACTCAACTGAGCGAAGTGAATCATTCATCATACTGAGCGTTTTCAGCTCAGCACTGAGCGTTTTCAACTGAGCTGTTTTGTTTTATGCTCATGTTTCTTTCAGTACTCATGAAAGAGCTGCACAAGCACATTCATTTGTCATCTTCAATGTTTCACATGTTTCACTTTACTCGTCAATTCTGTAACATTCTTTCGCTCGCTGACATTGAAAAGGGAGTGAGTATTGTGTCCTACAAAAATAAAACGATCATTCGAATGTAGGTTTGTTATGTATGTATATGATCGTATGCTGCCGCAAATATATTTTTGCTTTGATATGATACAACGTTTGTATGAACTGTTTCAAGAATTATTAGAGTTATTCAAATTGTTTTTGTTTTCATGAAGGAATTTTTATATGTGTACTATTGAATGAGTGTGAATTTATTTATGGTAGGTGATGTAGAATGAAATAAAGAAAGAGTATTGCTACAGTTTGTAAGTATATTTCATAAAATAATAATGAAAAAGGGAAATACATAATTGTTATGTAATTAGTAAAAAAGACTATTTCAAAAATACATTAGTGGGATTATTTCTACCAAAAAACATAATTAAAAAAATACAAAGTACTGATATTCTTATTTAAATTATCAATATTATTTCAATCACTTATTTTTAGAAAACATATATCTGATGCACTTCAACAGAACATTTGTCAGCTGCCATTAGCGACCTATCGTGGGTTTTTTTTTTGCTGTTTTTTGGAATGACAGTTTTACGTTATTTTTTATTTCGTAAAAATATATAATCTTATTCCTTAAATTCAGAAATTCTATTTTTATATTGTTAGATCATAAAATAATTAAGTTAATGTTGAAAATATTTTTATACAAATTGTATCACAAAACTATTTTTCTTATATATAAGTTGTAAAAATCAGGTAAAAAATATATATTTTGCCAATTAATAACTAACATTATGTAAATGGGAAAACCCCCAAAAAATTGCAACAATATTCATTTTGGTTTAGTTATTGTCACATTTTTATTTTGGATCACAATTATCAGATCATCAAAATATTTTTCCTTTTTCAAATTCCAGTTAATATCTTGAGTTTTTTGGTAATTTTATTATTTTGTGGTAAAAGAATACGTGTTATACATTTTCCAATTAGAATTAGTAATAATTTAGTCCTTATAGTTATTTATGCTTAACAAATATTGTCTAAACATTTGGTTAGCATCGGAAATTAGAAATAATAAAAAAGCGGTCACTTCACTGAGCTAATAAACCCAACTCTACTTGTGAATAATAGTATTTTCTTTAGAAAATCTTGAAAACGTTTCTATAGAAAATTTCACCACAGAACTACTATAATACTCGGAGAGTTACAAAATTAATATTTGAATATTATTTTGATACCGAACAAAAATTTAATTTTCCATCCCAGATTGTTCCTAAAACAACCAATGCGTATACTTAATATTTTTCATGAATATAAAATTACTTATTACTTATACGCAAGGAAAAGTAGGGACGCACAGAGGGATTTTGGTATTACAACCCCTATTTATCGATCACTAAATTTGAAGAATGAAATAAATGATGCAGTTTTGTAGAAAAATGTTTAAAGATAAAATTTGCACTTATAGTTTTAGGAAAAATTGTATTTTATTTAAAAAAATTTAAATATTGTTCATGAAAGGGTGTTAGAAAAAATTTACTTATATTTCCACGCAATTTCTTTATGTATAATTTTCATAATAATAACATTCACTTGACTTAACTAATTTGAAAAATTTAGCATTTCTCCATAAATGAAAAAAAAAACAAGTAAACAATCTATATTCGGCTGTGCCCTTCACCAAATTATACTTATATATAACAGTTTTAAATATTTTTAGGTAAACAAAATTAATTTTTTTCCAAAGTATTTTTTTTGCGTTTTTTGGAAAAAAAATTTTTTCGAAGTGTTTTTTTTTAATTTCAATTTTCTTTTTTGTCTTTTCAATTTTTTTTAATGTTTAACGAAAAATAAATTGTGGTTAAAAAATATTTTTTCCGAATTTCTACGTCGTTTCAAAGTCCTTTGAAATATCTATCATTAGATATCCATATTGTCTATATTAATGACTTAGTAATTCAGATATAGATCAAAAATCGAGGTTGCCCTGGTGTTTTCCATATTTCTCAGCCATTTGCGGACCGATTTTCTCGATTTTAAATAGCAACCAAGGCGGAAGAATTCTGCAGCTACACTGGTGCATATTCCTATAAACCCACACTACTTTTTTTTTAAAAAGACTGTAAAAATTAAACATGAACATATTTAGGGAGCTACAAATTTGTTTATTAAATTAGTTCAGACTTCACTTAAAATATTGTTTACAAAAAAAGTTCATTTGTACTTTATTTTTTTTTTTTTTACTTAATTTTCGAGATTAACAGCCATTTTTAAGGGTATTTTCCTATAAACACACTTTAATTTATGGGTCACTGTAGCATTGTTAATAATGTGTGGATGATACTTTGTTATGGATTGTTTCAAAAATACGGTCTGGCATTGATTCCACTAATTTTTTAAGCAGATTGGAATCAATTTCATTCCAGACTTGTTTAATTCTTAGTTTCAGCTCTGACACATTATTTGCATAAACTTTACGGGCAATGTATCCCCACAAGTTCTCCATTGTGTTTAAATCCGTACTACAAGCCGGCCAGTCCAATAGAGGAAGGCTATGTTCATTAAACCAAGATTTCGATTGCTTAGAAACATGGATTGCAGCATTATCTTGTTGGAATATGCAATCTTCATCCATTTTTTCATCCATAAATGAGAGAAGAGCATCTTCCAACAGTTCGTTATAATTGAACTATTAATTTTTGTCGGAACAAAACATATTTTCGACTTGCCAACTGCAGAAAACGCTGCCCAAACCATAACACTGCCACCACTGAAATTACGTTTTGACATCCGAACATCGTTTGATCTCAAATCGTGCTATAGCATGAGTATGAGTCAGGACCGTCTAAAACAAAATTTTTTTCGTCAGAGAAAATTACTTTTTTCCACTCATCTGTCGATTTCATATATTTTCTTGCGAATTCTAGACGGTTTTCTTTATGGTGCTTTTTTAGCATTGGTTTACATTTCGGCTTTTTCCATTTTATGTTTTCATCGTTTCGTAAAATGTGTGCAACGTGTTTGGAAGTCACTGGAAGATTTAATTTATTCTTTATTTGTGTGGAATTCAATTTGTTGCGGGTTGCTTCTTGTTTTATTACATTAAGTAGTCTTCTTGTTAGCTTTGTATTTCCCTTTGTAGGTTTGCGAACTCCATAATTTTGACCTTTCTTCAAGAAATTTCACACCACACTTTCCGAACGATCGATTTTACGTCCAATTTCTCTATTGGAACATCGTTGGCTGTGAAAAAATTTAATTTTAATCTTTTCTTGATCGGACAAAAAAGTTCCCTTGGGCATCTTAAAAAGTGATGAAATTTATTGATTCAAATAGAAAAAGTTGCAGTAAATTGAGATGTTACTATCAGAAACGTACCTTTGGTTGAAAAAAAAACAAAAATTGATAATATTTTATTTTTTGTAACTTTTTTAAAAACAAATTTCACTTCTTCCACTTAAAATAGCACCAAGATCATTTGATCGCATAATTAAGGCAAACAGCAATAATAAGAAAAAAAACTTGTTTAATTTCAAAAAGTACCGTTAAGTTGTCTCTCATTAAAAAAGTTAAGTTTTGCTTTTGGATGAGAACAACAAAGATATAACAAAAATACAGAAAAAAATTAAGTGCGTTTATAGGAATATGCACCAGTGTATTGATGTAAGAATCGTGTATGTAAGTTATTTGGAGGCTTCGGAAGTTATTTGGAGGCTTCAACAGACAGACGGATATGGCTTAATCGACTCCGCTACCTATAAGGATCCAGAATATATAAACTTTATAGGGTCGGAAAATTATATTGTGGAAATTACATACGGAATGACAAACTATATATCGATGGCTTAATATAAAAAAGGCATAACTCGATTTTTTGTTACTTTACAGGAGAAGGAAAAAACTTAATAAAATCCATAAAATTTTAGATACAAAAAAAGTTTTAATGCAATTTTTTATAAAAAGAGGCAACACATATTATTTCTCATTTCAAATTATTTTTTTTTTTATTTTAATGAAGTTATCTAATATAGGCCCTTTTTTCATTGATATTTATGAAAAAAAATTAAGTCAGGCCTTTTTTAAACCTGAGATTTTGAGTTGAAAAAATAATATTATTATAATAATTCAGGTTTAAATAATAAAATGAAATAATTCATGAAATTAAGAGGATTAAATCAGAAGTGAACTGTGAAAAATTATTTTTTATTAAACCAGTTATCAAAAAAGATGGCAATATGCAGGTAAAAACTTTTCAAATCCTGTATTTGGTTTTTTTGGGATTGCTATTTACTGCATATAAGGAGTGAGATCGAAAAATTCTTAACATACATATATGTTTATAAAAAAGAAACCACTAAACTTACAGCTTTAATTTTTTTTTTATTTGATTGAAATTATTATTACAATTTACAAAAAAAATTATTTTTATAGTTTTAATCACTAGTGATGAAATTTTGAACCTTTTTCGGAAACCCTTCCATTAACGTTTTTATAGTGCTTTCTGTCACTTTGCTCGAACATGTAGTCCATCTCCGTTTAAAATCTACCACACTTTTGGACACCTTTTTTGTACTCTTCAATTCTCTTTTAACAAGAGCCCAATATCTCTCCACTGGCCTTAGCTCCGGGCAGTTTGGAGGATTTGCCTCTCTTGGTACAAATACCACATTATTGTTCTTGTACCACTCAAGGGCTTGTTTGCCATAGTGACAGGATGCCAAGTCAGGCCAAAAATAAGTGGACACATTATGAAGTCTTATGAATGGAAGCAGCCTTTTTTGTAAACATTCCTTGATGTAAATTTCGGTATTTATAGAGCCCGTTATAACAAATGAGTGGCTTCTTTTGCCGCAACTGCATATTGCTTGCCATACCAAGAACTTTCTGGGAAATTTTGTCTGCTTTTGGGTCCTAAACTTTTCTTCAACATTCCCTCGAGCATCAGCAACATAAAATTTTTGACCTGGAAGTTGCGAAAAATCTGCCAGAACATACGTTTCGTCATCCATTATGCAGCAAGAATATTTTTTTATAAAACTTGACTTCAATTTCCGTGCTCTGTTTTTGGCCTCTAAATTTTTAGTAGCGTTCCTGTCAGGAACTTTTTGAGCCTTGTATGTTTTTAAACCTGCATTAGCTTTAACTTTTCGTACCAAATAGTCCGAGCACTGAGCTAACCGGGCTGCTTTCCTACCGGATGTGTTGGGAGCTCTTTTGAAAATGCGTTCTATTTTTTTGGCTTTAGAAACATCATGTGGACCATTCCTTCTACCTGAACCAGGTTTTCTATCAACTGACAAGTTCTCCCGGTACTGTTTAATAACATTGGAAACAGTTTGACGGCAGACCTTTGTATGCTTGGCCAACTTTTTGTAAGACCAAGTTGGGTTTTGTTGAAAATATTTAATAATTTCAGTACGCACTTTTTTCTGGTCACTCATTTTAATCAGATTAACAAAAAAATTAATATAATTGACATTACACATAATAACTGACATGTTTTTCAAAGGTAACTTGATCAAATAAAATTCAAATAATACTTGGGTTAAAAAATGTAATGAAAAACGTGTGTTAAGAATTTTTCGATCTCACTCCTTAAAGTGAATCAGGGGCATATCTTTAATCACCGACTTTGATCTATGTGGGAGAGTAAAGTGTCAGTAAAGTCTGTTTTGAAATATATTGATCCTGATAAGTCATACGCCAAGGCTCGTAGAATATTTACAATAAGATCACCAATACATCTGCTTAAATTTTGAAATTGAGTTTTGAGTTCATACATTTCATGAACTTTTATAGTAAGCAATATTTTTACCAGGACGAGTCGAAGAGTATCGTTTAGGCAAGTTTTCAAAATTTAGAAAATAGTGGTTGTGCAAATGGTGAGCTTATATTGCACAAATTGCGATGGCAATGGGAATGACTTGAGTCACATTCCAGCTGAGTATGTCCACTTATTAAAAATTTTTGTTCAATCGTTATTTGAGTTTCCATACTAAAAGCCAACAATGCATTAGAGAATATTAAATTGCGGTTTTGGTAGAGTTTGGATCTTCCACAAGTGTTTAATAACACACTTCGCAAAAACGAAAGATCCAAGACATCCATTTGTTTCATCCCAAACATAATTGTCCAATTCGTGTGTTAAAATATTGTATATTGTGAAATTATGTAGTTTTATAAAATGTTTTTTTCATGAATCACACTCAGCGACATAAAACTGTTAAATTTCCTGATAGGTGCAAAAATCCGATTCAGAATCGAATTTGATACTTATAAAAAATTAAAACCAATCAAACAAAACAAAAAAAACGAGTTAAGGCTTTTTCTTTCAAAAATTCTTTCGACTTGACTTAGGGCTTTTTTTGAAATCGTTATAAATCTGTTATTTGCAATAATATCTTCCTGAAATTTTGAGGCAAGGTGCATCTGACATTTGTTTACCGGAATAAACAAAAAACGACATTTTTAAAAAAATTTAGTTACGTCTTTTTTATATTAAGCCATCGATATACCCTTCTAACGAAGGTTAAGGGTATAATTATTAAGAGAATATGCCTCTAAAAATTATTTTATTTTTGATTTCCCATGGTAAAAAAATAATGTAGCCCCACTTTCTCGCAAGTTGTTGTTTTAATAAAATTAAAGGTGGGAGTGTCTTGTTTCGATTAAACAAATAAATTAGTTATCGGAAATTTTCGGAACAGGATGAAAATTTAAAATGTTTTGTCGAATGTATGGATGTATGGATTTCATGGGCGGAGGGCGTGACCGATTTTATTGAAAGTCGACATGCGTTCTTTTTTTGTTTCAGAAAATGTATGTACAAAATTTCTAATTTAGCTTTGATAGGATTGCATGGGCGGAATGCGGTGAGCATGGCCGATTTTAATAAAACTTAGCATGCATTCATTTTTTGTTTCAGAAAATGTATGTACCAAAATATCTAGACTTTTGCTTGGATAAGAAAAATTTTATGAGAAAAAATCGATTTGGATTGTATGGGAAGTGGGCGTTGAACGTGGATGATTTTGATAAAATTATTCATACTATTGCAGATTATGTTACACCAAACTTTCTTTTAAGTCAATATGTGTTTGTATTCAAAAGTTACATTTCATATGTAAGTATAAACACTTTGCATGCAATATATGATAAAAACGTTAAAATTTTTCAAAGGGGACAAGGAAATTCTGTGGAGTAAATAAACGCTTTTTATATAAGTATTTGATATTGGTGAAAACCTTAAAACTGGAAGATTAATATTTTATTAAAAATAAACAATTTTATAAATTCTTGGGACGTCATTTACCTTAAAAACTAAAAAAAAAATAATATGGTGATTTTCCATGAAGAAAAACATAAAATTTGAAGTAATGTAAAATTTTAACGGTTAAAGATATCATAACAGAAATTGGAACCAATATAGACTCAAATGTCCTTAAATCAATGGCATTTAATTTTTTTATTTTCTAATACCGAAATTCCTAAAACGGGGAAAATGTGTTCCAAAAACTGAGTTTAGTTTTGAAAAGTTACTACTGTGTCGTTATTTACCGTGTGTTAATAATAAAAAACTTTATAAGTATTTAAGAAACATATAGGGTTAAGCAAATATGAAGCTTTTTCGAGTACCGGAGTTACTAAAACCTAATTTTTTTTTAAAAATTGGCCCTGTTTGGATAGGTCTGGTGGGTTGTGTCCGCTTAAGTGAGCCAAGTTTTATTTTACACGCTTTTGCATTAAGTTATCTTTCCGGATGATATAAAAATTGTATATAGTCTCGAAGAAAATTTGTTTCTACAAAAGAAAAAATATATGACATTTTTTGGGAAAGAAACGTTAAAAATACGGCCCTTTTTATATGTTCCAACTTCGATGCGTATAACTTTTTATAGGGACGAAATAACTACTAGCAAGATGTTTTTATTTTATTTAAAATTTTATCGCCAATATAGCTGATATTTTAAGAATAAATTTCGACTCTCCATAGGCCCGCCATATATAAAAACAAGTAAGAAAATATGGTATAATACCCTACAGTAGGTAAAAGAGCAAAAACATTTTTCTATTAAAATTTAAATAATTTATATTTTTGAGTGATTTTTGGAAGTGGGCCTTATATGGGAGCTATGACCAATTATGGACCGATCACCATGAAATTAGGTCGTGTGATTTATGTCTATATGAAAGTTATTTATGGTAAATTTTGTGTGATTTTTTAAGAGATTTGTGCACGTTAAAGTGATTTTTGGGAGTGGGTCTATATGGGAGCTATGACTAATTATGGACCGATCGTAACAAAATTTGGGACATGAATTTTGTATATATAAAACTTATTTGGAGCGCAATTTGTGGAGATAAATTTATAAATTAAACATTTATGATCGATAAAGTCCAATTTTATGAGGACATTTGTATGGGGGCTAGGTGAAATAATGGACCGATTTCAGCCAGTTTCAATGGGCGTGGTCGTTGGGCCGAAGAAATTATATGTACCAAATTTTATCGAAATGTCTTCAAAATTGCGCACAAGGTTTACATGGACAGCCAGCCAGACGGACGGACGGACATCGTTTAATCGACTCAGAAAGTGATTCTAAGTCGATCGGTATACTTTAAGGTGGGTGTTCGACCAATATGTTTGTGCGTTACACACATCTGCACAAACGCATTATACCCTCCCCACTATGGTGGTGTAGGGTATAAAAACATAAAAAGTTCGAGTAAAATTAAAAAAAAATATATGTATAAATAAACCTAATAAACCAACTAATAGAGATAACCTATACATTTTTTTTTCAGTATATTTTTTCTTTATTGAATTTTTCCTTTCAGAAATTTACAAATAAGTATTCAAATCTTAACCTAAACTAAAACTAAAGTTGTTATTGCAATGTCCAACATGAGTGCTCGTTAAATGATTATCTGGCCAGATCCAGTGTTTCCAATCGCCTGAGTCGTCTATGACCCTCAAATGACAGCAACTCCCTGGCAAAGGGGTTTGGATGATCCATTAGTTTTGAAATGTATTTTAGACTGGAGAGTTTTATCTCCTCGCGTATTATGGGGACATTGAGATCCCTATGGATATTACTATTGCGAATGTACCATGGGGCACCTGTTATTGTCCTTAACAGTGCTGACTGCTTTCTTTGCAATTTTTCAACGTTAGATGAGGAGGCTGTTCCCCTATAATGTAAGGATATTTTTTGTAGATCTTCTCAAGGACTATTTATATTTAAAACTTCACCTCAGTCGGATCATAAATGGATTTTTGGATATTTTTTAAAAAATTTGAGACTCGAGGTGACTAAATTTGAGGTGCTATACACTGGCCCCCACTAGCATCAGGAAGCTGATTATAAGTAAATCAACACGAAAACATCTCAGCTCCAACCATGTGAAGTTTCGTCATAATATCTACAATAGTTCCCGACATACCGAATTATTTGCCACTGTGCAAATAATTCTTAACCACTGTGCATCAGTCAGAACGTGTGGATTAACCATTTAATTACTAGCCTTGACTTCATATTGCCAAGCATTTAAGTAAATTAGTATTTAGATCAACAATGAACTAAATCTGAACTAATAAAACCATTTTGAAATGGTTGAAATTCGATTTATTTAGTTTATTTGAAAATTATAAAACGGAGTCTTGCATTTTAAAACCCCTGTTTGAGATTACAACTAACAAAAGAGAATTAAATTGGCTAAAATGTAACAATGTAAAAAAATTCAAAAAAGTTTATCACTTATATTCCCATTTACCACATTATGTAAAATACTCAATATTATAACCGTTATATAATCAATTTAATTAAATAATTTGAATGTTTTTAAGTAACAAATTATCAAATTTTATTTCAATTACACACATTTTTCCATTAATAAATATTTACCAAAATCATGTATTTTCCAAATTATTTTCATGCCACATAAATTGTGGCCAGTTTAATTAATTAATGCTAAAATGAAAAACAAAAACAAACCAAAACTTTGATTTAAGTTTCAATTATCCAACTGCATAATGAACTTTAGATTGTGTTGATGCATTTTAAAACACACACTCATACACACAAAAAAGAATCCCCAGCAACTTTAGCAAACAAATAATCCGTGGGTTTTACTAGCGAAAGACAAAATGTCAAAAGTCGTTTAATGTCAGCACCTTTTAAAAGGTGAGCACAGATTTGTAATTAAAAGCGAAAACAACTAAAAAGCTTTTGTTGAAATAAATTGCATGTTAACACAGCTAAAATATAGTTATTTTCTGTGAATTATTAAAGATGTTTCTAACATTATTAAATGCCATAAGTAATGAGATTTTGTTGGAACTAGTATTAAAGTATTAACTTAAAGAATAGCAAACATTTCATATGGAAAGATTTTATAGGAATTTTCAGGTTTTGATTTTGTTAGAAGAAGAATGGATTGATAAATAAAATTAATATTTTTCTCGCAATTTTATAATGTATTCGAATACTAGTAATTTATTCGAATTTTGAAATATATTTTAGTTTTAATGTCTAACGCATAAATACGACAAATTGTTGCGTTTAGTTGAATGTGAAACTGTTTTTTTTTTTTTTGTTTAAGTATCTCCCATTTTAAGAATTTATTCGAATAATTTTTATTCGTAAATTTTTTCAATTAATCGAATAATATTTAACGCTTGAGCAAAACTATATATTTTTCCTTTCTTTGTTTGTTGCAATTGAAAAATTTATTCGAATAAATACAATATTTGTATTCGATTAATCGATTAATCAAATATTTAACTATCCAAAAGAAGTATAAAATAACAGCGTAGATTTAAAATTTACAATTTAATCAAATGAAAATTATGTTTTTTTTAATTTCTTTACTTTATTCGAATAATTTTTTCGATTAATCGAATAATATTTAACGCTTGAGCAAACAGATATATATTTCCTTTTCTTCTACGTTTGAAAACAAATTTAAAAATTTATTCGAATAAATAAAATATTTTTATTCGATTAATCGAATATTTTAAAAAAGTAGAAAATAAAAGCGAAGATTTAAAATTTACCGTTTAATCAAAAGCAAAAGATGTTTTTTTTAAATTTGTTTGCATCTTAGTACTTTATTGGAATAATTTTTATTCGTAATTTATTCGATTAATCAAATATATATATTTTTCCCTATTCTTGTTTGTTGCAATTGAAAAATTTATTCGAATAAATACAATATTTTTTTATTCGTTATTCGATTAAACGAATATTTAACTATGGAAAACTAATCCCAAAAAAAGGATAAAATAATAGCGAAGATTTAAAATTTACCGTTTAATCAAATGAAAAAGTTTTTTTTCAATTTCTTTCGTATCTTAGTAATTTATTCGAATAATTTTTATTCGTAATATATTCGATTAATCAAATATTATATATATAAAAATATATATTTTTGTTCTTTGTATCAATTGAAAATTTTATTCGAATAAATACAATATTTATATTCGATTAATCGATTTATCAAATATTTAACTATCCAAAAGAAGTATAAAATAACAGCGTAGATATAAAATTTACCATTTAATCAAATGAAAAAGATTTTTTTAATTTCTTTACTTTATTCGAAATAATTTTTTCGATTAATCGAATAATATTTAACGCTTGAGCAAACAGATATATATTTCCTTTTCGTCTTCGTTTGAAAAAAAATTTAAAAATTTATTCGAATAAATGAAATATTTTTATTCGTTATTCGATTAATCGAATATTTTAAAAAAGTACAAAATAATAGCGAAGATTTAGAATTTACCGTTTATTCAAAAGAAAAAGATGTTTTTTTCAATTTTTTTGCATCTTAGTACTTTATTCGAATAATTTTTATTCGTAATTTATTCGATTAATCAAATATATATATTTTTTCCTAATCTTGTTAGTTGCAATTGAAAAATTTATTCGAATAAATACAATCTTTTTTTTATTCGTTATTCGATTAATCGAATATTTAACTATGGAAGATTAATCCAAAAAAGTAGAAAATAAAAGCGAAGATTTAAAATTTACCGTTTAATCAAAAGAAAAATATGTTTTTGTCAACTTTTTTGCATCTTAGTACTTTATTCGAATAATTTTTATTCGTAATTTATTCGATTAATCAAATATATATATTTTTTCCGATTCTTGTTTGTTGCAATTGAAAAATTTATTCGAATAAATACAATATTTTTTTTATTCGTTATTCGATTAATCGAATATTTAACTATGGAAGATTAAACCAAAAAATTACAAAATAACAGCGAAGAAAAAGATGTTTTTCAATTTCTTTCGCATCTTAGTACTTTATTCGAATAATTTTTATTCGTAATTTATTCGATTAATCAAATATATATATTTTTCCATTTCTTGTTTGTTGCAATTGAAAATTTTATTGAAATAAATACCAATATTTCGATATTCGATTAATCGAATATTTAACTATGGAAAATTAGTTCAAAAAAGTAGAAAATAAAAGCGAAGATTTAAAATTTACCGTTTAATCAAATGAAAAAGTTGTTTTTTTCAATTTCTTTCGTATTTTAGTAATTTATTCGAATAATTTTTATTCGTAATTTATTCGATTAATCGAATAATATTTAACGCTTGAGCAGGAATATAAATTTTTCCTTTTCTTGTTTGTTGCAATCGAAAAATTTATTCGAATATGTATTGAAAAATCTATTTTTCAGCAAAAATTATGAATCTAGGAACCAATTAAATGAAAATCAATACAAATGTCGTTTAGGTTTGCGTCGCGTTTCTCCAGGCTCAATTAGCGACGTAAACCGGGATATTAGTGTTAATACAATCACCCCTATCGCGAATCAACATTTCACATGAAATATTTTCCCTTTTCCTTTTTTCGTTCATCAACTTTGTTCACGTGAAAAAAATTCCCCTTGTTGTGAAATTTTTAGATGGAATTTTGTAAACAATAAACAGCTGTTACGAACAAAATCAACTCTTGTGAATGTAAAGTTCATCATGATATTCCCGATAGCTATTTTCCCTTCGAGGGAAATGGATATTTCATGGGAACAAAATTTCACATGTTATTGCCGATAAGGGTGAATATTTTTATTCGTTATTCGATTAATCGAAATAAAAGCGAAGATTTAAAATGTACCGTTTAAACAAAAATTAAAATGAAAAATATGTTTTGTTTAACTTCATTATTCGAATAATTTTTATTCGTAATTTATTCGTTAATCAAATATTATATAACGATTGACAAAAATATAATTTGTCGTTGTGGAATTTAAAGCAATTATAAAAATTTACACAAATAAATTGTTCTTATTCGTTAATCAATTAATCGAATATTTAACACAACAACGATTAGCCTTGTAACTTTTGCATAATTTCTATTATCTAAATAACAAATGAACCTTTAATCGAACAATGAAAAAATATTTTTTTTTTTTAATAATTTATTCGAATAATTTGTATTTATTCAATAAGAAAACTTTTTAATTTAATATTTTATATTTTTGCCCTATGAAATATTTACTTGTAAATATATAACAAAGACAATTTAACAGTTTTTTCCACCAATAACATTTATCCGATTAATCGAATACTATTACACATTTGATATATTAATCCAGCAATAAAGCAAAATGTATTTTAAAGAACGTCAATGAATTTATTAAGCCAATTTTGATAAAAATTTTAAACATTGGTTCTCCCAGTTATAAAAAATTTAACTAACAGGTTTTTATTTGGAACTTAACCCTCTAATGCCCAAACATACCCAAGACACTCATCGATAAAATGCCAATAAAAGCAAATATAACTGATTTTGCATTTCAAAAACTCATGTAACGGTTGCTAAAAAATGCACTTAAATTATTTTAAAAAGCTTTCAAAGTTTTTGAAATGAAATATCAATTATATTTGCATTTTTAATGTGCAACTTCTAAACGTTATACGATTTTCCTAAAATTTTCAGAAATTCAGCAGAGATAAATTTTTGACCTTGGATGCATTGAAATTCCAAAAACGTTCCAAATAAGTTTGACTCTAATGTACATACACTAAAGTTATTTGCAAACACTAGTGCGTATACTTAATATTTAAAATATGTTCGTTCATTATTTATTACTCATTCGCCATGATGTATTTAAATTACATATTTAAATACATATCAGGTGGAATTCTTTTTATAATTCAGGTTTTAAAATGTGTAACTAATTCTTTAGTAAATGAATCATTCACTTTTCTAAATTATTTATAGCAATTCTTGAGGGTATAATACCCTCAAGCTCTATCAACGTTGCCGTATCTTTGCTTAATCAAATGGTCTTAGGGAATTATACAAATCTATCCAAAGTTTGATAGCATTGTCAGTGAACGTGGCTAATTTGAAGTCAGACAGTGCCATAAATTATTAAATTATTATAAACTAAAGCATACTTTTAGACAGCTTTAAAAAAATTATTTCTTAATTTATTTCGAATTTTGTTAAAGTTTTTTTGCGATTTTGATCTTGAAGATGATGTTTTTTTTGATTTTATGTGTTAACAATTTTTGTTCTTTCTGACAACGGCTACAACTTTGCCTCAGAGAGTAAATCAAAATTTCGAACTGTTTGAAAAATTATTATTTTTTTGCAAAAATTACAAATGACTCCGAGTCCCCAAATCTTTGGGGGCCCATAAAAAAGTGCATGACTTTGGGCAAAACTGGGAGACACGGATATTTTTTTTGTGATCTTTTATCACGTAGTGGTGTCCATATATGGTTATATTTCCATGACTCAAAAAATTACACACAGTGTTATTCTACACAAAATTGTTGGAATTATTCGTTATTCGAAAATGATAATTTTAAATTGTTCGAATAATTATTCGTAAGAAATTATTTGAATGAATACCCTTGTACCTAACTAAAGTTATTTGCAAACACTAGTGCGTATACTTAATATTTATAAAATTGTAGTTCATTATTTATTACTCATTCGCCATGATGTATGAATATCATATTTATTCAAATCTAAAGGTAGATTTCTTTTAGTACCCTACACCTTCATATGCATTTGTACTGATGTTTGTAACGTTATAAAAACATTATTAGAACATCCACTTTAAAATATACCGATAGGCTCAGAATCACTTTCTGAGACGATTAAATAATTGTCCGTCCGTCTGGCTGGCCAGGTTTACAATCTTGTGTGCAAAGTACAGTTCACAATTTTGAAGATATTTCAATCAAGTTTGGCCCAAGGACAAAGCCTATTGAAACTAGCTGAAATCGGTCCATTATTTCACCTAGCCCCATAAAAAAGTCCTGCTAAATAAATGTTTAATTTATTAAGGTATCTAACAAAATTTCCTTCATGTCACTAAATTTTATAATAACACAGAGCAACACTAAAAAAACTAAACATATACGGACACCACTAAGGAGTGAGATCGAAAAATTCTTAACATACATATATGTTTATAAAAAAGAAACCACTAAACTTACAGCTTTAATTTTTTTTTTATTTGATTGAAATTATTATTACAATTTACAAAAAAAATTATTTTTATAGTTTTAGTCACTAGTGATGAAATTTTGAACCTTTTTCGGAAACCCTTCCATTAACGTTTTTATAGTGCTTTCTGTCACTTTGCTCGAACATGTAGTCCATCTCCGTTTAAAATCTACCACACTTTTGGACACCTTTTTTGTACTCTTCAATTCTCTTTTAACAAGAGCCCAATATCTCTCCACTGGCCTTAGCTCCGGGCAGTTTGGAGGATTTGCCTCTCTTGGTACAAATACCACATTATTGTTCTTGTACCACTCAAGGGCTTGTTTGCCATAGTGACAGGATGCCAAGTCAGGCCAAAAATAAGTGGACACATTATGAAGTCTTATGAATGGAAGCAGCCTTTTTTGTAAACATTCCTTGATGTAAATTTCGGTATTTATAGAGCCCGTTGTAACAAATGAGTGGCTTCTTTTGCCGCAACTGCATATTGCTTGCCATACCAAGAACTTTCTGGGAAATTTTGTCTGCTTTTGGGTCCTAAACTTTTCTTCAACATTCCCTCGAGCATCAGCAACATAAAATTTTTGACCTGGAAGTTGCGAAAAATCTGCCAGAACATACGTTTCGTCATCCATTATGCAGCAAGAATATTTTTTTATAAAACTTGACTTCAATTTCCGTGCTCTGTTTTTGGCCTCTAAATTTTTAGTAGCGTTCCTGTCAGGAACTTTTTGAGCCTTGTATGTTTTTAAACCTGCATTAGCTTTAACTTTTCGTACCAAATAGTCCGAGCACTGAGCTAACCGGGCTGCTTTCCTACCGGATGTGTTGGGAGCTCTTTTGAAAATGCGTTCTATTTTTTTGGCTTTAGAAACATCATGTGGACCATTCCTTCTACCTGAACCAGGTTTTCTATCAACTGACAAGTTCTCCCGGTACTGTTTAATAACATTGGAAACAGTTTGACGGCAGACCTTTGTATGCTTGGCCAACTTTTTGTAAGACCAAGTTGGGTTTTGTTGAAAATATTTAATAATTTCAGTACGCACTTTTTTCTGGTCACTCATTTTAATCAGATTAACAAAAAAATTAATATAATTGACATTACACATAATAACTGACATGTTTTTCAAAGGTAACTTGATCAAAAAAAAATTCAAATAATACTTGGGTTAAAAAATGTAATGAAAAACGTGTGTTAAGAATTTTTCGATCTCACTCCTTACGTGATAAAAGACCAAAAAAAAGACCCGTGTCTCCCAGTTTTGCTCAAATTCATGCACTTTTTCATTATGGGCACCAAAAATTTGGGGCCTTGGTGTAATTTTTGCAAAAAAGTGATCAATTTCTCAGGCTCATATCTTGCAAACAGTTCGGAATTTTGATTTTAGGTCACATCCAGCTGCAGCTAAAATGACAAAAAAAAGACCCGTGTCTCCCAGTTTTGCTCAAAGTCATGCACTTTTTCATTATGGGCCCAAAAAATTTGGGGCCTTGGTGTAATTTTTGCAAAAAAGTGATAAATTTCTCAGGCTCATATCTTGCAAACAGTTCGGAATTTTGATTTACTCTCTGAGGCAAATTTGTAGCCCTTGTCATAAGAACAAAAATTGTGAACGCATAAAATCAAAAAACTTCTTCTTCAAGATCAAAATCGAAAAAAAAAACTTTTAAAAAATCGATTTTTTAACCTTTTTTCCCCTGTTCAGGTCTATAGGTAGCAAACCGTTTAAAATTCAAGGAAACAATCAACTACAGAAATGAACCTAAGATCTCAATAAACAACTTTCTAGAACATATGAATTTCCTAGGAATGATTCTTAATACCGTTTAGGTAGGTCAATACAAGCCATAAACTATTAAATTATTATAAACTAAAGCATAATTTTAGGCATTTTTTATTTCTAAATTTATTTCGATTTTTTTTAAGCTTTTTGCGATTTTGATCTTGAAGATGAAGTTTTGTTGATTTTATATGTTAACAATTTTTGTTCTTTATGACAACAGCTACAATTTTTCCTCAAAGAGTAAATCAAAATTACGAACAGTTTGCAAGATATGAGCCTGAGAAAATGAACACTTTTTTGCAAAAATGACACCGAGGCCCCAAACCTTTGGGGGCCCATAAGAAAAAAAAGTGCATGACTTTGGGCAAAACAGGGAGACATGGGTCTTTTTTTATCACGTAGTGGTGTCCGTATATGGTTATATTTCCAGGACTCAAAAAAATATATTTGCTATTTTAATCAGTGTAGGTTATTATATGATCGGTCTTGACCGACCATTCTTTCTTGCTTGTTTTTCCTTTTGAATGTTACATAAAAATGTATTTTTTCTTAAAGTATATCAAAAAAAAAACTTTTAATTAGTTCAGGAAAACAATACAATGTGTGTGCAACAATGATGTTGCTCATGATGATGAAATTCTAAAGTAATTCGTTGCACAAACACTGCTGTGCATATAAAATAACCAATGTAACATGCAATGTAGCTGAGCATGTAATTCACTTCATATAAAATCCAATTTTTGCAACAATATTTTCTTTCTTTCTTTAGTATATTTTTCATTATTTCTTTGCCAAAGTAGAGAGATCACACCACACCAACAGAACATAAAAGGAAAGTTTCTTTCCCATACAAAATATTGCATAAAACTAAAATATATAGTTCAGGTGCGCGTGTACAAATACACCTAAAGATTTATGTATCTGTGTATATGGAACAAAACTCTTTTATTATTAAACTACAGCGCATACATGCATATAATTTTGAAAATTGTCGGTAAAATAGTAAGTAATAAGAGGGTTTGTATAGGTATCTATGTGTTAGTGAGTAAGTGTTTGTATGTATCTCTATAATAACCGACCTGCCAGCATATTTTATCTTGCCGAGCACATTGTAGTAAAAGAATGTGAGTCAGAACGAAAAAAAAAAAACATTATTTAGGTCACATCCAGCTGCAGCTAAAATGATAAATAGAACGTCATAGTTGGCGTTGCAAAATTATGGTCCAGATAACCCATCCCAGCCACAATAACCAGCAAATAGCGTATGGTTTTGTATCTGTGCGCTAGAATTAAATGGAAAACTTTTGTATTGAGAAATTGTAATTCCAAGTAATTTACAATTATATTTTATGGCACTTATGTATGCAGGGGAATACATGTATGTTCAAATTGAAAAGTAATTAATGTTAATTTTAAAAGCAAGAAAAAATCACCAGCCCTCAAATACTTTTAAAATTACCCACCATACACTTTCTACAAAAGTATCCATTTAATAAATTAGGTTTCCAACTAAAACTTCCTACCAAAACAACATTTATTAATGTCTGCAAAAAGTGTCATTTCAAACCAAATTTGTCTAGTTTGTGAATGCAAACATATTTCCCAAATTTCCATGGAAAATAAACCAAAGGCAAAAAATTTGATTTTCACAAAACAAACTGAAATATGCAAAAGTCCCATTACAATTAAGTGACGGTTTAAAAAGGTGAATGTAGAATTTATGTAGTTTTTGTTGACATTTAAACATCTCAACGCCAAGAGCTTGCAAAAAATGTGAAATGTCAGCAGAGATTTAAAGGGTACAAAGCAAAATATACACAGACAAAATTAGTTTCCTTATTGAAAAGCAAATAATTGAACTTGTTGTTTATTCGATTAATTGAATAAAACTCTTCCTAAATGCATTCAAATAAATATTTCTTATAAATTTTTGCGAAGAAAAATTAAGCGATTAAAAAAATATAATTCTTTTTACAATTTATTTCAATTTATTCGAATAATCGAATTTTTTTTCATACGATTAATCGAATAATCTTCAATATGTATGACAATTATCCAAAATATAAAGAAACCTATATTTCCGTCATTGAAATACAGTTTTCTCCACTTAAAAATTTAATCGAATTATTTAAATTCATTGTTTATTCGATTAATCGAATAAAACTATTTTAAAAAATAATCGAATAATTGGTATTAGTTTATTATAGATATTCGAATAGTTTTTATTCGATTAATCGAATTATTTTTAACAATTATTCGACTAATCGAATAAAACATTTTCAAAAATGTTTTAATTTTTGCAAAGAAAAATTAAGCGATTAAAAAAAATATAATTTTTTTGGAATTTGTTTCAATTTATTCGATTAATCGATTTTTTTCATAGATTAATCGAATAATCTTCAACATGTATGACAATTATCCAAAAAAGAAAAAAACCTATAGTATCATTATTGGAAAACGATTTTTTCAACTTAAAAATTTAATCGAATAATTTAAATTCGTTGTTTATTCGATTAATCGAATAAAAATTATTCAAATAAAAATTTTTTCGTTTTCTCGAATAATATTTAATTTGTTGGTATTTATAATAAAGTTTTCTCATTGAAAAGCAAATAATTGAACTCGTTGTTTATTCGATTAATTAAATAAAACTCTTCCTAAATGTATTCGAATAAAAAATATTTGTTATTAATTTTGCCAAATAAACCTTAAGCGATTAAAGAAAAATATTAATCGTTTTTAAAATAAAATATTCGAATAAATTTCAATTTATTCGAATATTTTTTTTCCATACGATTAATCGAATAATCTTCAACATATATGACAATTATCCAAAAAAGGTAAAAACCTATAGTATCATTATTGGAAAACGATTTTCTCAACTTAAAAATTTAATCGACTAATTTAAATTCGTTGTTTATTCGAATAATCGAATAAAACTTTTTTCGAAAAATAATCAGATAAATATTTTTTATTCGTTTAACCGAATAATACTTAATTTGTTGGTATTTTATTGATCTATTCGAATAATTTTCATTAATTTATTTCATTCAATTTATTGGAATATTTTTTTTCAAACGATTAAGCGAATAATCTTCAACATGTATGATAATTAACCAAAAAATGAAAAACCCATAGTACAGCATTGGAAAACGAGTTTCTCAACTTAAAAATTTTATCGAATAATTTAAATTCGTTGTTTATTCGATTAATCGAATAAATTTTTTTTTCATAAAATAATCAAATAAATTATTTTTTATTCGTTTAACCGAATAATATTTAATTTGTTGGTATACTATTGATCTATTCGAATAGTTTTCATTCGATTAATCGAAGAATATTTAACAATGGAAAAATTGGTGTACACAATCGACTAATCGAATAAAACATTTTCAAAAGTTTTGCGAATAAATATTTTTTATTTCGTTTTCAACGAACTCATTGTTTATTCGATTAATTAAATAAAACTCTTCCTTAATGTATTCGAATAAATTTTTGTTATTAATTTTTCCAAATAAAAATTAAGCGATTAAAGAAAAATATAAATCGTTTTTTGAAATTTATTCGATTAATCGAATTTTTTCATACGATTAATCGAATAATCTTCAACGTGTATGACAATTATCCCAAAAAGAAAGAAACCTATAGTTTCAGCATTGAAAAACAGTTTGAGAAAACAATTTACAATTTAACAATTTAAACGTATAATTTAAATTCGTTGTTTATTCGATTAATCGAATAAAATTTTTTTCATAAAATAATTAAATAAATTATTTTTTATTCGTTTAACCGAATAATACTTAATTTGTTGGTATATTATTGATCTATTGGAATAGTTTTCATTCGATTAATCGAATAATTTTTAACAATGGAAAGAGCGGTGTACATAATCGACTAATCGAATAAAACATTTTCAAAAGTTTTTCGAATAAATATTTTTTATTTCGTTTCAACGAACTTATTGTTTATTCGATTAATTAAATAAAACTCTTCCTTAATGTATTCGAATAAATTTTTGTTATTAATTTTTCCAAATAAAAATTATGTGATTAAAAAAAATATAAATCGTTTTTAGCAATTTATTTCAATTTATTCGTTTAATCGAATTTTTTCATACGATTAATCGAATAATTTTCAACATTTATGACTATTATCCAAAAAAAGGAAGAAACCTATAGTTCTGCCATTGAAACTCCGATTTCTCATCTTAACAATTTAATCGAATATTTTAAATTCGTTGTTTATTCGATTAATCGAATAAAACTTTTTCCGAAAAATAATCAAATAAATATTTTTTATTCGTTTAACCGAATAATACTTCATTTTTTTGGAATTTTATTAGTCTCTTCGAATAGTTTTTATTCGATTAATCGAATAATATTTAACAATGGCAAGATTGGGTATTTTTCTTTACTTTTCATCGCAATTATAAACAATTTACTCATATAAATAATACAAATAGTAAATTATTCGAATAAATATGTATTTGTATTCAAATTCGAATAAAATGTTCCACAAATAAGCGATTAATCCGAAAATGAATAAAAATATAGTTTTATCATTGAAAATAACTTAATAAAATAATAGAATATTTTTTATTCAATTCATGGAATAAAACATATTCGAAATGTATTCAAATAAGGCGATTAAGAAATCTATTAATTTATTCGATTAATCGAATAATATTTAACATTTAAACAAAAAATAGAGGATTTTCGTTTTCTTTTTTGTAGCAAAATCTTACTAGAATATATTACATATTTTAATAAACTAGAAAACTTTTCAATCTGACCTCATATCAATAAATCCTTCAACATTATCCCCCACTATTATAGTCTTGAACCTTACACACCCCCGCAAATAAATAAAAATTATAACGCGATTTATTTGCCAAGCATTCCTGTTGCCAACATTAAATCATCGCAAACAGAAATTAACCAACAATTATAAATAAAAAAAGGATGAAAATATAATTTAGCTAATTTTAGCAATGCATTTGATAGCTGGCGGTAACTAATTCGAAAACCCCCACTGGTGTTTTTTTGCAAAAAATATTATCGTAATTTCAAACAAATTATGAATAGTGGTCCCCCGCCGCGTACTAAATAATGGCCACAATAAAACGTAATTTGTACAAAAAAGGAAAACTAAAACGTATGAAAACGGCAGCAGCAGTAATAACAAAAGGCGAACAGAAACAAAAATAACAACAAAATTATATTGTAAATAATAATAGCAACAACAACAGCAAAACAATAAATAAAAATGAAAAGCTTTTTACTCAAACACTTAAAGTAACATTGTTAAATTTATAACAACAAAAATAATAACAAAATAAAAATGGCCCTGATGTCCTTCTTCATTTCTTCACTTACGACCAGGTACAATAACAATAGCAAAAATAACAATCTAACAACAACAATGTACTCATTCGTAAACAATGAACATGTATGTTTGTAACTGAGAGTGTGTGTTTGTTTACTTTTATACATATAAATACATACATTGTTGTTGTTCAACTTTTGTTTTTTTTTTGTTTAATACTCCTCTAGCTAAATTGTATGACATCTTTGAACCTCTTTTGTTGCCCACTTTTTTTTGGCCCTGCAAAGCTTTTAACCCAATTTTATTTTTAAAACATGTTGCAGAAAATATAATCACAACAGCAACAACAACACTTACACACATAACTATGCACTCTCACCTCGAACACCCACCCACTTGTTCAGTTGTAAACTGGTTCAAAGAGTTACTTTTCTAAAAATGGACGAATATTTATTGTTATAATTTCTCTCTCTCTCTCTGTCTCTCCCACTAACTCTTTGTTTTCCTCATTCAAAAATATTACTGTGAGTTTTTCGAGCTTTCATTTGTGATAAAACTACGTCATTCTCTTTGAGGCAAATTGCCAGACAACTTATGCTCTCTGCACACACATCGAGAACAATGGGAGAATGTAAACACTATGCTCCTATTTTGCTTTATAAATCTAGAACTCGTAGACATTATGACGTCAAAAAGTATGAAGATGTGACGTCAAATATTTATATTTTTGGTTGGTTGGTGCCTTTTGGCACAAAATACTATAGTGATGTTTGTAGATGATGGTAATGGTGGACCTACCACTGTATTGGTAGCTATGAGTACGTTGAAATTCATAGATGTAAATAGTACAGTAGGCAGTAAGTCATTATTTGTATTTTATGGATTTAGTCAGTTAAAATAACAATAACCATGAACCAATATAATACAGACACATATCATGCAGAGTATTCATTTAAACCTTAATATGTTTGTTTAAATATTAGAATGGTTCATATAAGGACAGATTTTGTAATATAAACATGAATGCTCTAGACAGTTTTCTTATATAGAAAAGTGTCTTCTTTTGGAAGACAGTTTTCTTATATAGAAAAGTGTCTTCTTTTGGAAGACAGTTTTCTTATATAGAAAAGTGTCTTCTTTTGGAAGACAGTTTTCTTATATAGAAAAGTGTCTTCTTTTGGAAGACAGTTTTCTTATATAGAAAAGTGTCTTCTTTTGGAAGACAGTTTTCTTATATAGAAAAGTGTCTTCTTTTGGAAGACAGTTTTCTTATATAGAAAAGTGTCTTCTTTTGGAAGACAGTTTTCTTATATAGAAAACTGTCTTCTTTTGGAAGACAGTTTTCTTATATAGAAAACTGTCTTCTTTTGGAAGACAGTTTTCTTATATAGAAAACTGTCTTCTTTTGGAAGACAGTTTTCTTATATAGAAAAGTGTCTTCTTTTGGAAGACAGTTTTCTTATATAGAAAAGTGTCTTCTTTTGGAAGACAGTTTTCTTATATAGAAAAGTATCTTCTTTTGGAAGACAGTTTTCTTATATAGAAAAGTATCTTCTTTTGGAAGACAGTTTTCTTATATAGAAAAGTGTCTTCTTTTGGAAGACAGTTTTCTTATATAGAAAAGTATCTTCTTTTGGAAGACAGTTTTCTTATATAGAAAAGTGTCTTCTTTTGGAAGACAGTTTTCTTATATAGAAAAGTGTCTTCTTTTGGAAGACAGTTTTCTTATATAGAAAAGTATCTTCTTTTGGAAGACAGTTTTCTTATATAGAAAAGTGTCTTCTTTTGGAAGACAGTTTTCGCATAGAAAAATGTCTTCTTTTGGAAGACAGTTTTCATATAGAAAAATGTATTCTTTTGGAAGACAGTTTTCATATAGAAAAATGTATTCTTTTGGAAGACAGTTTTCATATAGAAAAATGTATTCTTTTGGAAGACAGTTTTCATATAGAAAAATGTCTTCTTTTGGAAGACAGTTTTCGTATAGAAATGTGTTTTCTTTTGGGGAAACAGTTTTCGTTTCCGAGACAGTTTTCCTGTAGAAATGTATCTTCTTTTGGGAGACAGTTTTCTTATACTGGGCCTCACTAATTTCACTAGCTACGCAATAGATTTTCTGTTATTTTCCTTAACTAAATAAACTAGCAAATGTATTTCTCTACTCGTATCATCATAATATTAATAGGCAAGTCGATTTCTTTAGACCCCTTTTACGCTCACATTATACATTCAATTTGGGAAAGAAATATACCATTTTAAAGGGATTTATTCACAGAAGTGCAGAATATATATTTTATTGAAATCTGTTCAGTTTTTTAGGAGTTAAAAGCGTTTAAATATGTTACTAACACATATGCAAAAACGTGTACATGTGAACCTTAAGCTAAAAAGTAAACAAAACAATGTGTGTTTGAGCAATTTGTTGTTGTAAATAAATAAGAGAAACAATTAAACAAAATTGATTTTGCTCTGTTTTAATTGAGAGTTGTTATAGAAATCAAAGAAGAAGACTTTAGTAATTTCAAGTCACTTAAAAAACTATATTTTGAAGGTGTTTTTTTGTTTTCTAATGCATAAACAATTTTTAAATTTGTCAAAGGATTATAAAACAAATTTTGAATGGAAATTTTGTTTTATAAATCTGTTTATGCATATGGGGGTAAATATGTAATTGTAGATAACTAAGTAAATAGTTATTTTATAATAAGTGCGAACTATAATTGTGACGGGTTTAAAACTTCATACGAATCAGTTACTTATCACTGCATGAAGTTTAATCAAAAATGGGAGTCGCCTCTCATACAAAGTAAATAGTTATTTCTAAATATTTTGTGAACTATAATTGCAAGATTCTTCAAACTTAGTCTAAATGGCTCTTTTATAATTTTGCATAGTTTCACTGAAATTGTTAGGGATTGAAATAGTGGGCGTGGCAGTTCTGTAGTTCTGCAGAACCATAATTGTAAAAGTGTTTAAACTTTTAGCTTATTACTAAAAAGCTAACTTTTATATTATTACTGTGCGGAGTTTAGCTGAATATAGACGGAATTAGATTAGAGGGCATAGCACCCAAAATGTGAGGGGTCGGATAAGGAGGTGAATCACCTCCCATACAAAGTAACAATTGCAAGGTTCTTCAAACTTTGTCCGCAGAGCTCTCTTACCATTTTACACAGATTGGCTAAAAATGGTCGGGATTGCATTAGTGGTTGTGGCACATAGTAAATAATTAATTTTGAATATCTGGAGAACTATAATTCTAAGGGCCATTGTTACAACTTGCCTTTAAGTTCGTAATAGTAAAAGTTAACTTTAAGGGTACCGTTTTCTATTACTTAAAGTTAGCTTTTACTATTACGAACTTAAAGGCAAGTTCTAAAAGAATTTAAACTCTGTATCAAGCAATTTATTACCATTCTACGCAGGTTAGCTAAAAACGAATTTATTCCTGTTCGAAGTTTGGCTAAGCATTATCGGCTTAGTAGGAATGACACCTCCTTTATAAAGGAAAGTTAAAGTAAAGCTTGATATTTACATAAAAGGTTTAAACATGGGTGGGATCAGAGCAGTGTAGTGGAGTGGTATCTCCCATACAAAATTAGTTAGTTATTTTAGAATATCAGGTGAACTGTAATTGAGAGATTTTAAAATTTTGTATGTGTTATTTTCGTATTTCCATTCATATTTTTTAATTTTACTTGGGTAGGGGTAGCGAAGTGCACCGGGTTATGCTAGTTTTTATTTATATTTCTAACCAAACACCAATTCGATTCACATGTTGTCGTTTTCTATTCTTGCTTCTTCATACTAATTTCAGTCTTAACAAACGTCGTATTTATGGAATTTATTATTTTTGTGTGTCTTTAAGTCAACATTAGATTAATATTTTTATGATTTTGTTCTTAATTTGTAACTTTTACTTATAAATGGATTTGTCCTTGTACTCTCTGCACTCAATTCAAATCCCATCCACCCACTGCACCCATTTTCCGAGCACTTCTAATAGATGTGCTTTTAGTTTAATACGTTAAATATTCATTCCTTGATACTGACATGCTTGTGCGTGCTAATGAATTTGTTGTTGTTCTTCTTCCTCTTCCAACAACATTCATACCGTATGACTGGCTGTTTGACTGTCTGAAATGACTCTTAATGTGGCGTGGCAGAAATAGTTTTGTTTTTCTTTTTCAAATTTTCTTAAATGGTTCAATATTAACCTAATTTTCATTCCTCTTGCACACACTGCTTAGAAGAAAATGTATAGAAACTTGAAATGAAAATTTATTAATTTAAGACATTTGTGTTTGGAGAAATAACTTTAATAGTTTGAGGGGGTAAGATTTTTTAAACCACAAGACGATTTAGTTTTTAAATGAATTATCATTTGTGGCAGATTATATTTAATAAAGTGTATACATATATTTTAATTAAGATTTTAAAAAAGGAAAAATAAAAGATATCATATTTAAAGCAACTGTTGTGATTTAACTAAGAATTTCCGTCTTCCAAAAGAAGCCATTTTTCTATAAGAAAACTGTCTTCCAAAAGAAGCCATTTTTCTATAAGAAAACTGTCTTCCAAAAGAAGCCATTTTTCTATAAGAAAACTGTCTTCCAAAAGAAGCCAATTTTCTATAAGAAAACTGTCTTCCAAAAGAAGCCAATTTTCTATAAGAAAACTGTCTTCCAAAAGAAGCCATTTTTCTATAAGAAAACTGTCTTCCAAAAGAAGACACTTTTCTATATGAAAACTGTCTTCCAAAAGAAGACACTTTTCTATATGAAAACTGTCTTCCAAAAGAAGCCATTTTTCTATGAGAAAACTGTCTTCCAAAAGAAGCCATTTTTCTATGAGAAAACTGTCTTCCAAAAGAAGCCATTTTTCTATGAGAAAACTGTCTTCCAAAAGAAGCCATTTTTCTATGAGAAAACTGTCTTCCAAAAGAAGCCATTTTTCTATGAGAAAACTGTCTTCCAAAAGAAGCCATTTTTCTATGAGAAAACTGTCTTCCAAAAGAAGCCATTTTTCTATGAGAAAACTGTCTTCCAAAAGAAGCCATTTTTCTATGAGAAAACTGTCTTCCAAAAGAAGCCATTTTTCTATGAGAAAACTGTCTTCCAAAAGAAGCCATTTTTCTATGAGAAAACTGTCTTCCAAAAGAAGCCATTTTTCTATGAGAAAACTGTCTTCCAAAAGAAGCCATTTTTCTATAAGAAAACTGTCTTCCAAAAGAAGACACTTTTCTATAAGAAAACTGTCTTCCAAAAGAAGACACTTTTCTATAAGAAAACTGTCTTCCAAAAGAAGACACTTTTCTATAAGAAAACTGTCTTCCAAAAGAAGACACTTTTCTATAAGAAAACTGTCTTCCAAAAGAAGACACTTTTCTATAAGAAAACTGTCTTCCAAAAGAAGACACTTTTCTATAAGAAAACTGTCTTCCAAAAGAAGACACTTTTCTATAAGAAAACTGTCTTCCAAAAGAAGACACTTTTCTATAAGAAAACTGTCTTCCAAAAGAAGACACTTTTCTATAAGAAAACTGTCTTCCAAAAGAAGACACTTTTCTATAAGAAAACTGTCTTCCAAAAGAAGACACTTTTCTATAAGAAAACTGTCTTCCAAAAGAAGACACTTTTCTATAAGAAAACTGTCTTCCAAAAGAAGACACTTTTCTATAAGAAAACTGTCTTCCAAAAGAAGACACTTTTCTATAAGAAAACTGTCTTCCAAAAGAAGACACTTTTCTATAAGAAAACTGTCTTCCAAAAGAAGACACTTTTCTATAAGAAAACTGTCTTCCAAAAGAAGACACTTTTCTATAAGAAAACTGTCTTCCAAAAGAAGACACTTTTCTATAAGAAAACTGTCTTCCAAAAGAAGACACTTTTCTATAAGAAAACTGTCTTCCAAAAGAAGACACTTTTCTATAAGAAAACTGTCTTCCAAAAGAAGACACTTTTCTATAAGAAAACTGTCTTCCAAAAGAAGACACTTTTCTATAAGAAAACTGTCTTCCAAAAGAAGACACTTTTCTATAAGAAAACTGTCTTCCAAAAGAAGACACTTTTCTATAAGAAAACTGTCTTCCAAAAGAAGACACTTTTCTATAAGAAAACTGTCTTCCAAAAGAAGACACTTTTCTATAAGAAAACTGTCTTCCAAAAGAAGACACTTTTCTATAAGAAAACTGTCTTCCAAAAGAAGACACTTTTCTATAAGAAAACTGTCTTCCAAAAGAAGACACTTTTCTATAAGAAAACTGTCTTCCAAAAGAAGACACTTTTCTATAAGAAAACTGTCTTCCAAAAGAAGACACTTTTCTATAAGAAAACTGTCTTCCAAAAGAAGACACTTTTCTATAAGAAAACTGTCTTCCAAAAGAACACACTTTTCTATAAGAAAACTGTTTCTTTTCTATAAGAAAACTGTCTTCCAAAAGCAGATACATTTCTCTTAGAAAAATGTCTTAAAAATGAACATGTTTTTCTATAAGAAAACTGTCTCAATATTAATATTATCTTAATGTTTGTTATATAAAAAAATAACACACTTCACATCCTCGAAGGAATGTAATAACAAAGGACTGATTTAAATGTATTCTCCCATCATCAATAACATATTATAAGTATTTTCATCAAAATCAAATCGTCTTAATCCATTTATTTACTGCAGTTTCTCTTCTGCAAAAATAACAAAATCAGCCAAACGAAAGATATTTTTTATAGACCATAAATACCAAACAAAACAATGGTAATTGGCATTGAAGTAAATAACTTTCAACAATTCCAAACATAAAACACACACACAATACAACAATTTAAAACCATTTGGAAAGAATCCTCATGACGACCACCAACCATCATCATCATCAAAAGCCACATCATCAGCATCGCCATAATCGCAAACACATGATGCAATTTCGTTATATACTTCGTTATGTACCCAAACATACATTCATACATATATTCATATACATATGAATGTATAAACAAATACACTTACAATTGTAAATGGAGCACATAAAAACATATGTATAAGTACGTGCATATGTATGTATTTTATATGCATAAAATCTGTGTACTTATATGTTTGCCAGAGTATTTCAGTTTCAATTTGTATGTATTCGTAATATATAAAGAAATAGGTCAAAAGTATGTACTGCCCTTATATGCAGCCACGATTTTATACCATCATTTCATCCTACAAAGAAAAACTAAAACGGGAATATGATACGACTTTTATATGCGAAATGCATATATTCACTTTAGAAAACTTCTACATGGGGTATCTTCAAAAGATATGTAAAATGGTTGGATCAGTCCTAAAACTAGGATCAGTCCACAAATTTTTAATGCGACAGTTTAGCTATAGAAAATTGTCTTCCGAACACAGTTTTCCTATACAAAATTGTCTTCTGAAGACAGATTTCCTATAGAAAATTGTCCTGTGAAGACAGATTTCCTATAGAAAATTGTCCTGTGAAGACAGATTTCCTATAGAAAATTGTCCTGTGAAGACAGATTTCCTATAGAAAATTGTCCTGTGAAGACAGATTTCCTATAGAAAATTGTCCTGTGAAGACAGTTTTCCTATAGAAAATTGTCTTCTGAAGACAGTTTTCCTATAGAAAATTGTCCTGTGAAGACAGTTTTCCTATAGAAAATTGTCTTCTGAAGACAGTTTTCCTATAGAAAATTGTCTTCTGAAGACAGTTTTCCTATAGAAAATTGTCTTCTGAAGACACAGTTTTCCTATAGAAAATTGTCTTCTGAAGACACAATTTTCCTATAGAAAATTGTCTTCTGAAGACACAGTTTTCCTATAGAAAATTGTCTTCTGAAGACACAGTTTTCCTATAGAAAATTGTCTTCTGAAGACAGTTTTCCTATAGAAAATTGTCGTCTGAAGACAGTTTTCCTATAGAAAATTGTCGTCTGAAGACAGTTTTCCTATAGAAAATTGTCGTCTGAAGACGGTTTTCCTATAGAAAATTGTCGTCTGAAGACAGTTTTCCTATAGAAAATTGTCTTCTGAAGACAGTTTTCCTATAGAAAATTGTCTTCTGAAGACAGTTTTCCTATAGAAAATTGTCTTCTGAAGACAGTTTTCCTATAGAAAATTGTCTTCTGAAGACAGTTTTCCTATAGAAAATTGTCTTCTGAAGACAGTTTTCCTATAGAAAATTGTCTTCTGAAGACAGTTTTCCTATAGAAAATTGTCTTCTGAAGACAGTTTTCCTATAGAAAATTGTCTTCTGAAGACAGTTTTCCTATAGAAAATTGTCTTCTGAAGACAGTTTTCCTATAGAAAATTGTCTTCTGAAGACAGTTTTCCTATAGAAAATTGTCTTCTGAAGACAGTTTTCCTATAGAAAATTGTCTTCTGAAGACAGTTTTCCTATAGAAAATTGTCTTCTGAAGACAGTTTTCCTATAGAAAATTGTCTTCTGAAGACAGAAAACAGTCTAGAAAAGTTTCCTTTTGTGGAGTAAGTTTAAATCTAGAAAAGTGTTTTAATTTGGAGACAGTTTAAATCTAGAAAAGTATGAGTGTTGTAATAACATTCCACCTCCTGTTAAAATACCATCTTCATATGCATACTTAAAAAAATGTGTGCTCATTGGCAGTAGTGACTGCCACAGCTGCATTACTGCACGTATCACCAACTACAACTGTTCTGTTGTAGTCCCAAACATATTTCCAGTACCAGAGTGTGTACAATTTCTATTACGCTGTTTTAACCACTTGTTTACATGAAATGTATACTTACGTTTCTCTATTTATTATTTTCACTGGTTTTCTGCTGTTGTTGCCCTTTTCAACATTTTAATGTGAAAATGAAAATTTAAAATAGTTTCTTTCTAGTTTTTGCCTCCTTCTTTGCCTAGATGTACATAGTAGTAATCGTTGTTCAGCATGAGTCTGTGTATATGCGTGCCATTAAAAGGAATTTTGCTCCTGAAAGTGCTGAAAAGAAAGAAAGAAAAAAAAAGTTAAGAATTCAATTGCCGACCACAACAGCGTAAAACTAGTTAAATGTGTTTTTTTATTTCATCTTTGAGAGAAAGAGAGAGAAGAAAAAAGCCATTTGGCTGTTTATATAATTTTCGGACTATTTTCTTTGCTTCACACTGACTGAATGGCTCTATGAAGGATTCCTAAAGATATTTAATGAGATTTCCTCAGAATATGTCAGCATATTTTGTGGTCAATCAAATGTCAGGCAGGTTTCCAAAAAATAAGTGCCAGTAAAAGTGTAAATCTTTGACAGTTTTGTTCTTATTTTAAAAGAGCCACAAAAACCAAAGATTTTGTAGAAATATCTTTTAAGTGAGATAGATATAGGGCATAATTAAAACTTAATTATGTTTAACTGAAACTTAAACACACAATTATCAATGATAAACTGTTAGAGGATGGCCAAAAGAGAACATCAAATATGAAAATAGAAGTCAAGCTTTCATAATCAGGACACCTTCCCCTCCGCCAGTATTTACTGTAAGTGAAAAAAAGTTAAACATGAAAATGAAAACGAAAACAACTCTTTTCATGCAAACAGTTTTTCGTAAGCACTTTTACACTGCTCCACTCACAGCACAGTATCAGCAGCTATTTTACATATTTAAAAGTTAAAAATCCTTGACATGTTAAAATAACTAAAACCATCTACAGTTTACAAAAGACAAAGATATTTTTTCAGAGATTTTATTTTTCAGTTTAGTTTTTTTTTAAGCAAATTTTTTTGTTAGATGTTAGAAAATTTTGTAAAGAATTTAATATTAATTACTGCCGTCATTAACAAACAAATTTATTTAGAATAAATAAACAATGGAAAATTCTGAAAAGAAAAACGTCAACCTTTTTACGAAATTAAAAGAAAGAAGCAAAAAAGAAAATTCAAATTATTGGACATCTTCAGAAAAAGTTTAAGTTTTCATTGAAGATTAGTTAGTAGGGTGGCAATTACTTTGCACTTTTCCAAAAAAAAATTGAATTTGGCATTCTGGGTCCTCATGAGATTCTAAGACGATCCAGCTCGTGTTTTCAACAGACAGACGGACGGACAAGGTGAATCGTCTTGGAATTTCGATTGAAATGCTATATATATCTGAAAATGTGTACATAGCATAGTAAAAATGTTTTCAAAATTCAATAATTCTAAAGAAGAACATTAACTACTCAATTTTATGTATTTCATACAAAAAACAAAAATTTTGTAAAAATGAGCGAATTCACTTAATTGTGAATAAATGCGAAAAGAATCAATCCATACTTATGATCCATATCTCATTTTGTTGCTATTATATGTGGCTTTACGATAAAGCAATAAATCTGAACAATTTAAGCCGTTTTAAATTTTTCATGAATTTTTAAAAACCAAAAAAATTTAATATTTTCACATAAAAAATATATATTCTGCTTCAATTTGTTATTATAACTCCGAAACTACTGAGCCGATCGAAACGCAATATATATGTGAAAATTTATACACAGCATGGTAAAAATGTTTTCAAAATTCAATCAATCGAAAGAAGAACACTAACTACTCAATTTTTTGTATTTCATACAAAAAACTAAAATTTTGTAAAAATGAGCGAATTCACTAATTTGTGAATAAATTCGAAAAAATTCAATAGATTTTTATGATCCATATCTCATTTTGTTGCAATTATATGTGGCTTTACTAAAAAGTAATAAATCTGAACAATTTCGGGCGTTTTCGATTTTTCATGATTTTTTTAAATTAAAAAAATTTATATTTTCACATAAAATAAATTATTTTTTGCTTCAATTTGTTATTATAACTCCGAAACTACTTAGCCAATTGAAATGCAATATATAAACGGATTAAAGCTTATGTAAATTTCAATTTTTCTAATTTTATTTTAATACTATTGGACTAATCGTTTTTAAGTTATCATTAGTTTTATGTGTAGAAAATCCTAAACAAATTTATAATTATACCCTACACCACCATAGTGGGGAGGGTATTATGCGTTTGTGCAGATGCTTGTAAAGCCCAAAAATATTAGTCTAACACCCACCTTAAAGTATACCGATCGATTTGTAATAACTTTCCGTCCGTCCGTCCGTCCGTCTGGTCGGCTGGCTGGCTGGATGTCCATGTAAACCTTGTGCGCAGAGTACAGGTCGCAATTTTGAAGATATTTCGATGAAATTTGGTACATATTATTTTTTCTGCTCAAGGACTAAGCCTATTGAAACTGGCTGAAATCGGTCCATATTTCACCTACCCCCCATACAAATGTCCTCCCGAAATTGGACTTTATCGGTCATAAATGTTTAATTTATATATGTATCTCCACAAATTCCGCTCTAAATAAGTTTTATAGACACAAAATTCATGTCACCAAATTTTGTTACGATCGGTCCGTAATTACTCATAGCTCCCATATAGACCCACTTCCGAAAATCGCTTTAACGTGCATAAATCGCTTAAAGATGTTGGTATACACACAGAATTCAACATAGTAAACTTTAATATAGACATAAATCACACGACCTAATTTCATGGTGATCGGTCCATAATTGGTCATAGCCCCCATATAAGGCCCACTTCCGAAAATCACTCAAAAATATAAATTATTGAAATTTAAAATTTGGACCATATTTGTACTACTGGAACCAAAATACATCAAAATTGTGTAGTGGTTTAAAAAGCCTTTAAAATTTTTTCGATTTTGTTGTCTGTGATGAATATTTCGATGTGTAACAAACATAATGACAAAATCAATGATAGGTATAAAAATATTGTAAATAGTTCTTGTATTTTTTTTTAAAAACTTTTCCACATTTCCTTTATTTAATAACAAAATTCTCTTTCAATTTGTTTCAAAGTTAATTTCTTAATTTAATCTAAATCTTTATGCATTAGTTAATATTAAACATTTTCAATTTGTTGCGATAAACAACAGCCACAAAACTTTATCGTTTTAGTAAACATTTTCTCATTTGCCCTACAGCTACTCACAAAACTGTAACTGATAATCAACTCCATAAAACCGTTCACTCTTTAAACACCTCCCCTTCATACACCCCCCCCCCCTCCAGAGAAAATGGTCTATGAATTTGAAATTCTGTTCGTATTTATGGGAAACACCTAAATGTATGCAACATTAAATATTATGTTATGATTTTGTAGCATAAATTTAATATAGTGCGAGCTAAATAAACATAATAATAAAAATAAAAATGCAAATAAAACAATAATAATATTTGCATGTCATTTTGCCACTTGCTTTTTTTCAAACAAACGACAACTACAACAACAAGAAACAAAAGTGTGCCACCCTGGGCTTGCAAGCCAGTATAGACCGACGACCGACCGACCAACCAGGTTTACATGGTTGACTGACTGGCTGCCAGTTTGCTTGGCTGCCTGTCCTTTGAGGTGTTAATTTTCTTGTCATTTGACATAATTTTCGAGATAAAGATAAAAATGACTATAAAAATTTATAAAATAAAATAAAAAAAACTATAAAAACATGAAAACAATGAATACAAAAGCTGAACTGAACAACAATTAATGAGAAAAGAGCACAAAAAAGAAGAGAGGGGTGAGCATAAAACAAAACTACTGTTACTTTTGTATGGAAGTGTGTGTTATTGAGTGTAGATTTGTTTACAAAAGGAAAACAATAACAATGGGACACTTTTAACAGAGAGTGTGTTTATTTTGAAGTGTATTTGTTTCTGTGTAATTTCAGGGACTTTTAAAAGTACCTTTTTTTATGAAATGTGTTGCTAATTGGCATATGAGTGCATTTGTTACGCAGCATTAAGTTTTACTTACAAGTTAATTGAGTAAAACAAAACATTTGTTTTCCATACTCTATTTACAAAGTGAAATATATAAGTTATGAAGAGTTGAGGGGAAAATTGATAGCTATACTTTAGTTCTATAGGTATAAAATCCCCCAGGAAAATGCAGTTTTTGCCAATTATGCACCGAATTAAGATCATACACTTTAGTAACAATTTTTAAAAATGAACAAGTAAAACGAATTTTATTTTTTTTTTCAAACTAGTTTTTTTCATTTTTTGAGAAAAAATATTTTCGAATTGTTTTTTTAAATTTAAAATTTTTTTTTAATATTTAGCGAAAGAAAAACTTTTGGTGAAAAAAAATTTCGGTTTTAAAAATATATTTTCATATTTTGACCCATTGCAGGTCCAACTTACTATGGTCTTATATACGTCGTTGCAAAGGTCTTTGAAAGACAGTGGTTGACAAAACAATGGAAACTTATCCAAATATTCCATATGTAGCCCAAAATTTAAAATATTTTTTTAAAATAATTTTTTTTTTGTATTTTACTTGTATAACGTATGGTGAATAAAATACGAACAAGTAAAACACTCTATTTAAAAATGACACATGACATTAACAAAAAAATTACATACGGTAAATTCAAGAGTACTGTCTTTTTATTTATCAAACATAAAATTGTTCGGATCAATTTAATATTTGTTTCGAAAATGGCACTAAAAGAACTCAACCGTCGAAAATTAATTGTTAAATTTTGTTAAGAAAACCCAAATAAAACCAAAAATTAAATTTTTTGGCACTTTAAGGACATGGGATTCCAAAAAACCTTTATCTACAAGACAGTAAACCTATATGAGAACAATATGCCAATTGAAAGAAAAAGTGGATCTGGTCGAAAATGCAGTTTACAAGACTCCAAACTACGCTCTAAATTAAAAAATGAAGTATTAGGTGCCAGTGCAAAATCATATCGTCAATTGGGTAGGAAATATAATTGTGACAAAAACACAATTAAGAAATATTTAGAATCCATGGGAGTACAGAAAAGGAAGAAAAGAACAGCACCATTTACCACCGAAGCTCAACAAAAGGTAATTAAACATAGACTACGGGAGCTTTCCAGAAATTACTTTTCTTGCTCATCATGGTACAAATGTGTAATGGACGACGAGACATATTTTACCGTTGAAGGAAATGAATGACAACCAAAACATTATTTTGAGTCTTCTAGTCACGCCGCCACCGAAAAAGTTAAATTTATTCGTAAGACAAAGTTCCCAGGAAAAGTTTTGTTATGGTTAGCCATAAGTGAAAGTGGTATCAGTGAACCAGTTTTTTTTAAAGGTGGATTAGCTGTGAATGCCCAAGTTTACAATGAAAAATGTGTGCCAGCACTTGAAAATTTTATCGAAAAATATCATCGAAAACAAAAAATTATTTTTTGGCCAGATTTGGCGTCCTCTCACTATGCGAAATCCACAATAGGAAACTTGAAAAATAAAAAAATAGAATTTGTCCCAAAGGAAATGAACCCTCCAAATGTTACACAATTGCGACCTATTGAAACTTTTTGGGCTAATTTGAAACGAAAAGTTTATGAAAGAGGATACAGAGCCAAAAATGTTGATTCCCTAATTCAGAAAATAAAAAAGGAGCTGAAAAGTATAAATACAGAAGGAATTCAGGCTTCAATGAGTAATCTTCCCAAAAAAATAAGAAAAGCAAATCGCGAAAGAGCTAATTTTTTTTTGTAAATATACTTTAGTATGTAAGCTTAAATATTAATTACAATTTGAATTTTAATAAATTTTTTTTCAACTGTTTTCGTTAATTTTATATTTGTTCGTATTTCTTTCACCATACGTTAGTTTTATTTATATAAATTAACTGAAAAACATACAACATAATTAATTATATTCTGAAAAAAGGGAACAAAATTAAAAATATTCACTATTTCGCTACTGACAAAACAATGGAAACTTTTAAACTTCTGCAAGAAAGAAGTGTAAAACGAAAATAATATTTAAAAGAACGATGTAAAAAGCATCCTGTTTTTATTTTATTTTTAAATTCTGGTAATTTTTCACAATTTCTTTTTCTCAGTTTTTCGCATAATTGTTTTTTTTCAAAGTTAACGAAAATGGCTAAAGTTAAGATTTGTGAAGACTTAAAAAATAAAATAATTAACGATTTTAAAGCTGGTTTAAAACAAAAAAGCATCTGTGACAAATATTCAATAAATAAATCAGCAGTTTCAAAAATTATAAAGAAAGTTCGTGAGACCGGTTCTGTAAAAACTCAACATTTAGGTGGAAGACCTCGTAAGACTACTCCTAGACAAGATAGTTTAATAGCGAGAGAGTTCAAAAAATTCCCAAAAATAACTCCTCGAGAGGTTGTTAGTAGCCTAAAATTCGAAATAAGTACCCGAACAGGTAGTCGCTGGACAAATGAGGCTGGTCCTGTGAAAAAATCACTCATTTCTAAAAAGAACCATTCAGCTCGTCTACAATTTGCCAGGGATCATTTAAACTGGTCGATACAGAAATGGAATACTGTCCTCTTTTCCGACGAATCCAAATACAATTTAAGAGGCAGTGATGGGAGAACATTTATAAGATCAAAGGAAAAAAGATTAGATCCAAAGTACACAAATAAGACTGTAAAGTTTGGCGGTGGCAATGTTATGGTATGGGGATGTTTTTCATGGCAAGGTATGGGCCCAATTCATATTACAAAAAAGATACCATGACAGGTATAGGATACAGAACCATATTAAACGATGTTATGTATCCATACGCTGAGGAAAATATGCCCCTAGTTTGGAGATTCCAACACGACAACGGCCCGAATCACACCTCTAGGGTTGTAACCGAGTGGTTACAATCCAACGAGGTACGTGTTTTGAAGTGGCCTATCCAATCGCCAGATCTCAATCCCATAGAAAATCTATGAGAAATTGTATATCGTAAAATAAGAACACAAAATTACACCAGGAAGGAAGATTTATCGGAGGCGGTTATAAGGGAATGGCAAAATATTTCAAAGGAGACCATTGACTCTTTAATTGGTTCAATTCATCGTCGACGTGTAGCAGTTATAAAAAATAAGGGATACCCAACAAAATATTGAGTTATTTCAAAGTTTAGACCATATTTGTTAAAATAATACCCAAGTTTCCAATGTTTTGTCAATGCCGTAATTCTTTTAATTTTTTTTCTCATTTTTAGAATTTAATTAATTATGTCCTTTGTTTTTTGTTAAATTAAGTTAATAAAAGTATACAAATAAAATACTACAAAAATGTTAACATTTTTTAAAAAATTATTTCTGATTTTAGGCCACTAATGAAATATTTGGAAAAGTTTCCATTGTTTTGTCAACCACTGTATCTATCATTAGATATCCTATTGTATATATTAATGACTTAGTAATCCAGATATAGGTTTTTAAATTTTAAATATCAATTGAACCGGAAGAATTCCGGAGATAATAATGAAACGTGTATGTAAGTTATTTGGGGGATTCAGAAATTTGATTTCAGCAGACAGACAGACGGACATGTCTTAATAAACTCCGCTATCTATAAGGATCCAGAATATATATACTTTATAGGGTCGGAAAATTATATGTATGGTGGAAAAATTTCATCCCCAAAAAATAGGTTTTTCGTGCACTTTTTTTGAAAAAATATAGAAAGAAAAATTTTTTTGTTTTACTTTTTTTAGAATAACTTCCAGGGACTCCTAATTTTTTCACTAACAATATTTAGCAAAGTTATAGCTACGGTAAAACTTAACAACTCTTGTAAACATATTAATGTATTCTGAACGTGACGAGGCACCCTAAATAGTATATAAAGATCACTTTGTGCCTTCAAAATGTTCGTTTTTTACTATTTTTAGACGCTAAAACAAAGATTTTTGGTTAAAATAGTACGATCAAGTCCACACTTTTATGTTGTGCTGTATTATTTACTAAGCTGGAATATTTTCGAGTTGATTTACAGTTGTTCAGCTTCGTGGATGGAATGGGGATCGGTGGATGACCCCTCAAAGTTTCACATTTAAAAAAAATCGCCAAAAATCCATTTATCATACGAATGAGCTGAAATTTTAAATATAGATAGTCCTTGAGAAGATCTACAAAAAATATTCATATATCTGTAGGTTATCTCTTGTAGTTCAAGAGATATTTAGGTTTAATTTTTTTTTAAATTTAGCTTGATCTTTTTTTCGTATTTTTTTAAATATGACGTATATTTTTTGCGATAAAATTCTAAGAAAATAAAACAACCTGTTAACAGTCATCTCGTCCCTATAAAAAGTTACACGCATCCAAAGTTGAAACATCTTTTTATATGTATTTTTTAAGTTTTTCTTATTGGAAAAAAATTTTCTTCGGGACTATATAAAATCTGTATATGTTCTGAAAAGAGAACTTAATGCAAAAACGTATAAAGTAAAATTTGACTCACTTAATCCAAACTTGGCCAATTTTGAAACAAAATTTTAGGTTTGAGTAAAAAAATTCTAAAAACGCAAAGCACCGATCTTCAAAAACTCTTCATGTTAGTTATATACTTACAAAGCGTTTATACTATCACACTGTAAATAATGTCAAAGTGGGCACTTTTCTTAAAAAAACCCAGTTCTTGCAACACATTTTCCCCGTTTTAGGAATTTCGGTGTTTGAAAACAAAGAATGCCACCAATAGTAATGCCATTGCCTTAGGTCTGTATTACTTCCAAATTTTATTGTAATGTCTGTAACCGTTAAAATTTTACATTAATTCAAAGTTTATATTTTTCTTGATGGAAAATCACAATATTAAAATCTTTTTTAGTTTTTTAGGTCATTGACGTTCGAAAAAGACACAAAATTATTTTATTTCACTAAAATATCAATCTTCAAGTCCTAAGCTTTCCACCAATATCAAAAACTTATATAAAAAGCTTATATTTACTCTTCAGAAGCTCCACAAACCTTGCTCACTTTCAAAAATTGTAACGTTTTTTCATATCTTGCATCATCAAGATTGGGTCTTGCGTGATCAAGATTGGGTAACGTGATGGTCCCGGGTGATACTGATAATGATTTGCCCATTATTCGTTATTGCAGCACAATAGAGAAGTATGCAATCGAACATACTTTTTTAATAAAAAAAATCTTTGTTTTAGCGTCAAAAAGTAGTAAAGAAACGTAACAAATTTTAAGGTACAAAGTGATCTTTGTGAGCTATTTAGAGTGCCTATATGTGTTCAGATTGCATTGATATGTTCACAAGAGTTGTTTAGCTTAACCGTAGTTACAACTTTGCTAAATATTGTTAGCGAAAAATTCGGAATCCCTAGAAGTTATTCTAAAAAAAGTGAAAAAAATTTTTCTTCCTATATTTTTTCAAAAAAAAGTGCACGAAAAAGCAATTTTTTGGGAACAAAATTTAACAAAATTTCTTTGGCTATATTATTGCCATATAAAGTTAAGCGGTATTACCAAATCTGAATTAGCTGTTGGCCAAAAACTGAAGACAACAATTTTTAAGGGCCCACTGATTTTAAGAATCTTTGGGGGCCCATACAAAAAAAATTGATCAGCTAAATGTACAAACTGAGTATAGGGTTTTACTACACTTTGGTAGTAGAGTCGAACCTATACTGTAATGATCGTGTGTTTTAGCAAAAGTCTTTATTTGTTGCATAAAAATACGGCCATTTTTTGATGCATGTAACTTTTTATAGGTACGAGATAACTGTTTAAAATAAAAATTTTAAATATTTTTAGGTAAACAAAATTTAATTTTTTTCCAGTTGTTTTTTCGAAATTGTTTTTTAAATTTTTTTTTTAAATTTTATAATTTTGTTTTTAATTTTAAAATTTTTTTTTTTTAGTTTTTAATTTTTTTTTTAATATTTAGTGAAAAAAAATTCGGGTTAAAAAATATTTTTCCCGATTTTGACCCATTGTAGGTCCAACTTACTATGGTCTTATATACGTCGTTGCACAGGTCTTTGAAATATCTATCATTAGATATCCATATTGTCTATATTAATGATTTATTAATCCAGATATGGGTAAAAAATAGGTCAAAATTCGAGCTGGGTTTTTCCTTATATCTCAGCCATTTGTGGACCGATTTTCTCGATTTTAAATAGCAACCGAGTTGGAAGATATTGATGTATCATTCGTGTATGTAAGTTATTTGGGGGCTTCAGAAAGGTTATTTCAACACACAGACGGACAGACGGACATGGCTATATCGACTCCGCTATCTATAACGATTCAGAATAACAAACTTATATATACCCTTGCCACTCATGGTGAAGGGTATAAACATTTCGATAAATAAACCTAAATATCACTTGAACTAAAAGAGATTACTTACAGAAGTATGCACGCTTTTGTAGATCGATCCCCTTAAGGGCTATTTATTTTTTAAATTTCAGCTCATTCGAATCATACTTGGATTTTTGGCGATATTTTTTAAAAATGTGAGACCCATGTTGGCGTGTAATTTTGCTAATTAAGTTTAAAACGCTTTATTTACAACTTTTGTGTCTTTGGTGACCGTAGAATATTTAATCCTTTTTGAGAGGACTTTTTTTGGATTTTCTCGAAAAAAGGGTCAAAGTGACCCCTAAAGAGAGGAGATAGAGGGTTAAGATCTTCCACAAAAATGTTCCCCATAAAATTCCACAATATAACTCTGACAATAAAAATTCTCCCAGACATTAACTTACAACATTTTTTTCAATTAGTATAATGCTCCCTTCGATCGAAAAATTAAAATTTTGACCCACTGTAAAAAAAAATTCAGACCAGCTGGACTATAAGTTAATTCCACAAAAATTATCTAGTCAACATGCCCTTTCAAAATTATTCAGAATCAAAAAGTCTCAATTTGTTGGACAGTGTAATTCATATAGTTTTGAAACTAGACATAAACAAGTTTTCTATGAACCTAAATCGTTCTAATAAGTTTTGCAGGGATCGTTCCATATTGACCCATATCAGAGTGTATGATTTAAAAATGCGGTATTTACAGATGGAGTATCTTTTGAACGCAGTTGACTTACATATCTGTCAGTTATTCTCACTTAGTTATTGAAAATTTGTGTGTAAACTTTAAATGACACCTGCACAAGTTTTATTTCAAATTATTGCGCAATACCAGAAAAAATTCACTATCAACCGAACCATTACTATAACTGATACAATGATGTATTAATCATACTTATTAGTAAGTTATTTGGGGTCTGCAAAAAGTGGATTTCAACAGACAATCAACAACAATCTACGGTAGATATAATTTATGGGGTCGCAAATGAAAAATGTGAAAATTAAAAATGGAATGACAAGGCTGTACAAAAAAAAGAAGGGAAAAACCCGAATTTAGATGTTGTGTGCTAGATATTAAGTATGGGAGGAAAATTGGCATAGAGTCACAATTGTAGAAATTACAAATTCCCAAAATGGGCATTTTTACGCTTAAATTGGGAATTCTGTTTTTTTGCTAAAATATTATTTATAAGGATTTTGTTTAATTATTTTCATAGAAATTTTCAATTACCAAAGTCTCTGGATGATAAAAAAAAATTCCCGTTTTTATAAGTAATTTGAATTTTTCGTTTTATTTTGAACAAAATTTTAGTAAACTAAAAATTAATATTGTTTATTTAATTTAAAATATGATATTAGATACAAATTTTATTAATTGGGGCCTTTTTAGCAAATTCCCAAAATGGGGATTTTTTACACTTAAATTGGGAATTCAAGTTTTTTGATGTTTATGCTAAAATATTATTTATAAGAATTTTGTTTAATTATTTTCTTACAAATTTCCAATTACCAAAGTCCCTGGATGATAAAAAAAAATTCCCGTTTTCATAAATATTTGGAATTTTTTTTGTTTATTTTGAACAAAATTTTAGTAAACTAAAAATTAATATTGTTTATTTAATTTAAACATGATATTAGATAAAAATTTAATTAATTGGAGCCTTTTTATCAAATTCCCAAAATGGGGATTTTTTACACTTAAATTGGGAATTCTGGTTTTTAACTGTTTATGCTAAAATATTATTTATAAGAATTATGTTTAATTATTTTCCTAAAAATTTCCAATTACCAAAGTCCCTGGATGATAAAAAAAAGTTCCCGTTTTCATAAATATTTGGAATTTTTTGTTTATTTTAAACAAAATTGAAGTGAAATAATAATTTATGATATTTATTTAATTCAAAACATGATATAAGATATAAATTTCATTAATTGGAGCCTTTTTTAGCAAATTCCCAAAATGGGGATTTTTTACACTTAAATTGGGAATTCAAGTTTTTAACTGTTTATGCTAAAATATTATTTATAAGAATTATGTTTAATTATTTTCTTAGAAATTTCAAATTTCCAAAGTCCTTGGTTGATAAATAAATTTCCCGTTTTTATAAATATTTAGAATTTTTCATTTTATTTTGAACCAAACTGTAGTAGAATAATAATTAATTATGTATATTTAATTTAAAACATGATATTAGATACAAATTTTATTAATTGGGGCCTTTTTTGCAAATTCCCAAAATGGGGATTTTTTATCATTAAATTGGGAATTCTTGTTTTTTGTTGTTTGTGCTAAAATATTATTTATAAAGATTTTGTTTGATTATTTTCTTGGAAAATTCAAATTTCCAGAGTCCTTGGTTGATAAATAAATTTCTCATTTTTATAAATATTTAGAATTTTTCATTTTATTTTGAACCAAACTGTAGTAGAATAATAACTAATTATGTATATTTAATTTAAAACATGATATTAGATACAAATTTTATTAATTGGGGCCTTTTTTGCAAATTCCCAAAATGCAAATTCCCAAAATTAAACAAAGATTTTGTTTAATTATTTTCTTAGAAAATACAAATTTCCAGAGTCCTTAGATGATTAAAGATTTCCCGTTTTTATAAATATTTAGAATTTTTCGTTTATTTTGAACAAAATTGTAGTGAAATAATAATTTATGATATTTATAACTTTTTAGCTAATTTTCAAAAATACAATAAATAACAGAAAATAAAATATGTTACATAAATTTGATGGACATGTTGATTTGTATTTTAATATATTTCAAATTTAATTTTAATCACGCTCCACTATATCCAACAGCAACATACTCATTTCGAAAGTTTGATTTGGCACATCCTCTGGCAATTCACCGCCATAATTTTTCACTTGCAATAATGATGGTTTCATTTCAATAATTGTTTTTGTCATTTCCAAAAGATTTCCTCTAATTGCCAAATGTAAAATGTTATCACCAGAACCCTGGTTTTCATAGTCCACCTCATTCATGATGAATTTTTCATAAAACTTTAACACAACTTTAACGAATTCTACCAAATTATTCTTGACTGCTTTATGTAGCACAGTGTCGCCATCACAATGGTAAATTTTAAAAAGATTTTTGAAATTTTCAACTAAATTTTCATCAGTATTTACACAATCACACTGTAATATTTGCTCCTCCAGGAGATTTTGATATATTTGTATGAGTGATTGATTCTCGTATAATATGGCCGTGCGGAGGTCCTTTTGATATATTCCCCGGCGATGAGTTATTGGATATAATAGTTTGTAAATATCGTCTTGTTTACCGTAACAATAATATGTTGAAGTTTCTTCGTATGACGACATTTTTTCTGGATTTATACAAGAATTTTTAATGAAAATATTCGAATTTTATTTAACTGAAATCGTATTGTTATTCACTGAACGTGTATTATTTTAATAAATAAATAACTAATAGAACCACTTTCTTAAATATACTTTAAATATAATGATGGGAATTTACCTGATTTTAATTCATTTGTCATTTTAATGATAAAAACAAAATTATGTATGACATCGAACAATCAATAAATATGTAATCTTTAATCTTTATTACATATATAAAAGAGTAAAGATCTTCAAAACTAATAAAGTTACAAAAAAAACTTAAAATTGCATTTAAAAAATAAACTGACAGGTGTTTCGTACTTTTTCGAAATTCGAACCTTTTAGGGGAGAAAATGGGTAAAAACTGTATTTTTGTACTTTTTTTGGCACCCTATGTATCTTTTAAACCAATAAACATAGAAACAAATTTGAAATCGTATTCTTTACTTATCAAAAAATAAAAAAATAAAAATGAATTTGTTACTTTTTGGAAATTCAAACCTTTAAGGGATAAAAATTGTGTTTATTTTTGCAATATACTTTTTTCATAAAACATGTTTTTCTATAATTTGACATATACATAGGAACATTTTATTATGAGCTCCCACCACAATACAGAAATTTATTTGAATACAATTTTAAAAAAGCTACCAAAAAGGGGATAAAATCGGAAAAGTACATTTTATTTGAAATTATTAAGACAATTTTGATATTTTTTTTTTAACATTGGTTCCTGATTCATTTAAAAATTAACTAAAAATTAACTCGAGTGCCATGGTTTTAATATTGGGCCAAATCCGGGTAAACAGTTTGGTACTTTTTTTGAAACATATTTTTTCTTGGGCACATTAATATAGATTTTAATCATTTGCGACATGTCTGTAGCATAAATAAATTTCAAAACTTGAGGGGTGTTTAAGGAGGAAAAGCGCAAGTGGTACTTTTCTCCTAATGGTACTTTTTTAATATTTTAAATTATTTCACTTATCGACATTAATGTTAGCTGATGTGTGAAGTTAGAGTTAGTAATAGGGGATAACATTTTGGTACCAAAATAGGACAACTGAACTATAGGTACTTTTTTGTTCTTCTTATGGTACTTTTTTGAAACAATGGACTTAGAAAAATTAAATTAAGCATATATGGTCCTAAGTGAGTGAGAATTCTAGGGGGAGACTTTTTGGTACTTTTTATTTATACGAATGGTACTTTTTGTAATTTCTTCACCAATGAAACATGAAATAAATGTTATATGAACCCGAGTGAGTGGGAAACCACAAGTGTGGGCTTTCTGGTACTTTTTCTATATTCTAATGGTACTTTTCTGAATTTTTTAAGCATATATGGTCCTAAGTGAGTGAGAATTCTAAGGAGAGATTTTTTGGTACATTTTCTTTATTCGAATGGTACTTTTTGTAATTTCTTCACCAATGAACCAGAAACATGAAATAAATGTTATATGGACCCGAGTGAGTAGGAATTCACAATATGGGGCTTTCTGGTACTTTTTCATGAAGTTAAGCATTTATGGTCCTAAGTGAGTGAAAATTCAAGGGGATATTTCATGGTATTTTTTCTTTAATCTAATGGTACTTTTTTGAAATTTCTATAATAATGAATTTAGAATCATGAAATTAAGCATATATGGTCCTAAGTGAGTGGAAATTCTGGGGGAAGACTTTCTAGTACTTTTTATTTATACGAATGGTACTTTTTGTAATTTCTTCAGCAATGAACCTAGAAACATGAAATATGGCTTATATGCACCCGAGTGAGTGGGAAACCACAAGTGGGGGCTTTTTGGTACTTTTTTTATATTCTATTGGTACTTTTTGAATTTTCTGTAATAATGGACATAGAAATATGAAATTAGGAGTATATGGTCCCAAATGAGTAAAAATTCAAGGGCATACTTCATGGTACTTTTTCTTTATTATCATGAGTACTTTTTTAATTTTCTATAATAATCGACCTATAAACATAAAATTAAGCATATATGGTTCTATGTGAGTGAGAATTCAAGGAGGGACTTTGTGGTACCTTTTATTTATTATAATGGTACTTTTTCTATTTTCATCAACAATGAACTTAGAATCATTATTACAAGTAGTAACATTATGGAAGTTTTCCTTTATTCTAAAGGTAATTTTTTGCATTTTCTACAATAATATTATTAGATATATGAAATTTAGCATATATGGAGCTGAGTTATTGAAAGTTTGACTTTTTTTATTCTAATGTAAAATACTAATAATACATTTTGTTTATTCTAATGATAATTTCTGAATTTTCTATAGCAATTGACCTAGAAACATGAAGAAAATAGAAAATATCAAGAAATTTTGTTTTTGAGTAAATGAATACTTGATTTAATTATGAAATAATTGAAACCAGTTCAATATGTGACAAATATTTGAATTGAAACGGTTTATGAAATAGTTTTTTCTGTGTAGCGTCCATTCGGTCTAAAAGTACGACTTATAATTTTTTAATTGAAATGCCTATAACTCTAAAATTATAAGAGATAAATAGCACATGCAAGCATGGTTTTGCAAGACCTAGCCGAGCGCTTTCCCGTGTTTAAACATTTTACATGTCGAAGGTACCCTACTTTGAGCCCCGGTAGCACCGTCCCTGGAGCATTTGTAGGGCCCATTTTAATAACTTAAACTCGAATAGTCCTTGGCTCCGCCCGATCGGACCAGCCGTTTAGAAATGCAAGATTTATTTAAAAACAAGTAAGAGTGCTATATTCGGCTGTGCCGAATCTTATATTCCCTTCACCAAATTATACTTATTATAAAATTTTAAATATTTTTAGGTAAACAAAATTTAATTTTTTTTCCAGTTGTTTTTTTCATTTTTTGGAAAAAAAAAATTTCGATTGTTATTTTAAATTTAAAATTTTTTTTTTTAAATTTTAAATTTTTTTTTTTTGGTTTTTCAATTTTTTTTGTGAAAAAAAAAATTCGGGTTACAAATTTTTTTTTCCGATTTTGACCCATTGTATGTCCTAAGGTCTTATATACGTCGTTGCAAATGTCTTTGAAATATCTATCATTAGATATTCATATTGTCTATATTAATGTCTTAGTAATCCAGATATATGTCAAAAATAGGTCAGAAATCGAGGTTGTCTTGGTTTTTTCCTCATATCTCAGCCATTTGTGGACCGATTTTGTTGATTTTCGAAAGCATGTCTGACAGAATTATTGAAGATTTGGATACCGAAGACATCTGGGGTCTTCAGAAAATTGATTTCAACAGACAGACGGACATGGCTTAATCGACTCCGCTATCTATAAGGATCCAGAATATATATACTTTGTAGGGTCGGAAACGAAAAATGTAGAAATTACAAACGGAATAACAAACTAATATATACCCTTCTCACGAAGGTGAAGGGTATAAAAATTTTGATTCTGCCCCACTTTAAATAAAAGAACCCTTAATTGCCCTATAGATTCTTAATAAATATTTTCTTAATGACTTATTTAATGCAAGTATTTAGCTCACTAAACATAATTACCAACTACTGGACATTTTTTTTTTTCAACACAAACCTGTAATAAAATTTTAAACAATTCCTCCCCCTTAAAATACCACACACACGCACCAAACTACATCATATTATTTCCAGTACAAAGGATATACAGTGGGACCTCGTTTTAAGCAACCTGAAGTGTAACTTGGTAATTTTGCATATTGTTGCCAATTGTCTACATTCCAGTTCCACTTAATTTTAGACTAATATATGCTCGATACTAATTCTGATTCTAATTCAGAAAAATCAAATGGACTACGAAAAGATTCAGCTAAAGAAATTCTAAATCAAACTAAAGCTAAAAGAAATATAATAAATAACAAGTAAGAAAGTATGGTCGGTCAAGCACGACCATATAATACCCTAGCAAAAACATTTTTCCGTTAAAATTTCAATAATTTATATTTTTGAGTGATTTTCGGAAGTGGGCCTTGTATGGGGGCTATGACCAATTATGCATCGATCACCATGAAATTAGGTCTTGTGATTTATGTCTATATGATTTATGTCTATATTTACTATGTTGAATTTTGTGAGTATACCAAAATTTTTAAGCGATTTATGTACGTTAAAGTGATTTTTGGAAGCGCGTCTATATGGGAGCTATGACTAATTATGGACCGATCGTAAAAAAATTTTGTGACATGAATTTTGTATATATAAAACTTATTTGGAGCGAAATTTGTGTAGATACATATATAAATTAAACATTTATGAACGATAAAGTCCAATTTCGAGAGTACATTTGTATGGGGGCTAGGTGAAATAATGGACCGATTTCAGCCAGTTTCAATAGACTTCGTCCTTGGGCCGTAGAAATAATATATACCAAATTTGATCGAAATATCTTCAAAATTGCTGTACTCTGCGCACAAGGTTTACATGGACAGCCAGTCAACCAGACGGACGGACGTTTAATCGACTCAGAAAGTAATTCTGTAGGGTGGTGTAGGGTATAAAAATCAACTAAATATTTGATACTTTATAGAAAACTAAAAGTAAAAATCATGCATTTAAGGGTTAACCCTAAACTTCCTAATAATGTAAATTAGTTAAGTAATAAAAATTTTTAAAAAATTAAATTGCTTTATTACTTTGTTGAAGTTTCTAAATATAAACTTCTGAGACCATTGGAATCGATCCGCACAAAATTTGTAAAATTTATGGAAAAATGTCTTGTTTCGGAAGAACATTTATATGGCAGCTTGGTAAAATTATGGACCGATTTTTAAAAGATTCAAGAGACTTCGTCCATGGCCAAATTTTTTCGAAATATCTTCAAAATTGTGAACTGTACTTTGCGTAAAAATTAATGACGGATGGACGATAAAGCTAGATTAAACAATTTAGAATCATCTGTTTTGAGAAATATATAAAGGAAGAATTTACCAAAGTGTATCATATAATCCTAAATGTTTGTACTAAGGAGTTAGATCGAAAAAAATCTTAACATTCATAAATTATAATAAAAAGGAAACCACTGAACCTAAAGTTTTAATTTGATTGAAATTATTTTTACAACTTACAAAAAATATTATTTTTATAGTTGTAATTAATAGTGATGAATTTATAAAGCTTTTCCGGAAACCCTTCCATTAAGGTTTTTATTGAGCTTTATTTCACTTTGCTCGAACAGGTAGTCCATCTTCGTTTAAAATCTACCACAGTTTTGGACACCTTTTTTGTGCTCTTCAATTCTCTTTTAATAAGAGCCCAATATCTCTCCACTGGCCTCAGATCCAGGCAGTTTGGTACAAATACCACATTATTATTCTTGTACCACTCAAGACCTTGATTACAGGATGCCAAATCAGGCCAAAAATAAGGGTGTCTTCTGAATGGAAACATCCTCTTTTGTAAACATTCATTGATGTAAATTTCGGTATTTATAAAACACTTTGTAACAAATGTTTGGCTTCTTTTGCCGCAACTGCATATTGATATCCATACCAAGAACTTTTTGTGAAAATTTTCTGGTTTTGGGTTCTAAACTTTTCTACATCATTCCCTCGAGCATCAGCAACATAAAAATATAGACTCGGAAGCTGCGAAAAAAAATTTTCATTATGCAGCATGTATATTTGTATACCCTTCGCCACTCATGGCGATATAGCCATGTCCGTCTGTCCGTCTATATGTTGAAATCCACTTTCCGTAGCCCCTAAATAACTTATATATATGATTCATGGCTGAGATATAAGGAAAAAAACAGAGAAAACCTCGATTTTTGACCTATTTTTTATCTAAATCTGGATTACTAAGTCATTAATATAGACAATATGGATCTAATGATAGATATTTTAAAGTCCATTGCAAGGATGTATATAAAGCTATAGTAAGTTGGTCCTGCATTGGGTCAAATTCGGGAAAAATATTTTTAACTGGAATTTTTCAACAAAAAAAATTACGAGGTCCGACCAATAAATTTTGATAGAGGTGACAACAAAAAAGACACGTGTATCGGCGTTTTGAATGTTTACATCTGAATTTCATTTGAGGGTGGGTTAAAGTTTCCCAACTCTGGCACATTCTTATTGTTAATCGTCATAAGAAACCATGTGATCCTTACATTTTACGTATAAAATGTGTTCAGCAAATTTATGCAAAATGTTAGGGAGAATATTTTTGTAGAATATGTTAACCCTCTAAATCCTCCTTAAATACCTGTTTTAATGGTGTTTGTTGCTCTTTTTTAAAAGAAGGACAAAAAAGACCCACGTCTTGGGGATTTAGAGGATTAACATATTCTACAAAAATGTTCTTCGTAACATTTTACATAAATTTGTTGAATACATTTTATACCTCAAATGTTCTTTAAAATAAAATTCTTAATAAATGCGAAATTAACCCTATGCTCTCTTTTGTTATGTCTTTTTTCTGACTTTCTGGTTGAATTTTCCGTTTTGATGTATTCAGGGACTTATAGTAAAATTTCACGTATAATTTTTTTGCAGAACAGTTTAACCCCTTAAAACCCTGTTTTAATGGTGGTTTTTGCACTTTTTTTAAAAGAAGGACAAAAAAGACCCATGCCTTGAGGATTTAGAGGGTTAACATATTCTACAAAAATATTCTCAGTAACATTTTGCATAAATTTCGTGAACACATTTTATACCTAAAATGTAAGGATCATATGGTTTCTTATGATTAACAATAAGAATGTGCCAGAGTTGTTAAACTTTAACCCGCCCTCAAATGAAATTCAAATGTAAACTTTCAAAACGCCGATACACGTGTCTTTTTTATTTGTCGCCTCTATCAAAATTTATTGGTCGGACCTTGTAATTTTGGAAAAAAATTTATTTTATTGTACAGTGTTATTTTTCCAACAAAAATTTTTTTTTTAAAATTAAAAAAAAAAATTTAAGAAAAAAAATTTGCAAAAAACTCTTTTAAAAAAAATTTCGAAGGAAAAAAATTTAAAAAATTTTTTTATAAAAAAATTTCAAAAAAAAAAACTATTTTGTTTACCTAACAATATTAAAAAACACAATATTTTGAAGTATAATTTGGTGAAGGGTATCCAAGATTCGGCACAGCTCTCTTACTTATTGTTATTAAATTTTTGGCCTCTAAATTTTTAGCAGAGTTTCTGCATTTAAAACTGCATTGGCTTTAACTTTTCGTACCAATTAGTCCTAGTACTGAGCTAACCGGACTGCTTTCCTATCGGATGTGTTGGGAGCTCTTTTGAAAATGCTTTCTATTTATTGGCTTTAGAAACATAATGTGGACCATTACTTCTACATGAACCAGGTTTTCTACCAACGGACAAGTTCTCCCGATACTGTTTAATAACAAAGTGCAACACGAAACAAGTAAAAAAGTATGGTCGGTCAAGCCCGACCATATAATACCCTACACCAAGTAAATGAGTAAAAATATGTTTCTTTTAAAATATCAATAATTTATATTCGTGAGTGATTTTCGGAAGTGGGCCTTATATGGGGGCTATGACCAATTATGGACCGATCACCATAAAATTAGGTCGTGTGATTTATGTCTATATGAAAGTTTACTATGTTGAATTTTGTGAGTATACCAACAATTTCAAGTGATTTAAGCACGATAAAGTGATTTTCGAAAGCGCGTCTATATGGGAGCTATGACTAATTATGGACCGATCGTAACAAAATTTTGTGACATGAATTTTGTATATATAAAACTTATTTGGAGCGAAATTTGTGTAGATACATATATAAATTAAACATTTATGACCGATAAAGTCCAATTTCGAGAGTATATTTGTATAGGGGCTAGGTGAAATAATGGACCGATTTCAGCCAGTTTCAATAGGCTTCGCCTTGGGCCGAAAAAGTAATATGTACCAAATTTGATCGAAATGTCTTTAAAATTGCGACCTGTACTCTGCGCACAAAGTTTACATGGACAGCCAGCCAACAAGACGGACGAACGGACGGACATCGTTTAATAATTTTTGGGCGTTACACACATCTGCACAAACGCATAATACCCTCCCCACTATGGTGGTGTAGGGTATAAAAATAAATAACCATATACGGATAGTTATTTTGAAGAAAATACCAAAACAAAAAAGCTCATATCTTGCAAACAGTTAGGAATTTTGATTTGCTCTCTGAGACAAAGTTGTAGCCCTTGTCATAAAGAGCAAAGATCAAAATCACAAAAAAACTTCAAAAAATTCGAAATAAATTTAGAAATAAATTTTTATTAAGGCTGCCTAAAAGTATGCTTTAGTTTATAATAATTTAATAGTTAATGTCCCAAACCATTTAATTCCTTTAGTTTTTTCTTATTAACTAACTTATATTGACCTACCTAAACAGTGTTAAGAATTATTCATATGCTCTATAAAGTTGTTTACTGAGATCTTAGGTACATTTTTGTAGTTGATTGTTTCCTTGAATTTTGAACGGTTTGATACCTATGGACCTGAACAGGGAAAAAAAGTAAAAAAAATATCTAATATTTTAAAGTTTTTTGATTTTGATCTTGAAGATGAAGTTTTTTTGATTCATAAGTTCACAATTGTTGTTCTTTATGACAAGGGCTACAGCTTTGCCTCAGAGAGTAAATCAAAATTCCGAACTATTTGCAAGATATAAGCCTGAGAATATGATCACTTTTTTGCAAAAATGACACCGAGACCCCAAATCTTTGGGAGCCCATAAAAAAAGTGCATGACTTTGGGTCATTTATCACGTAGTGGTGTCCGTATATGGTTATTTTTCCATGACTCACTCCATGACCGTGTAACATTGGAATCAGTTTGACGGCAGACTTTTGATTGTTTGGCCAACTTTTTGTAGGACCAAGTTGGGTTTTGTTGAAAAATAACGTAATTGACATAAACAAATCAAATAGTACTTGGGTTAAAAATTTTAAGGAAAAACGTTTGTCAAGGTTTTTTTGATTTCACTCCTTAGATGGATCATGGTTGGAATGATTAAGTTATTTCTTAAACTGAAGATTATAAGAGTTGATGAAAAGTCCAGGTCCCACTGTCAATAAATAGACCGTCATGGTTTACCCCCTATTGTAGCCGTATTACGTACTTGTCATGCATTACTACTTACATGTGCATGTCCATAAGTGCTATATAAATATGATATTATTTATTCATGCATATTAAAACAACAACAACAACAATTACAACACCACAACTACTTACTACAAGAACATTTAAGTTGAAACAATTTATTTAATATTTACTCCATCATAGTTTTACAAACATAATGCCAAAACACCCTTGAAAAACAAACAAACTCTGAAAAAAAGTACTCGTTAAGTACCAATTTCGTGTACCACTTAAAATATGTAAATTTATTTTGATTCACCTTCGTACTCAACTCCCCCAATACAGCCGATTGTGAGAATTTAATTCAAGTAGTAGATATTTATATGTGTGTGTGAGTGTGTCAGGAGTCTATTATTTTCCAATTCTATGGGTAGAGTTGTTCTAGAAAGTAGCACAACAAAAATTACTAATATGTAGCGCAAGTTTGTGGTAGTTCCTGGCATGATAAGTTTTCCCCTCCTTCCATTTCCTTTATTTATTTTCCCTCCTTTTTTTATAACATTTTTTATTATTTTACTAGATTTTTTTTATCGTTTGCTTGTCTTTTACTTTGTAGTTTTATTAAACTACAAAAATTACTTCTTTTATAACTTTTTCCATGGGTTAGGGAGTTGTATTAAGTTCGTCGAAGGAATGGTAATTAAAGGGAATATTAAAAAGGGGAATTTTTTAAAAGGTTAGCAGGGACCTAAAGGCTCCTGGAAAATTGGCTGTATAACAGATTTTTTTTATAGGATATAGAATATATCTATTTGTAAATAACAGTTATTTTTATTGAAAACATTTTATAAATCCGTTTTTTTAATAAACTAATTTATGTATAACAGTTTCTTCTATGGAAAATTTTCTGTATAACAGTTTTTTTATATAACAGATTTTGAAAATTTTGTGTATAACGGATTTTGTATATCCCTTATACACAAAATCTACGTAAAAATTCTATAAATTTTCTATAGAAAAACTGTTATACTGGGAATTTCCGTAGAGGAAACTGTTATACAAATAATATTCTATAGCGAACACAAAACTGTTATACAGTTATTTCTATTGAAAACATTTTATAAAACCGTTTTTTATAAACAAATTTATGTATAACAGTTTCTTCTATGGAAAATTGCCTGTATAACAGTTTTTTTATATAACAGATTTTGAAAATCGTCGTTAAAATTCTATAAATTTTCTATAGGAAAAACTGTTATACTGGGAATTCTATAGCGAACACAAATTTTTCAATAAAAAATCTTTTATATAAAAAAAAACTGTTATACAGGCAATTTTCGATAGACAGATTCAAAAATATGACACTTATAAAACTCAGTCCTTCAGAAATATTGCACTTTTTAATTTTTTATTTTTTGTATAAATTTTCTTAAGATTTTATTCAACAACAAGTCATTGGTTCAGACTTACTTACATTTTATACTAAAATATGAAAAAGTGCAATATTTCTGAGGGACTGAGTTTTAAAAGTGGCATATTTTTGCATCTAATTGAGATATTGAATTGAAATTTTTTTTGTAAAACCAAAAATAACTTATCTAAACAAAAAAAAAATAGTTCGGAATAAATCGTTTCTAATAATTGCAATCCTACTAAAATTTTGATATAAATTTATGGTTTTAGAAACTCAATAAATATGTAATATGTAATAAAATCTTTATTTATAAACAAAACTGAATGAAATTTTGAACGTTTTTTAAATTTGTTGATCTAAATAACAAAATGTAAAAAACCTTGCCAAAAGGTCAAAGGGAATCCCGCTATTCCTAAAAATTGAATCCCAAAAATGGTATTTTTTACAATTTTACCCAAAGGGTCCACAATTCCTTCCAGACTGGGAAAATACTTTGGGGATAAATAGGGAACACATTAAAGTTTCTAAAGCTGCTTTCCATTTTCTGATTCCTGCTTTGGGATTTTGGAACATGTGGCTGAAAGAAATTGAAATTTTGATAAAAAAAATTGGTGAAATTCCGAGGAGCGTAGGGGTGACATATTCGGAAAATTGGATATGTTGTTTATACCAAAATGTTCTTCGTAAAGATACCTTACAGAAAAACATAAAATTGTTATATATTCTTAAAGAAAAAGTTTTTTTAATAAAAAAACAGTTAAGTCACCTTTTTGCCCAAAAAACAGCAAAAATCTACTATTTTTTGAATTTTTAAATTGAAAATCGTTTATTTTTGGATTCATAATTGATATTGCTCTGAAATCATTTGTAGATTATTTTAGATCATGTCCATTCGGTCCAAAAGTACGACCTATATTTTTAAAAAAGCGGAACAAGGGTAATGGCAAAATTTTAAAATTTCAATTTTGAAATGCCTATAACTCGGCAATTATAAGAGATAAATAGCACATGCAAGCGTGTTTTTGCAAGACCTAGCCGAGTGCTTTCCCAAAATATAAAAATCTTTGAAATCGCATGGGAAACTTTGTGTTTAAAGTTCAAACATTTTACATGTCGAAGGTACCCTACTTTGAGCCGTCATAGCGCCGCCCCTGGATAATTTGTACGACCCATTTTAAGAACTTAAATTCGAATACTCCATGGCTAAGCCCGCGTCAAAATTTATCCCAATCCCACTAGCCGTTTAGAAATGAAAGATTTATTTAAAAAAAATTTTGATTCTGTCCCACTGTGCACTCTTAAAAACAGCGACAGCGTTAGACATGGAACACCCCAAAATGGGCTGACATTGTTTTGTTGTAAAATGGACTCTTGTTGATTTGGGCAATAAAGGATTTACGGTTGTATGGTGTCATCTTCTAAAATAAATATAAACATAATCCCCTAGGACTATGACATAAAGCCGGGACGCACTAACCTTGTTAATACGCCTTGAAAATTGAATTTTGAGTTTTGAATTTGATTATTTTGACAATTGAATATACAATTGTCGTTATTGGTTGAATTTCAAATACAAAAATTATTGAATAGATAATTTTCGTAATCGAAACTCAAAAAATAACAAAAATGTGTTTTCAATTACGAAAATTATCTATTCAATAATTTTTGTATTTAAAATTCAACCAATAACGAAAATTGTATATTCAATTGTCAAAATAATCAAATTCAAAGCTCATAATTCAATAGAAAATATCAAGAAATTTTGTTTTTGAGCAAATGAATACTTGATTTAATTATGAAATAATTGAAACCAGTTCAATATTTGAATTGAAACGGCTTAAGAAATAGTTTTTTCTGTGTATGTCTACCTAAAGGGTCGTTCAACGGAGATGGCTCTGCATGAGGTTGTACGGACCATTGAGAGATCACTCGAATTTAAACAATGATCTAGGTGCTGAAAACTCTATCAACCGTCTTGGAAACAGCAATAATTCAAAACAACGTAGACGTGGAACGCCCCAAGGTGTGTTGCCGATTCTGTTGATTTGACCGATAAAGGAACTAAGACTGTTGCTTATGCGGACGATGTGGAATTGATAGTTCCAGGGGATAGAGTGGGCATTAAGCTGGATTACTCCCTTACTGAAGTCAGGAGAAAATTCTTTCAATTAATCAAAATATTTAACACACAAATTTAAATAACTGTTATTTTGAAAACGAGTTACAAAGTAACTAACTCCCTCTGTGAATTACTTCTATTTATAAAAAGCTAATTGAAAAGTGTATCTAAAATTCACCTATGCTGACATTTAACTAACTCCCAATGCAATTTAACTTGAGCAGACTACGAAGAATAACAAAAGAAAATTGTTAGTTTTATTGTTTTTCTTAGCTTTTAAAAGTTGAATGAAAAACTTTTCTACTTATACTCACGTAGCAGAAATACATACATAAATACGTACATATGAATATAAATAAGAATTTGAATACATATACTATTTAAACATACAGCTATTTGAATACATTTAAAGTTATATTTGAAAAAGGAAATGTTATTATAACTTTAAAAGGTATCATTGTTATTTATGATTGTGCCTTTATTGTGTTAGACAATCAATATTTTACTGTAATAGAAATATATTACTTTAGGTTAAGGCCACTTTTACTGTAAACTACTATAGTTCTATAGATTACTTATTAGATCAGAAATAACTTTATGTAACGGGTTTAAAACTAGTCCCATTATAGATCCTACTAGTTCCTACGGTAATTATTTCAAACTAAAATCATTGATTACATAGGGCAACAAAATCTAAAAAAATTTATAGGCTTTTACACCACTACACAATTTTGATGTATTGTGGTCCAAATTTTAAATTTTATGAAGAAGTTTTTTGGAAATTTTTTTTGGAAAATTTTGTATTTTTTTAGACGTTTCTCCACATAATTTATGATAACTCAAAAAGGGTTGGTCCGATATTATTAAAATAAACTTTGAAAAGTTTAAATTTACATAACCTTTAATCCGTTTATATATTGCGTTTTAATCGGCTCAGTAGTTTCGGAGTTATTATTACAAATTGAAGCAAAAAATATATTTTTTATGTGAAAATAGCTTTTACGTGAATAAATAAGCGAATTCATTTAATTGTGAATAAATTCGAAAATAATCAATCGATTTTTATGATTGATATCTCATTTTGTTTTTATTACATGTGTTTTTGCGATAAAGCATTAAATCTAAACAATTTCCGCCGCATTATATTTTTCATGATTTTTTAAAACAAAAAAATTATTATATTTTCACATAAATAATATATTTTTTGCTTCAATTTGTTAATATAACTCCGAAACTACTAAGCCGATTGAAACGCAATATATATGTGAAAATTTGTAAACAGCATGGGGAAAATATTTTCAAAATGCAATCCATCGAAAGAAGAACCTTAACTACTCAATTTTATGTATATCAAAAAAAAAGTAAAATTTTGTGAAAATGAGCAAATTCACTAATTTGTGAATAAATTCGAAAAGATTTAATCGATTTTTATGATCGATATCTCATTTTGTTGCTATTATATGTGGCTTTGTGTTAAAGTAATAATTCTGAACAATTTCTGCCGTTTTCGATTTTTCATGATTTTTTTAAAACACATAAAATTGCTATTTACTCGTAAAAAATATATTTTTTGCTTCAATTTGTTATTATAACTCCGAAACTACTGAGCCGATTAAAACGCAATTAAAACAGATTAAAGGTTGTGTAAATTAGAACTTTTCCGAGTTAACTTCAATAATATCGGCCTAGCCCTTTTTCAGTTATCATAAATTATGTGGAGAAACGTCTAAAAAAAATTCACAATTTTACAAAAAAAAAAAATTAAAAAAAAACTTCTCCATAGAATTTAAAATTTGGATCATATTTGTACTACTGAAACCACAATACATCTAAATTGTGTAGTACATAGTTTAAAAAGCCTCTAAAATTTTTTCGATTTTGTTGCCCTGTTTCGTGATATTAATATTGTTTGTACGTAAGCTCTCTAGGGTGAAATAGAACATTCATGTTTTCCTTTGATCATTCATGAGTCTTCTAGAAGATGGCACTGTATATATAAATAGTAACAGCAAGTTGTCAGTGAGACAGTAAATCGTAGGAGTTTTTTGAGTTAACATCAGCAGTATAACCAATGTATTCTTGTAAATTCTGAGGTGTGATTTTAAAGTATGTATTATTTAAAAGAGATTGACTGTTTAAATTGTTGTGTAAACATAAATAAATAAAGAGATGTTACAATTTTTAAACTACTGATAGCTTTTATTTGCAATTATTTAAAGGAAATAAACCACCGTTTTTAAAAGGTAACAATAACATGAAACTTAAGACTTTTTGCAGTTTCAAAGTGAAAGTTAAAATTTTCCATTTTTGCTTAAAAACTAAAAAACATTTAAAGGGAGAAAAACAATATTAAATGAAATTGTTATTAATTCCTTGATATGCATTATGAAAGGTACATTTGTAAACCTTTAATGTAGTTGACAACGTATAACAAAGTTGTAATACAAACAATTTTTTAAAAAAATCATAAAAAAGAAATACGTGTTTTACATTTTAAAATAACCCAACACCAATTCAGTATTCATAGCAATAAAATGTAATTTTACCTCAAAAATTTATTTTATTAATGAAAAAATAACCACTCTCACACATGTGTTAACCTCTTTCAAAAACACATTAGCAACCACCCTGCCTGCTGGCCTGCTCTTCCCTTCCTTAAGATTACAATCACCAATCTCATTTGAGTCCATTATGAGTATGTTTCTTGTTTTTTTTTTATTAACAAAAATATCAAATTTCATTTGAAATGAAATTTATGGTCAACCATAAGAACACAAATCGATTATAATACTCCAGAATAGCACTACAACACTTTGGTTTGCAGTTTAAGCACATTTCAGCACATGGTCTGGTTTCCTAAATTGCAATTTCCCATTGACTTTCGGTTGTTGTTTGCTTCCTTCTTGTTTTTATGACGTTTCAATGTGGTCATAAGTTTTACTGGGATTCATAAACATAAATTATTTGTTAATGTTTATTTACAGTTTTATTATTTGGTTTTCTTCTTTTTTTTTAATATAAATATGAGATTTGCATGGGTTTCTTTTTTTCTGGTAGACAAGGGTAAAAAGATTTATGCAAGTTTAGCAAAAAAAAAAACACAAAATTGAAAATTTGTTTAATGCAAGGTTATTAGACTGATACAAGATGTTAGGGGGAAAACATTTAGCAACACCAAATTGTATCTGTTTTATCAAGCTATGAAAATCTGATTTGCTCCCATCAAATACAGAGCATTACCTTAGCGCTATGGATATTGGGCTTTGGTGTCGATTCGGCTGGTTAGTCGGGCTTCACATACGATCTCTTACGCTTCGGGTTATCGTAATAGATCCATTTTTCACCGCAAGTAATGATTCGATGCAAAAATAATACTGCATGAATTCAAATTCTAGTTCAGTTCTAATTCAGTTCAGTTCTAGTTCAGTTCTAGTTCAGTTCTAGTTCAGTTCTAGTTCAGTTCAGTTCTAGTTCAGTCTAGTTCAGTTCTAGTTCAGTTCTAGTTCAGTTCTAGTTCAGTTCTAGTTCAGTTCTAGTTCAGTTCAGTTCTAGTTCAGTTCTAGTTCAGTTCTAGTTGAGTTCTAGTTCAGTTCTAGTTCAGTTCTAGTTCAGTTCTAGTTCAGTTCTAGTTCAGTTCTAGTTCAGTTCTAGTTCAGTTCTAGTTCAGTTCTAGTTCAGTTCTAGTTCAGTTCTAGTTCAGTTCTAGTTCAGTTCTAGTTCAGTTCTAGTTCAGTTCTAGTTCAGTTCTAGTTCAGTTCTAGTTCAGTTCTAGTTCAGTTCTAGTTCAGTTCTAGTTCAGTTCTAGTTCAGTTCTAGTTCAGTTCTAGTTCAGTTCTAGTTCAGTTCTAGTTCAGTTCTAGTTCAGTTCTAGTTCAGTTCTAGTTCAGTTCTAGTTCAGTTCTAGTTCAGTTCTAGTTCAGTTCTAGTTCAGTTCTAGTTCAGTTCTAGTTCAGTTCTAGTTCAGTTCTAGTTCAGTTCTAGTTCAGTTCTAGTTCAGTTCTAGTTCAGTTCTAGTTCAGTTCTAGTTCAGTTCTAGTTCAGTTCTAGTTCAGTTCTAGTTCAGTTCTAGTTCAGTTCTAGTTCAGTTCTAGTTCAGTTCTAGTTCAGTTCTAGTTCAGTTCTAGTTCAGTTCTAGTTCAGTTCTAGTTCAGTTCTAGTTCAGTTCTAGTTCAGTTCTAGTTCAGTTCTAGTTCAGAAATATAGGAAAAGGTCTTAGCCAATATTTTGAACAAATTTATATTGTACAAATGTTACAAAATAAAAACTTTCACTTTAAACTCTATTTAAACTCTATTGTGAAAGGGTTATTATAAATTTTATCTGAGATAAATTGCGTTCGTTACGAAGTCCTCAGTCCTTAGAAAATGTTAAACAAATTTCCGCTATTTGTATTAAACTATTTCAAATTAAATTAATTTAATCTTAGCTACAACAATTTATTAAGAACTAAAAGACATAAATTCAAATTTCAATACACAACTGCTTCTTTAATTCAGCCCTGTCGCCCTTATTGTGTATGTATCTGCTGACATATATTTCGTTTATTTTGTTTTTTGTTATTGTTGTAGGTCACCTTGGCGTAATAATTTAATTTGACCCAAAAAAAAGAGAAAAAAGGAAACAAAACAGAAAAAATATTAAAGAAGAAAATGGAAAAATAAATTGTACATACATAAGAGTACATTCATACATACATATATACCAAGCATTAACCCATCTCTCCGCTCGTTTAAGCAACGTGCAACTCTGGGTTTTGCTGGTGTTTTGTTGAAGAGCAACAAATACAACAGCAACCAGGATGACGCACGTGACACTTGTACAACATTTGGGTCACATAAATAATATTTTCAAATTATTTTCAATTACCATTTTGTAATAAATAAAAAAAGAAAAATTGCTGCCAAGAGTTTTATCGAGAAGCAGGCAGTTAGTTGTTTAAAATAATTTCCGTTACTTGTTTTTTTTGAATTATTATTTTATTTATAAGGATTCTTTTTGGTTTAATTTCTATTTTTTTTATGTTAAGTAATCAAATAAGAGCAAAAGAAGGAAGAGGGTTGTAAATAGTAGCAGCAGCAAATATAAATATAATTTACTTTGCAACACTTTCAATAAGTTGTTATTAATTTATTGTGAACTGAAGCGTAATAATATGATTTCTTTATATTGAAAATGTATGATTGAGAACTCCAATAAACGTTTGATTTGTCCTTCTGTCATTCCAATTTTCATCTTTAAGTTCAACAACAGAATATAAGATTATAAGAAAAAACTTTTGTTTCCAATAAACTCAAATTCCACCCTTGACTAAATATGGGTCTTCTTTGTTTTTTCTTTAATTTTTGCCTTAAAAAGAACTTTATTTCAAACGGAGTAATAATTTGTAAGACTAGAAAAATACATTATTTTTTTTATGGAAAAATAACCGTTGTATTCATGTTCATAAGATATTTTAGGATTCCGAAAGTTGATTTCAACAAATAGCAGGAAAGAACAAAAAGTACCATTTGTGGAACTAGAACAAAACTAGAACAGAACTAGAACAGAACAGAACAGAACTAGAACTAGAACTAGAACTAGAACAGAACCAGAACAGAACTAGAACAGAACTAGAACATAACTAGAACAGAACTAGAACAGAACTAGAACAGAACTAGAACAGAACTAGAACAGAACTAGAACAGAACTAGAACAGAACTAGAACAGAACTAGAACAGAACTAGAACAGAACTAGAACAGAACTAGAACAGAACTAGAACAGAACTAGAACAGAACTAGAACAGAACTAGAACAGAACTAGAACAGAACTAGAACAGAACTAGAACAGAACTAGAACAGAACTAGAACAGAACTAGAACAGAACTAGAACAGAACTAGAACAGAACTAGAACAGAACTAGAACAGAACTAGAACAGAACTAGAACAGAACTAGAACAGAACTAGAACAGAACTAGAACAGAACTAGAACAGAACTAGAACAGAACTAGAACAGAACTAGAACAGAACTAGAACAGAACTAGAACAGAACTAGAACAGAACTAGAACAGAACTAGAACAGAACTAGAACAGAACTAGAACAGAAATAGAACAGAACTAGAACAGAACTAGAACAGAACTAGAACAGAACTAGAACAGAACTAGAACAGAACTAGAACAGAACTAGAATAGAACTAGAATAGAACTAGAACAGAACTAGAACAGAACTAGAACAGAACTAGAACAGAACTAGAACAGAACTAGAACAGAACTAGAACAGAACTAGAACAGAACTAGAACAGAACTAGAACAGAACTAGAACAGAACTAGAACAGAACTAGAACAGAACTAGAATAGAACTAGAATAGAACTAGAACAGAACTAGAACAGAACTAGAACAGAACTAGAACAGAACTAGAACAGAACTAGAACAGAACTAGAACAGAACTAGAACAGAACTAGAACAGAACTAGAACAGAACTAGAACAGAACTAGAACAGAACTAGAACAGAACTAGAACAGAACTAGAACAGAACTAGAACAGAACTAGAACAGAACTAGAACAGAACTAGAACAGAACTAGAACAGAACTAGAATAGAACTAGAATAGAACTAGAACAGAACTAGAACAGAACTAGAACAGAACTAGAACAGAACTAGAACAGAACTAGAACAGAACTAGAACAGAACTAGAACAGAACTAGAACAGAACTAGAACAGAACTAGAACAGAACTAGAACAGAACTAGAACAGAACTAGAACAGAACTAGAACAGAACTAGAACAGAACTAGAACAGAACTAGAACAGAACTAGAACAGAACTAGAACAGAACTAGAACAGAACTAGAACAGAACTAGAACAGAACTAGAACAGAACTAGAACAGAACTAGAACAGAACTAGAACAGAACTAGAACAGAACTAGAACAGAACTAGAACAGAACTAGAACAGAACTAGAACAGAACTAGAACAGAACTAAAACAGAACTAGAACAGAACTAGAACTGAACTAGAACTGAACTAGAACTGAACTAGAACTGAACTAGAACTGAACTAGAACTGAACTAGAACAGAACTAGAACAGAACTAGAACAGAACTAGAACAGAACTAGAACAGAACTAGAACAGAACTAGAATAGAACTAGAATAGAACTAGAACAGAACTAGAACAGAACTAGAACAGAACTAGAACAGAACTAGAACAGAACTAGAACAGAACTAGAACAGAACTAGAACAGAACTAGAACAGAACTAGAACAGAACAGAACTAGAACTAGAACAGAACTAGAACAGAACTAGAACAGAACTAGAACAGAACTAGAACAGAACTAGAACAGAACTAGAACAGAACTAGAACAGAACTAGAACAGAACTAGAACAGAACTAGAACAGAACTAGAACAGAACTAGAACAGAACTAGAACAGAACTAGAACAGAACTAGAACAGAACTAGAACAGAACTAGAACAGAACTAGAACAGAACTAGAACAGAACTAGAACAGAACTAGAACAGAACTAGAACAGAACTAGAACAGAACTAGAACAGAACTAGAACAGAACTAGAACAGAACTAGAACAGAACTAGAACAGAACTAGAACAGAACTAGAACAGAACTAGAACAGAACTAGAACAGAACTAGAACAGAACTAGAACAGAACTAGAACAGAACTAGAACAGAACTAGAACAGAACTAGAACAGAACTAGAACAGAACTAGAACAGAACTAGAACAGAACTAGAACAGAACTAGAACAGAACTAGAACAGAACTAGAACAGAACTAGAACAGAACTAGAACAGAACTAGAACAGAACTAGAACAGAACTAGAACAGAACTAGAACAGAACTAGAACAGAACTAGAACAGAACTAGAACAGAACTAGAACAGAACTAGAACAGAACTAGAACAGAACTAGAACAGAACTAGAACAGAACTAGAACAGAACTAGAACAGAACTAGAACAGAACTAGAACAGAACTAGAACAGAACTAGAACAGAACTAGAACAGAACTAGAACAGAACTAGAACAGAACTAGAACAGAACTAGAACAGAACTAGAACTGAACTAGAACTGGTAACAAGAGCAATATACCACTTATTTCTTTTATGAAAACAAAAAAAAATAAATAAAAAGGATACATATTCTGTTTCTCGTATACATACTCAACAGACAGATATACAAAAATGTTCAACAATGTCCACTCTTTAAAATTTGTTTTTGTATATTCATCTTTTTTCAAGTCCTTCTTTTTTATATAAAAAAAATCCACACAATTGATGATGAAATGTCGAGAAGAGAAAGTACACAAAAATCATAGTAGACACTTTTAAACAAGGGTCTATTATAAAACACCCACTCTTAGGCAAGAGTCATCAGGCTATAAACAAAGTGGAGGGGGGCTGGTGGTTTTGTCAGACACAAAGTGAAAGAGAGAAAGCGTGAATGAATAAAAAGGTATTGTATTGTTTGTATACAATAGTTACAGAACGTATGTATGGCTATGGGCATTAACAGTATTCGTTTTTAGATACAAGTACAAGTATTGGATGTGGTATGAAATTTTATTATATTTCTAAGAATATGTATTCTAAATAGATACTATTTGTTGTTGACTACAAAAAATCTAGGCAACTTTTATCCTTTATATGGACGCACTTCTTATGCTTGATATGTAAGTGAATGTTTAAGTGTGTGACAAGTGTAATTTATTCACTATTGTTGCCCAACTGCCATACTTTTCTTTACACCACAATGCGAAATAAAAATTAATAGAAGAAAACTACAAGCCTGAACAATTGTCTCGCCTAAACAGACGAGAGTTGTTAGAAAAGTTTAAAGAAACTTTTTAGTTGAATTCTTATAAATAAAATTTGCTATACAACTTAGAAATACACAGGAAATCTGGCAGCTGATTTAAAAAATATTGGAAAAGAGCTGAAAAACTCCCCTCGTAAACAAATTTTAATACAATATGTGTTACAGACTACATTTTTATTATCATTAATAGTTCTACTACTGCTACTTCTACTGTCTCCACTACTATTCGTAGCAGTTTTCCATTATTTTGCTAATTTTCTATGGCAAATTTTCATGTAAATAACCCAGTGGCATTTGCTATTCAGAGGCGTTTTATATTGGAAAAGAAATAAAAGGAAAAAATAGCAATGGACCTTTTTTAATACTGTTTTATTAAAGGGTAGTTTCGTTCTCAACTTCTTCTTAAATTTTTTTTCTTGTCTTTATTCATATCTTTTTTTTTGTAACCTCACAAATTGTCAAGAATTTAAAGGTAATTTAAATCTACTACAAATTTAAATTCAAATTTAAAATTTAAGATTTAAGTTAAATGTTTTTTCACACATAAAAATCTTTATTTCAGTTAGGTTTACAATAAATTGTTTCCAAAGAAATCTCAAAAACGGAGCTGTAAAGTCTGAAGATAGTGCAACTCAGACCTTGACCCGTCCGATCACTATTTGTTTCGATAGACACAGAATGCTCTCTCTGGGATACGCTTCGTTCTTGGATGAACAGTTCTTTTGACACGGAATCTATGATGATCAATTTTTAAGAACAATTCCGCCCAAAAATTTCAAGGGAGTTATTAGAAACTATCACCATGAGTCATCCCATTGGTAATTTCTACATTTTTCATTTGCGGCCCCTAAAAGTGTACTATATATTCTGGATCGTTATAGATAGCGGAGTCGATACAGACATGTCCGTCTGTATGCTGAAATCAACCAGGACAACCTAAGTTTTTGACCTATACCTGGATTATATAGACAATATGGATATCTAATGAGAGATATTACAAAGTGCTTTGCAACAACGTATATAGTAAGTTGGATCTACAAATTTTTTAACAAAAAATTTTTTTTTCTAAAAAATTAAATTTAAATTAAATAAAAAAAAAAAGTTTCCAAAAATTAAAAAACGTTCTTTACGCTGAATTAGCAAAATTGCGCGCAACTCCAAGTATGATCTGAATAAGCTACAATTTAAAATATAAATAGTCCTTACATTTGAAGTTATCTCTTTTAATTTAAGAGATATTTAGGTTTATTTATTTTTATACCCTTCATCTTCGTGAGAAGGGTATATATAAGTTTGTCATTCCGTTTGTAATTTCTACAATTTTCATTTCTGACCCTATAAAGTATATATATTCTGGATCCTTATAGATAGTGGAGTCGATTAAGCCATGTCCGTCTGTCTGTCTGTTGAAATCAATTTTCTGAAGACCCCAGATATCTTCGGGATCCAAATCTTCAATAATTCTGTCCGACATGCTTTTGAGAATTTTGCTATTTAAAATCAGCAAACTCGGTCCACAAATGGCCGAGATATGAGGAAAAAACCAAGACAACCTCGATTTTTTACCTATTTTTTATCTATATCTGGATTACTAAGTCATTAATATAGACAATATGGATATCTAATGATAGGTATTTCAAAGTCCATTGCAACGATGTAGATAAGGCTATAGTAAGTTGGACCTCCAATGGGTCAAAATCGGGAAAAATATTTTTTAACCCGAATTTTTTTTTCATCAAAAAATTTTTTTGTCATACATTTTTTTCCAAAAAAAAAAAATTTAAAAAAAATTTGAAAAAAACAATTTTTTAAAAATTTCGATAAAACTTTTTTTAAAAAAAATTAAAAAAAAATTTCAAAAAAATTTTTTTTGAAAAACAATTAAAAAACAAATTTAATTTTGTTTACCTAAAAATATTTAAAAAAATTTATTTTAAAGTATAATTTGGTGAAGGGTAATAAGATTCGGCACAGCCGAATATAGTTCTCTTACTTGTTTTTTCTTAAATTTGACTGACTTTAGCGACCTCTGGTGAAGTCTAAGAGAGTCAAATAGAACCAATTCCTACAAATTTATTTGAGCTGTGTTGTTAGCTATCGATCAACATACATATATTTTATCATATTTTGAGACCAAAACTTTTTTTTGATTTTTGTCTATGAGACAAAGCACCATGCGACATATCTAAAAAACTAAAAAAAGATCGAGCAAAGATTGTTGACCTTCTTAAGGACTATTTATATGTTAAATTTCAGCTCATTTGGATCTTAAATAGATTTTTTGCTATTTTTTATACCCTTCAGCTTCGTGAGAAGGGTATATATAAGTTTGTCATTCCGTTTGTAATTTCTACATTTTTCATTTCCGACCCTATAAAGTATATATATTCTGGATCCTTATAGATAGCGGAGTCGATTAAGCCATGTCCGTCTGTCTGTCTGTCTGTCTGTCTGTCTGTCTGTCTGTCTGTCTGTCTGTCTGTCTGTCTGTCTGTCTGTCTGTCTGTCTGTCTGTCTGTCTGTCTGTCTGTCTGTCTGTCTGTCTGTCTGTCTGTCTGTCTGTCTGTCTGTCTGTCTGTCTGTCTGTCTGTCTGTCTGTCTGTCTGTCTGTCTGTCTGTCTGTCTGTCTGTCTGTCTGTCTGTCTGTCTGTCTGTCTGTCTGTCTGTCTGTCTGTCTGTCTGTCTGTCTGTCTGTCTGTCTGTCTGTCTGTCTGTCTGTCTGTCTGTCTGTCTGTCTGTCTGTCTGTCTGTCTGTCTGTCTGTCTGTCTGTCTGTCTGTCTGTCTGTCTGTCTGTCTGTCTGTCTGTCTGTCTGTCTGTCTGTCTGTCTGTCTGTCTGTCTGTCTGTCTGTCTGTCTGTCTGTCTGTCTGTCTGTCTGTCTGTCTGTCTGTCTGTCTGTCTGTCTGTCTGTCTGTCTGTCTGTCTGTCTGTCTGTCTGTCTGTCTGTCTGTCTGTCTGTCTGTCTGTCTGTCTGTCTGTCTGTCTGTCTGTCTGTCTGTCTGTCTGTCTGTCTGTCTGTCTGTCTGTCTGTCTGTCTGTCTGTCTGTCTGTCTGTCTGTCTGTCTGTCTGTCTGTCTGTCTGTCTGTCTGTCTGTCTGTCTGTCTGTCTGTCTGTCTGTCTGTCTGTCTGTCTGTCTGTCTGTCTGTCTGTCTGTCTGTCTGTCTGTCTGTCTGTCTGTCTGTCTGTCTGTCTGTCTGTCTGTCTGTCTGTCTGTCTGTCTGTCTGTCTGTCTGTCTGTCTGTCTGTCTGTCTGTCTGTCTGTCTGTCTGTCTGTCTGTCTGTCTGTCTGTCTGTCTGTCTGTCTGTCTGTCTGTCTGTCTGTCTGTCTGTCTGTCTGTCTGTCTGTCTGTCTGTCTGTCTGTCTGTCTGTCTGTCTGTCTGTCTGTCTGTCTGTCTGTCTGTCTGTCTGTCTGTCTGTCTGTCTGTCTGTCTGTCTGTCTGTCTGTCTGTCTGTCTGTCTGTCTGTCTGTCTGTCTGTCTGTCTGTCTGTCTGTCTGTCTGTCTGTCTGTCTGTCTGTCTGTCTGTCTGTCTGTCTGTCTGTCTGTCTGTCTGTCTGTCTGTCTGTCTGTCTGTCTGTCTGTCTGTCTGTCTGTCTGTCTGTCTGTCTGTCTGTCTGTCTGTCTGTCTGTCTGTCTGTCTGTCTGTCTGTCTGTCTGTCTGTCTGTCTGTCTGTCTGTCTGTCTGTCTGTCTGTCTGTCTGTCTGTCTGTCTGTCTGTCTGTCTGTCTGTCTGTCTGTCTGTCTGTCTGTCTGTCTGTCTGTCTGTCTGTCTGTCTGTCTGTCTGTCTGTCTGTCTGTCTGTCTGTCTGTCTGTCTGTCTGTCTGTCTGTCTGTCTGTCTGTCTGTCTGTCTGTCTGTCTGTCTGTCTGTCTGTCTGTCTGTCTGTCTGTCTGTCTGTCTGTCTGTCTGTCTGTCTGTCTGTCTGTCTGTCTGTCTGTCTGTCTGTCTGTCTGTCTGTCTGTCTGTCTGTCTGTCTGTCTGTCTGTCTGTCTGTCTGTCTGTCTGTCTGTCTGTCTGTCTGTCTGTCTGTCTGTCTGTCTGTCTGTCTGTCTGTCTGTCTGTCTGTCTGTCTGTCTGTCTGTCTGTCTGTCTGTCTGTCTGTCTGTCTGTCTGTCTGTCTGTCTGTCTGTCTGTCTGTCTGTCTGTCTGTCTGTCTGTCTGTCTGTCTGTCTGTCTGTCTGTCTGTCTGTCTGTCTGTCTGTCTGTCTGTCTGTCTGTCTGTCTGTCTGTCTGTCTGTCTGTCTGTCTGTCTGTCTGTCTGTCTGTCTGTCTGTCTGTCTGTCTGTCTGTCTGTCTGTATGTCTGTCTGTCTGTCTGTCTGTCTGTCTGTCTGTCTGTCTGTCTGTCTGTCTGTCTGTCTGTCTGTCTGTCTGTCTGTCTGTCTGTCTGTCTGTCTGTCTGTCTGTCTGTCTGTCTGTCTGTCTGTCTGTCTGTCTGTCTGTCTGTCTGTCTGTCTGTCTGTCTGTCTGTCTGTCTGTCTGTCTGTCTGTCTGTCTGTCTGTCTGTCTGTCTGTCTGTCTGTCTGTCTGTCTGTCTGTCTGTCTGTCTGTCTGTCTGTCTGTCTGTCTGTCTGTCTGTCTGTCTGTCTGTCTGTCTGTCTGTCTGTCTGTCTGTCTGTCTGTCTGTCTGTCTGTCTGTCTGTCTGTCTGTCTGTCTGTCTGTCTGTCTGTCTGTCTGTCTGTCTGTCTGTCTGTCTGTCTGTCTGTCTGTCTGTCTGTCTGTCTGTCTGTCTGTCTGTCTGTCTGTCTGTCTGTCTGTCTGTCTGTCTGTCTGTCTGTCTGTCTGTCTGTCTGTCTGTCTGTCTGTCTGTCTGTCTGTCTGTCTGTCTGTCTGTCTGTATGTATGTATGTATGTCTGTCTGTCTGTCTGTCTGTCTGTCTGTCTGTCAGACAAATGTACATACATACCTATATACTAATTATAAAAAATAATAATGCATCCACAACAAAGGTGAAGGGTATATAAGATTCGGCATAGCCGAATATAGCACTCTTACTTGTTTAAAATAATATGAGACCCAAGGTGGCGTGTAATTTTGCTAATTACGCGTAAAGGGCGTTATTTACAACTTTGGTATCTTCGGTCCCAAATTTTCCGGCAAAAATGTTCGTAGAATATTTTAATCCTAAATATCCTTTTTAAAAGGACTTTCTTTGATTTTCTCGAAAAACGAGTCAAATTGACCCCTAAAGAGAGGAGCTAGAGAGTTAAAATCTTCCATTAAAATGTTCCCCATAAAATTCCACAATATAACTCTGACAATAAGAATTCTCTCACATATGAACTTACAATATTTTTTTCAGTTGGTATAATTCTTCCTTCGATAAAAAAACTAAAATTTTGACTCACTGTAAAAAAAAATTCAGACCAGCTGGACTATAAGTTTATTCTACAAAAGTGATCTAGTCAACATGCTCTTTCAGAATTATAGATTCACTATTCTGTTCCAATCAAAAAGTTTCAATTTGTTGAACCCATTAACACAAAGTCTGGTGTAAACTTATAGTTATACTGTCAGTTAAAATAATTTTTGTATGAAAACTGTCAGTTAAACTCTAGGTTAAAACATAACTATACATTGAGATAATGGCTGGTTTAAAATATTTTGCTATCAATGACTATTCAAAACTCATACGTGTTGTAGTGTGTTTTTAAATGAAACAAGCTGAGATAGTAAATATCGCTGGTATTGCAAAAAAGTTTCTTAAAATAATTTAATCAATATACCGTTGTAGCTACGGAAAAGTTGAACAACTCTTGAGATCATATCAATGCATTCTGAACGTATCTAGTCACTTTAAATAGCAAATAAATATCACTTTGTACCTTAACAATTTACGTTTTTACTATTTTTCGACGCTAAAACAAAGATTTTTTGTTAAAATAGTATGATCAAGTCCACACTTCTTGTTGTGCTAGATAGTCCTTGAGAAGATCTACAAAACTATGCTTTTATCTGTAGGTATCTCTTTTAGTTCAAGAGATATTTAAGTTTAATTTTTTTTTAAATTTTGCTTGATCTTTTTTTTGTATTTTATATATGATGGGCCTACGAAAGGTCGAAATTTGTTTTTTATATATGACGTATATTTGCGATAAAATTCTAAAGAAGATAAAACAAACCTGATAGCAATTATTTCGTCCCTATAAAAAGTTACACGCATCCAAAGTTGAAGCATCTTTTTATATATTTCAACTTTGTATGCGTGTGTTTTTTAAGTTTTTTCCCAAAAAAGTCCCCATATTTTTTCTTTTATAAAAAACTAATTTTCTTCGTGGCTATATACATATTTTTATGATCTGGAAAGAGAACTTAATGCAAAAACGTATAAAGTAAAATTTGACTAACTTAAGCGGGTATTGTACCCCCCAGCCCTATCCAAACTTGGCCAATTTTGAAACAAAATTTTAGGTTTGAGTAAAAAATTCTAAAAACGCAAAGCACCGATCCTCAAAAGCTCCTCATATTTGTATAGCTCTATATGTTGTTTATATACATACAAAACGTTTTTACTATCATACTGTAAATAAAGACAAAGCGGGCTATTTTCTAAAAAAAACTCAGTTTTTGGAACACATTTTCCCCGTTTTAGGAATTTCGATATTTGAACAAAGAAAGGCAACATTAGTGATTACATTGACTTAAGAACTTTTAGATCTATATTATTTCTAAATTTTATTGTGATGTCTGTAACTGTTCAAATTTTACATTAATTCAAAGTTTTTGTTTTTCTTGATGGAAAATCATCATTTTATAATATTGTTAGTTTTTAAGGTAAAATACGTCCGAAAAAACACAAAATTAATTCATTTCACTAAAATGTCAATCTCCAAGTCATAAGGTATCAAGCGATATCAAAAACTTATATAAAAAGCTTATATTTACTCTTCAGAAGCTCCACAAATCTTGCCCACTTTAAAAAATGTTCATGTTTTTTCATATCTTGCATCAAGCCGGTCTTGCTCAAGATTGGATAAAGTTATGCGCCCGGATCAATCCGATAATGATTTGCTCATTCTTCGTTATTCCAGCACAATGGAGAAGTATACACTCGAACATACATTTTTAACAAAAAATTTTTATTTTAGAGTCAAGAAATAGTAAAAAACTAAAATGTTTAAGCTACAAAGTGATTTTTGACAGCTATTTAGAATGCCTAGATATGTTCGGATTGCATTGATATGTTCACAAGAGTTACTCAGATTTACCGTAGCTACAACTTTGTAAAATATTGTTATTGAAAAATTAGGAGTCCCTGAAAGTTATTCTAAAAAAGTAAAAAAACAATTTTTCTTCCTATATTTTTTCAACAAAAGTGCACGAAAAAGCTATTTTTTTGGAAAATATTATTGCCATATAAAGTTAAGTCGTATCACAAGGACTGAAATAGCTGTAAACCAAAAACTGATGACACCTTTATTAGAGGCCCCACTGATTTTCAAAAACTTTGGGGGCCCATAAAAAACATCGGTCACAAAAATGGATAAACTGAGTATAGGGTTTTACTACCCTTTTGTAATAGAGTCGAGCCTATACTGTCATGATCTTGTATTTTTCCAAAAGTCTTCATTTGTTGCATAGTGTAATTGATTTGAATCTATAACGATGCAAAGTAAATATATACTTTATGGAGTCGCAATTGTAGAAATTACAAACGGAATGACAAACAAACCTTACAAATATAATTTATATTTATTACACAGTAACAAGGCGATATCTCAAAATTAAATTTCCGACAATTAAATTTAACAATTTGTCATAAAAATTATATGACCAGGTATTAAGATAAGTCCAACTGAATGTAGGGAACTTCCCTATTGCAAACCTTATTATATTTATAGAACTTTACTATATAATTCAAACGACTTATTGCAATACTACACGTTCAGTGGATAACAATACGATTTCAGTTAAATAAAATTTAAATCCAGAAAAAAATGTTGTGCTCAAAAACTTCAACACATTATTACTCTAAACAAGATGATATTTACAAAGTATTATCATCAATAACTCACCGTCAGGGAATATGTCAACGGGACATCCAAGGACGTTCTCTTCTACACTTGGCCATATTATACCAGAGTCAATCAATTATACAAATATATCAATATTTCCTGGAGGAGCAATTGTGATTGTGTAAATACTGATGAAAATTTAGTTGAAAATTTCAAAAAACTATTTAAAATTTACGATTATGACGGCGACACTGTACTACATAAAGCAGTCAAGTATAATTTGGTAGAATTCGTTAAAGTTGTTTTAAAGTTTTATGAAAAATTCAACCTGAATGTGGCGGACTATGAAAAGCTGGGTTCTGGTGATAATATTTTGCATTTGGCAATTACAGGAAATCATTTGGAAATGACAAAAACAATTATTGAAATGAAACCATCATTATTGCAGGTAACAAATTATGGCGGTCAATTGCCGCAGGAGGTGCCAAATCAAACTTTGAAAATGAGTATGTTACTGTTGGATATAGTGGAGCGAGATAAAAAGAAAGAAAACGATGAAAATTAAATATGTAACATATTAAAACAAAAATCAGCATATCGTTACCTTAATATAGAAAGGCCCTAACTCGTGTTTATTTTTAAGTCGAGATTTTTGACTAAATATTTATATGATATATGAGCGGACCATTTATCGAAATAAACGAAAGTCTGGGCTTACAAAAATACACGAGTTAAGGTCTTTGTCTATGTAAAATATTTTGTTTTCTTCTTAGTTATTGTACACAGAGAAAACAGATTCGTGATAGCAACCGAATTTGTTGCCATTCGAATGATTTTGTCTTAGTGACCGAATTTTACAGTTGTGGCTACAATATTTTGGAAGGGGCGACTAAAGTTTGGTTGCCACAACTGAAATTCTTCTTTATCAACTAACTTTCTGTTGTTAGAACTGAAAAGTTCTATGTGTGCAACCGAATCATTCGATTAGCAACAAATTCGGTTGCTATCACGAATCTGTTTTCTCTGTGTATATATGTATATATTGTATCTATATTATATTTAATGTTATATTTGATTTATCAGCCTATTCAAAAAAGCGGGCTTTTGTGAACAGGCATCCGAAATTTTTTCAATATAAAATTGGAAAAAGAAATAAAAAACTAGAAAAAGGTAAAAATTACGAAAAAAAAAGCACCGAACGTTTTAAGTTTTAAATAAATAATTAAGCAACATCTTGATTATTAAAATATTTAGCATAAACACCAGAAAACATGAATTCCCAATTTAAGTGTAAAAAATCCCCATTTTGGGAATTTGCTAAAAAGCCTCTAATTAATAATATTTCTATAAAATATCGTGGTTTAATTCAAATAAACAAAATTAATTATTATTTTACGACAAATGTATGCCAAATAAAACGAAAAATTAAAATTACTTCAAAAAAACGGGAACTTTTTTTATCATTTAAGGACTTTGGAAATTTGAAATTTATAAGAAAATAATTAAACAAAATCTTTATAAATAATATTTTAGCATAAACAACAAAAAACAAGAATTCCCAATTTAAGTGTAAAAATCCCCAATTTGGGAATTTGCTGAAAAAGGCTCCAATTAATGAAATTTTGTAACTAATATCATGTTTCAAATTAAATAAACACAATTAATTATTATTTTACTACAATTTTGTGCAAAATACAAGGAAAAATTCTAAATATTAATAAAAACGGGAACTTTTTTTTATCATTTAAGGACTTTGGAAATTTGAAATTTCTAACAAAATAATTAAACAAAATCTTTACAAATAATATTTTAGCATAAACAACAAAAAACACGAATTCCCAATTTAAGTGTAAAAAATCCCCATTTTGGGAATTTATTAAAAAAGGCTCAAATTAATGAAATGTATATCTTATATCATGTTCTAAATTAAATAAACTGAAGTAATTATTATTTTACTACAATTTTATGCAAAACAAGTAAGAGTGCTATATTCGGCTGTGCCGAATCTTATATACCCTTCACCAAATTATACTTCAAAATTTTAAATATTTTTAGGTAAACAAAATTTAATTTTTTTTTAGTTGTTTTTTTTTCATTTTTTGGAAAAAAATTTATTTTAAATTTTTTTTTTTTTAAATTTAAAATTTTTTTTTTTTTAAATTTTAAAATTTTTTTTTTGGTTTTTTAAATTTTTTTTTTTTGAAAAAAAAATTCGGGTTAAAAATTTTTTTTTAGTTGTTTTTTTTTCATTTTTTGGAAAAAAATTTATTTTAAATTTTTTTTTTTAAATTTAAATTTTTTTTTTTTTTAAATTTTAAAAATTTTTTTTTGGTTTTTTAATTTTTTTTTTTTTGAAAAAAAAATTCGGGTTAAAAATTTTTTTTCCCGATTTTGACCCATTGTAGGTCCAACTTAATATGGTCTTATATACGTCGTTGCAAATGTCTTTGAAATATCTATCACTAGCTGACCCGGTGCGCTTCGCCACCCCAATTAGAAGAAAGAAATAGTACTATCAAGTCTCATTTTGTGAATCTAATTGTAAATGTCTAATTTCATATTTCTGGGTCCATTATTATAGAAAATGCAAAATGTGTTCCTAATTTTAAATTTTTATGTTTATTATTATAAAATATTCAAAAAGTACCATTGCAATAAGGAAATAGTACCATTGATTATCACTTTTAAATTCGCATTCACTAAACCATAACCCGTCAAGCTTGAATTTTAGATTTGTATATCATTTCCTATATTATCAACTAATTTTGTTTCTATAATACTTAAGATTTAATAAATTATCACAAAACCGAAACCGATCGGTTTTTAATTTTTTAAAACCGAAACCTCGGTTTTGAAATTCTTCGATTTTTTGGAAAGTCTAGGTCCATTATTATAGGAAATTCAATAAAAGTACCATTAGAATATATAAAATGTACCAAAAATCCCCCACTTGTGGTTTCCCACTCACTCGGGTCCATATAAGCTTAATTTCATGGCTTTAGGTTCATTGGTGTAGAAATTACAAAAAGTACCATTCGAATAAAGAAAAAGTACCAAAAAGTCTCCCCTAGAATTCTAACTCACTTAGGACCATGTATGCTTAATTTCATGTTTTTAAGTCCATTGCTATAGAAAATTAAAAAAAAGTACCATTCGAATAAACAAAAGGTACCATGAGGTATCCGCTTGAATTTTCAATCACTTAGGACCATATACGCTTAATTTCATATTTCTAGGTCCATTATGTTATAGAAAATTCAAAAAGTACCATTAGAATATAGAAAAAGTACCAAAAAGCACCCACTTGTAGTTGCTCACCCACTCGGGTCCGTATAACCTTTATTTAATGTTTCTAGGTTCATTGGTGAAGAAATTACAAAAAGTACCATTTGAATAAAGAATAAGTACCAAAAATTCTCCCCCTAGACTTCTCACTCACTTAGGACCATATACATATGTTTAATTTCGTGTTTCTAAGTCCATTGTTATAGAAAATTCAAAAAAGTACCATTATAATATAGAAAAAGTACTAAAAAGTATACACTTGCGGATTCCCACTCACTCTGGTCCATATAACCTTTATTTTATATTTCAAGGTTCATTGGTGAAGAAATTACAAAAAGTACCATTCGAATAAAGAAAAAGTACCAAAAAGTCTCCCCTAGAATTCTAACTCACTTAGGACCATGTATGCTTAATTTCATGTTTTTAAGTCCATTGCTATAGAAAATTAAAAAAAAGTACCATTAGAATAAACAAAAGGTACCATGAGGTATCCGCTTGAATTTTCAATCACTTATGACCATATACGCTTAGTTTCATATTTAGGTCCATTATATTATAGAAAATTCAAAAAGTACCATTAGAATATAGAAAAAGTACCAAAAACAACCCACTTGTAGTTTCCCACTCACTCGGTTCCATATAAGCTTTATTTCATGTTTCTAGGTTCATTGGTGAAGAAATTACAAAAAGTACCAATCGAATAAAGAAAAAGTACCACAAAGTCTCCCCATAGAATTCTCACTTACTTAGGACCATATATGTTTAATTTCATGTTTCTAAGTCCATAGTTATAGAAAATTCAAAAAGTACCATTAGAATAAAGAAAAAGTACCAAAAAGTCTCCCCCTAGAATTCTCACTCACTTATGACCATATATGCTTAATTTCATGTTTCTAAGTCCATAGTTATAGAAAATTCAAAAAAGTACCATTAGAATATAGAAAAAGTACCAAAAAAACCCACACTTGTGGTTTTCCACTCACTCGGTTTATATATAAGCTTTATTTCATGTTTCTAGGTTCATTGGTGAAGAAATTACAAAAAGTACCATTCCAATAAAGAAAAAGTACCAAAAAGTCCCCCGCTAGAATCTCACTCACTTAGGACCATATATGTTTAATTTCATGTTTCTAAGTCCATTATTATAGAAATTTCAAAAAAGTACCATTAGATGAACAAAAAAGTACCTATAGTTCAGTTCACACATTTTGGTACCTAAATATTATCCCCTATTCCTAACACTAACTTCACTCAAATAAATATCAGCTAACTTTAATGTCGATAACTGAAATAATTTAAAATTTTAAAAAAGTACCATTAGGAGAAAAGTACCAATTTCCCTTTTCTTACTTGAACACCCCTCAAGTTTGAAATTTAAAAATATTCCATTTTGCCAAAATTGTTTATGCTATAGGCATGTATCAAAATATTAAAATCTGTGTTAATGTGCCCAAGAATAAATATGTTTTAAAAAAAGTACCAAACTGTTTACCCGGATTTGGCCCAATATACACCTTGGTACTCGAGTTGCAAATAACACGCTGTTAGTTAATTTTTGTATGAATCCAGGAACCAACGTTAAAAAAATTATCAAAATTGGCTTAATAATTTCAAATATAATGTATTTTCCCGATTTTATCCCCTTTTTGGTACCTTTTTTATCCCCATTGAGGTGGTACAATTTCATTCAAATAAATTTCTGTAACGTGGTGGGAGCTCATAATAAAATATTCGTATGTCTATGTCAAATTATAGAAAAACATATTTTATGAAAAAGTACCAAAAATTAACACAATTTTTATCCCTTAAAGGTTCGAATTTCCAAAAAGTACCAAACTTATATTTTTTATTTTTTGTTAATTAAAGAATACGATTTAAAATTTGTTTCTATGTTTATTGGTTTAAAAGATACATAGGGTGCAAAAAAAGTACCAAAATACAGTTTTTACCCGTTTTCTCCCCTAAAAGTTTCGAATTTCCAAAAAGTACGAAACACCTGTCAGCTTATTTTTTAAATGGAGTAACATGCTATTTTAAGTTTTTTTGTATCTTTATTAGTTTTGAAGATATAAGGTTACCGAATTTACCCGTTTTTACCCTTTTTTACCCCCTAAACGTTCGAATTTCCAAAAATCCCTTCTTATCGGATCGTTTTGGAGAGGGAGGAACCCACAGTTAAAATTTCGTGATTCTAGCTTCAGCCGTTTGGGCTGTGTGATGATGAATCAGTCAGTCAGTCAGTCAGTCAGTCAGTCAGTCAGTAACGTTACTCTTTTATATATATAGATTAGATATCCATATTGTCTATATTAATGTCTTAGTAATCCAGATATAGGTCAAAAATTGGTCAAAAATCGAGGTTGTCTTGGTTTTTTCCTCATATCTCAGCCATTTGTGGACCGATTTTGCTGATTTTAAATAGCAAAATTCTCGAAAGCATGTCTGACAGAATTATTGAAGATCTGGATCCCGAAGATATCTGGGGTCTTCAGAAAACTGATTTCAACAGACAGACAGACGGACAGACAGACAGACAGACAGACAGACAGACAGACAGACAGACAGACAGACAGACAGACAGACAGACAGACAGACAGACAGACAGACAGACAGACAGACAGACAGACAGACAGACAGACAGACAGACAGACAGACAGACAGACAGACAGACAGACAGACACAGACAGACAGACAGACAGACAGACAGACAGACAGACAGACAGACAGACAGACAGACAGACAGACAGACAGACAGACAGACAGACAGACAGACAGACAGACAGACAGACAGACAGACAGACAGACAGACAGACAGACAGACAGACAGACAGACAGACAGACAGACAGACAGACAGACGGACATGGCTTAATCGACTCCGCTATCTATAAGGATCCAGAATATATATACTTTATAGGGTCGGAAATGAAAAATGTAGAAATTACAAACGGAATGACAAACTTATATATACCCTTCTCACGAAGCTGAAGGGTATAAAAAGGAAAATTTCAAAATATTTGTAAAAACGGGACATTTATTTATCATCCAAGGACTTTGGAAATTTGAAATTTCTAAGAAAATAATTAAACAGAAACCTTATAAATAAATTTTTTTAGCATAAAAACCAAAAAACAAGAATTCCCAATTTAAGAGTAAAAAATCCCCATTTTGGGAATTTGCTAAAAAGCCTCTAATTAATAATATTTCTATAAAATATCGTGTTTTAATTCAAATAAACATAATTAATTATTATTTTACGACAAATGTATGCCAAATAAAACGAAAAATTAAAATTACTTCAAAAAAACGGGAACTTTTTTTATCATCTAACGACTTTGGAAATTTGAAATTTCTAAAAAAATAATTAAACAAAATCCTTATAAATAATATTTTAGCATAAACAACAAAAAACAAGAATTCCCAATTTAAGTGTAAAAAAATCCTCATTTTGGGAATTTGCTAAAAAATCTATAATTAATAAAATTTGTATAAAATAAACCTAATTAATTATTATTTTCCTACAATTTTGTGCCAAATAAAAGGAAAAATTCAAAATTTTTGTAAAAACGGGAACTTTATTTGGATTTTGGAAATTTCTAAAAAAAAAAATAACGAAAAACTAAAAATATTTCTAAAAGCGCAGAAAATGTTTCAAAATAAAAGCTAAACATTTGGAAAAATTCCGCATTTTTATTTATTTGTATTGTTGTTATTATTATTTTTAATAATCTATTTAAGTTTATTAAGATTTTATTAAGTCACGTTCATGTCACACAATCGCTTGCTATTTTCGATTCATTCATTCATTCCTATTGTAACATATTTTAAATATTTTTATTTATTATTTCATGATTAATGGTTGCGTCAGTATTTTTTTTATTTTATTTGTGGAGTTTAAATCGTTTGTTTGCAATATGCATTTTTAATTTACGTGAATTTAATAGAAAATGCACTCTTGCCGATTGTACAGCTATCTGAGGTAGCTCAGGAAGCCTGAAACAAGGACTTTAAGAACTACTCCTGTAATTCTAATACTGACGATGATAATGTTGATACTGCTAATGATGATGATTATTTTGGTGATCATAATGATAATGATGATAGTGATAAAGTGGCTGATAGTAATAATTGTTGTTGATATTTTAAATATACTATATGCATAAATTTATTCTTTTCTTAAACTTTTTGTATTAAATATTTTTTAGTATTTTTTGCTGAAAAAAAATTTAAAAAAAAATCTAAAATTTTTGCCTGAATTAAGCATCACCACTGTGCTACGGCCTTCCCTCTCCGACACACAGAGGGATTTTGGTGTCAAAAAGTCAATTTTTCAAACACTCAATTTCAAAAATCAAATGATGCAGTTTTGTAGAGAAATGTTTAAAGATGAAATGTACACTTATAGTTTAAAGAAACATTTTATTTCATTTTTAAAAAATTTAAGTAAAGTCCATGCAAGGGTGTTAAGCAAAAATTTACTTATATTTTCACGTAATTCAGTGGTTTATATATGTATAATTTTCCTAATAATATCATTTACCTTTAACATATTTGAAAAATATAACATTTATCCATAAATAAAAACAAAAATTATGGGGATATGATAAACCGTTAAGAAGATATGCCCAAATATATAAGTCTCTAAAAATTATTTTATTTTTGATTTTCCAAAAAATGTAGCCCCACTTTCCCCCAAGCTGTTTTTTTTAATAAAATGAAAGTTGGGAATGTATTGTTTCGATTAAAAAACATAGTTTTCGGAAGTTTTCCGAACAGGATGAAAACTTAAAATTTTTTGTCGAATAATAAACGAAAAATCAAAAAAATTCTTATCTATGTATGGGTTTCGTGGGCGGTGGGCGTGACCGATTTTATTGAAACTCGTTCAATAAAATCGTATAAACCGTTCTTCATTTGTTACAAAAAATATATGTACCAAATTTCTAGACTTTTGCTTGGATAGGAAAAATTGTATGCGAAAAAATAGATTTGGACTGTATGGGCAGTGGGCGTGGTCGATTTTGATAAAATTTTATTATACCCTTCACCTTCGTGAGAAGGGTATATATAATTTTGTCATTCCGTTTGTAATTTCTACATTTTTCATTTCCGAATCTATAAAGTATATATATTCTGGATCCTTGTAGATAGCGAAGTCGATTAAGCCATGTCCGTCTGTCTGTCTGTCTGTCCGTCTGTTAGTTGAAATCAATTTTCTGAGGACCCCAGATATCTTCGGAATCCAAATCATAATATTAATAGGCAAGTCGATTTCTTTAGACCCATTTTACGCTCACATTATACATTCAATTTGGACAAAAAATATAACATTTTAAAGGGATTTATTCACAGAAGTGCAGAATATATATTTTATTGAAATCGGTTCAGTTTTTTAGGAGTTATAAGCGTTTAAAAATGTCACTAACACATATGCAAAAACGTGTTCATGTGAACCTTAAGCTAAAATGTAAACAAAGCAATGCATGTTTGTCCAATTTGTTGTTGTAAATAAATAAGAGAAACAATTAAACAGTATTGATTGCGCTCTGTTTTAAGTGAGAGTTTTTATAGAAAACAAAGAAGAAGACTTTAGTAATATAAAGTCACTTAAAAAAATATATTTTGAAGGTGTTTTTTTATTTTATAACTCCCATATTCATAAGCAATTTTTAAATTTATCAAAGGTTTATAAAACAAAATTTCCATTCAAAATTGTTCTTATAAACCTTTGACAAATTTAAAAACTGCATATGGGGGTAAATGTGTAATTGTACATAAGTAAATAGTTATTTTATAATATTTGCAGAACTATTATTGTGACGGTTTTCAAACTTCATACGAATAAATTTCTTATCACTGCATGAAGTTTAATCAAAAATGGTACGGGTACAAATGGTGAGTCGCCTCCCATACAAAGTAAATTGTTATTTCTAAATATTTTGTGAACTATAATTGCAAGATTTTTAAAATTTTGTCTAAATAGCTCTTTTATCATTTTACATAGCTTTTCGGGATTGGAATAGTGGGCGTGGCACACCCAATACAAAATAAATATTTAATTTCGAATATCTGGAGAACTACAATTGTAAAATTGTAATTGTTTAAACTTTTTACGAATTAATTTCTTATTAATTGATTTCGAATATCTGGGGAACCAGTCAACTCATCATATCATACAAAGTAATAATTGCAAGGTTCTTCAAACTTTGTCTGCATTGCTCTCTTGCCATTTTACATAGATTGGCTGAAAATGGTCGGGATTGCATTAGTGGTCGTGGGGCAAAGTAAATAATTAATTTTGAATATCTGGAGAACTATAATTCTAAAAGTATTTAAACTGTGTATCAATCAATTTATTACTATTCTACGGAGATGAGCTAAAAATGAATTTATTCCTGATTACTGTTCGAAGTTTAGCTAAGCATGATCGGCTAAGTAGGAATTACCCCTCCCTTATAAAGGAAAGTTAAAGTAAAGCTTCATATTTACATAAAAGGTGGGATCAAAGCAGTGGAGGGGTATATTCCATACCAATAAGTTTTTTTTTTGGAAAAAAAAATTTAAAAATTTTTTTATAAAAATTTTAAAAAAACTTTTTTTAAAAAAACTTTTTTTAAAAAAACTTTTTAAAAAAAATTAAAAAACAATTTCGAAAAAAAAAATTTGAAAAACAATTAAAAAAAATTAAATTTTGTTTACCTAAAAATATTTAAAAAAAATTATTTTAAAGTATAATTTGGTGAAGGGTATATAAGATTCGGTACAGCCGAATATAGCTCTCTTATTTGTTTTTTTCTTAGTTTGGTCCATATAATTCTCGGTGCCAAATTTCAGCGCTCTACGGCCACTCCTTACAATTTTTGCCAAAAAATGTATGAAGCCTGAAGGTGACAGACAGTAGTTGCCTTAGCTTCCCCATTATGAGAACCTCTACAGTTGATCACGCGGAGTATCAATGAAGGGTCAGCGATCCAAGCACAGCTATGTAACCGACCTTGGAATTGTTGATATTGACCTGAGTTACTATCCTCATCTAATACATCATAAAACACTGTGACGTTGATGTAATCCTTTTCAGATTTCAGCCACTGATTCGTTCATTTGATAAAATAATTCATCCACCAATTAAGTAAAATTGAGTTTTTTTTCAGCGTCACAAAACATATGATCAGACTAAAACGAATCTTGGCCATACTATCGTCGGATGTATAGGAATAACGTCTTGAAACCATAGTAGAGCTTCCCATGCATTCTCCGGAAAGACAACAGTGTCTTCTGTTCTCTCCCTGAACCAGCAGTCACGTCACAATCATATGATCAGCTTGAGACGAATCTTGATTATTCTTGTCCAGAAGAATTTCTCACAACTCTCCTGAATCGTTGACAGAGACTCCTAGTTCAAGTTATTTGCAATCCTTTTAAAGTTAATTTCTTAGTCTCCTTATAATATTGTATAGGTATGAATTACACAGACACAGAAGCTCTAATTATCCTCAAGTTCAGATGGATCTGTCGATACCATGGCTCAACAGACAGACAGTGAGATATAGCAAGATCGTCTTAGAATCTAATGTGGGTTTGCGATAAATGTGTTACAAATGAAATGACCAAAGCAATATAGCCCCCATCTTTTTTGAAGGTGGATATAAGAAAATTTGAAAAATTAACTAAAAAAAACCATATAATTAAGGATTTTAATATGATTTAAGATTTAAGCTCTTCTGCTTTACTTGCTATTAAACTTTTAAAAGTGAAAGTTATGTACTGCAAATAATCTGCTATACATTTAATCCTCTTAAAAACGAGTATCTATATAGTTATAAATACAATTAAAATGACAAAACAATTCTTATGTCAGGCCTCGCCTTGCTTTCTATTGAATGTACTTGAAATGTTGCAATTAAAACAAAAGAAAATATTAAGAATTTTAATACAATTCAATTCATAAATTGTCCTTAAACATTGCAGGTTATAGCTATTTCAACATTTGATTTGTAACGTAATGGAAAAAATCGTTTAAAAACTTTGGAAGAACAAAATTTGTTTACAATCGAATGATTATGGTTTTATTAACAAAAATTTAGTTGATAAATATAACTTAGGATAGGTAAAAGGCAGCCACTTACAGCACTCACTTGGATGCTTGAATTGGTTTCTTTGCGATACCCTAAAGGATCATGTTCAGGTCCTCAAAAAAGGTCCTTAACATGTCGATATGGGGTTCGGTGCCGAACCAACCCGAAGCACTTATAAACGAATATATTTTCTTGATATCCACAATCTATAGATCCACTAGACCATACAGAAAACGACTACACATTGCTAGGTAAATTCTCAGCGAGTTGTTAAGTTTTCCGTAATTTATTTGATACGTAAAAAACATAAGGTAGACATGTTATATATCAATGGATAGAGGATTTTGTCTACTTTTCAAAAATGTATATTACTTTTGACAATTAAAAAATTCATGGAATACTTTTTTGAAAAATATGACAAAAAATGCTTTTTATTGAATTTTGCATAGATATACATTTTTTAAATTGAAATAAAATTTTTATTTATAAATATTTTTTAATGAAATTTCACAGTTACGTAGATTTTTCTATTTAAAATGGAAAAATAAAAACAAATTTTGAAATTTGTTATCAAGTATCCCGCAATTCCCAAAAAAATCTTGAAAAATTCCAAAAATGGGATTTTTTCCTTTTTTGGCTATAATATCCAAAATAGGGGCGGGGTTATCGGAACCATTTACAAAATAATTAAGAACTTATTGTGCCATCTAAAATAGGTTACTATATTTTGATATCGAGTATGCGATTTGAGAATTTTTGCCCTAAATTTGAATTTTACATAAAAAATAGGCAATTTTTGAATGGACCTGATCCCGTCGGTATCAAAAATTATAAATCTTTTTTTCATTTAAAATATTTGGCGTAAAGTTAGCTTTTCAAAAAGAACAAATTCATTATACATCCTCTTAGAAATTTTTTAGATAACTTAAAAAGAATAAAAGTACTTTTTTCCCCAAAAAAATAGCGAAAAATCGCCTTTTTTAATTTAATTAAATTCAAATGCATGTAACTTTGGACTCAGCCATGATTTTTAAACACTTCTTTCTTTATTTGATATATAGATCAATTGTTAGTCCTATAAAAGAAAAATGGATAAAATCGGAGAATACCGCGGTCACCAAAAAACTGGTGTAGGGTGGGTAAAAATGTTGAAAATTAAATTTTCAAATGCGAATATCTCCTAAGCTATAAAAGATAATTGATAGCTACGACGAGGTTTTATGTAGTGCTCGACGAGGAGATTCTGTATGTGTAATTTTGAACATGTAAAATTGTAAAATTGAACATACCCGAGGTGTCATGCTTTGGGAACCTCTGGTCCCGCTCCTGGTGGGGTCATGAGGTCCAAATTCAAAACTTAAACTCGACTACACTTCCTCTTTGCGCATGTGAAATTTCATTCAAATCGGCGTAAGGGTTTAGAAGTTACAGATTTATTTCCCTCTTTTTTTATTCTCATACCACTGTGCGTCGTCTTACAGGCTTTGGCCAGATCATCCGCGGTAATGTTGACAGTTTCGTTGATAGAACGATCAAATTTCTTTTAGGTCCTAGGCCTAGAAAGTGGTTCATAATAACAACTTATAGGATATTAAATGTTATTTAAATTTAATAGAGTATTCAAAATTCAGCACAGCAGAATCTTCAAATCTTTTGTATTGTTGAGAACTTCAGCTGAAGTGAAAAATAACTTAATGATCATAAGAAATAATAATAATTACAACATTCGAAGAAAAAAACACTTATAAATGCAAAAGTTAAAGAAAAATGATTGAAAATTAAAAGCAGGACTAAAAAATACAACTCATGACGTCAGTAGAAATAGCTTGAATTTCCGTTTATATGTAAAAATTCTTGAATTAAATAAGCACATTGAAGAAGATGTTAAAAATATGAAATCGTAAAACTGTTATGAAAGATGGGTTGGCATATGTATGGAAGTGGAAATAAATGTTATTGTTTAAAAAAAAAAAAACAAGAAAAAAAACTGAGTTAATTGAATTCAAAAACATGCACACAAAAGATGGTGAGTGAACTAAAGCGGAAACGGAAATTAATTGCAAATTTTTGCTACATTTACAAGGTCATGAAGACGCACAAACATATAAACAAACATTTGATTGTTTTTATTAGTTTTGCAAAACAATATTACAGGTTATGGCAATAACAGCTGTAAATTTTGGAAATCCCATTTAAAATTAAAACAAGTAAATACATAAATTTACAAGAAAATAACTAAAGATTACATAATTTTTATGAAATGTCTAGCATAATATGCAAAAATACGAATTCCCAAATTGGATATTATAAATACCCATTTTGGGAATTTCTGGAAAGGTTAAAAAAAGAAAAGTTTTAGCTTAAAAACCATTCAAAAATTAAACATTAATATATACAATTCTTTTTAGGCCGATTTTATTTCTAAAACATGAAAAATCAAATTTACTTATGAAAACGGGAACTTAATAAAATCCCTTTGTTTATAAAAAAAAAACAATTGTTATCTTTAAATTAATAAGAAAATAAACATACAAAAACATTATTTTTGTAATTGGATATATAAAAACAGCAAAAAATCAAATTCCTAAATTAAGTATCAAAAATCCCCATTTTGGGAATTTGTGAAAAATGTAAAGAAACAATTTTTTCATAAAAATAAACCAACATTTATTATTACTATTATTATTTTTAAGGCAATTTTGTTTCTAAAATTAAATAAAAACAATAAAATTTATGAAACCGGGAACTTAATTCAAATCCCATTTTTATAAAAACTCAATAACTACCTTCAAATGTATTAGACAATAAAGATAATCAATAATCAATAAAGACATCAATATTTTTTTAATTTTAAGACATAAAATTAAAAAAAAAATTAATTCCTAAATTGGGTATCAAAAATCCCCTTTTTGGGAATTTTTTTAAAAACTAAAAAAAGTAATTTTTATAACAAAATGAAGAAAAATAAATTAATTGTTATTAATTTAAAATTTTTTTTTTCAAAATCATGTAAAAACAAAAATATTTATGAAACCGGGAACTTTAACGAAATCCCATTTTTATGAAACCAATTGCTACATTGAAATTTATTGGACAATAAAGATAAGACATCAATATTTTTGAATTTTAAGACATAAAATGAAAAAAAAACGAATTCCTAAAGTGGGTATCAAAAATCCCCATTATTGAAAAACTAAAGAAACTAATTTATATAACAAAACGAAGAAAAATATAGCAAATTTCATTATTATCATTGTTCTTAAGAAAATTTTTTCCAAAATCATGTAAAAACAAAAATATTTATGAAACCGGGAACTTTAACGAAATCCCATTTTTATGAAACCAATTGCTACATTGAAATTTATTGGACAATAAAGATAAGACATCAATATTTTTGAATTTTAAGACATAAAAATATTAAAAAACTAATTCCTAAATTGGGTATCAAAAATCCCCATTTTGGGAATTTATTGAAAAACTAAAGAAACCAATTTTTATAATAAAACGAAGAAAAATATAGCAAATTTCATTATTATTAGTGTTCTTAAGAAAATTTTTTCCAAAATCATATGAAAATAAAAATATTTATTAAACTGGGAATTTAATCTAAATCCCATTTTTTATGAAAACAATTGCTACCTTGAAATTTATGGGACAATAATTCTTTATTTTTAAATTTAAAGACATAAAAAGATACAAAAAAACTAATTACTAAATTGGGTATTAAAAATCCCCAAGAAAATTCTTTCCAAAATCTTGTAAAAACAAAAATATTTATGAAACCGGGAACTTTAACGAAATCCCATTTTATTGAAAACAATTGCTACCTTGAAATTTATGGGACATAAAAATATATAAAAAATAATTCCTATATGGGGTATCTAAAATCCCCATTTTGGGAATTTATTTATAAACTAAAGAAACGAATTATTTAATAAATCGAATAAATCGCCTTTGATAAATGACATTGAGGATATTGTAAGAGCTGTGAACAAGCTTACGAGCTCCATATCTGAAGCCACTGCGAATACTTGACCACCCTTGTGGTCACAGGAAATAACGGACTCCAGAAGGAGATATCGCAGACTCTTCAAAGAGACTCTTCAAAGATCAGGCGACTGATCACCTTATAAGTCGACATTGAATAAATTCAAATATCTGGTCAGACACGCAAAGCGGAAGTCCTGAAGAGAATTTTGTAGCGATGTTAAAAGTTCCTCAGAGACTAGCCGCTTGCGTAAGATTATGTCTAAATATCCAACCGTTCAAGGTTTGCCAGTAACGGACTTCATCCTCAATTGATATTAACAATGATAAGATGCTTTGGGCCATTCGGCGCTTTGATCCATACAAATCACCAGGCCCCGATGTTATTATACCGGCTGACCTGAAAAACTACACAGAGGTAATTACACCATGGTTGATAACCCTGGAGAGAACCATGCTTATACCAAGCGAAGATCAGTTGAGACGGCACTTCACTCATTAGTCGGGTACACCGAGAGATCCATCGAATTCAGCAATTACACACTAGTGGCCATTCTGGATATACAAGGAGCCTTCAATAATGTGAAATTGTTCCTTAGGACCTTCGGAATTATAGGATCATTCGCTCTAAAATTGGAACGACTCTAGATTTGCCAAAAGAGGCACTCCCCAGGAGAGTGTACTATTGGCCTTAAACTGTCTACTTAGGAAATTAGATTCCTTAACTATCATACTGTCGCCAATGCGTATAACGTAGCGGTGGCAGTTTAAGGGATTCATCTGGGCACGGAATCATCTGGCCTAGTCGCACCTGGACATGTCTAGGAAACGGCACTCGAAATACTATATCGATGGAGCATCGATAGTAGTTTGGATGTAAATCCTAGAAAAACTTAACTTGTACTGTTCTCAATGAGGACTAAGATCCCTAATTTTTGCGGCAAGAGTAAAAATACATAGCCATGACTTACTAATATCTGTTGAATTGTATGTTGATACCAAAATTTCGCATTATACGCTCCCCACTATGGTGGTGTAAGGTATAAAAATAGCCATTGCTAAGTTAAAGAATTCCCATTTCGTTTAAAGAAAATTCCCCCATTTTGGGAATTTGATTTGTTAAATTATATTTAGCATTTTTATTAAAAAATTTTCTAATTTCTCAAAAATTCCACCAAATTTTATTAAATTTTATGAATCCCATTTTACTTTAAGAAAATTCCCATTCTTTTGTTATTTAACAAAACAACATTTGTGAAAGAATTCCCATTTTGCTTTCAAAAAATTACCTTTTTTGGGAATTTAATTTCTTAAATAAAATTGAGCATTTTTATTAAACAAACAACATTTGTGCAATATTTTATAATTTCTAAAAAAAAAATAACAATCAACTTTATTAAATTTTAAGAATTCCCATTTTGCATAAAGAAAATTCCCCTTTTTGGGAATTTAATTTTTTAAATAAAATCATCATTTGTGAAGTATTTTATAATTTCTAAAAAATCCCATTAAATTTTATTAAATTTTAAGAATTCCCAATTTGTTTTAGGAAAATTCCCCTTCTTTGGGAATTCAATTTCTTAAATAAAATTGAGCATTTTTATCAAACAAACAACATTTGTGAAGTATTTCATAATTTCTAAAAAATCCCAATCAATTTTATTAAATTTTAAGAATTCCCAATTTGCTTTATGAAAATTTTAAATTTTAATTTCTTAAATAAAATTGAGCAACTTTATCAAACAAACAACATTTCTAAACAAGTAAGCGTGCTATATTCGGCTGTGCCAAATCTTATATACCCTTCAACAAATCATACTTCAAAATTTAAAATATTTTTAGGTAAACAAAATTTATTTTTTTTCCAGTTGTTTTTTTAATTTTTTGGAAAAAAAATTTAAAAATTTTTTTTTTTAATCTTAAATTTTTTTTTTTTAAATTTAAAATTTTTTTAATTTTTTTTTTAAAATTTTTTTTTTTGTTTTTTCAATTTTTTTTTTATGAAAAAAAATATTCGGGTTAAAAAATATTTTTTCCGATTCTGACCCATTGTAGGTCCAACTTACTATGGTCTTATATACGTCGTTGCAAATGTCTTTGAAATATTTATCATTAGATATCCATATTGTCTATATTAATGTCTTAGTAATCCAGATATTGGTCCAAAATAGGTCAAAAATTGATTTTAAATAGCAAACTTCTCGAAAGCATGTCTGACAGAACTATTGCAGATTTGAATCCCGAATATATCTGGGGTCTTCAGAAAATTAATTTCAACAGACGGACAGACAGACAGACAGACAGACAGACAGACAGACAGACAGACAGACAGACAGACAGACAGACAGACAGACAGACAGACAGACAGACAGACAGACAGACAGACAGACAGACAGACAGACAGACAGACAGACAGACAGACAGACAGACAGACAGACAGACAGACAGACAGACAGACAGACAGACAGACAGACAGACAGACAGACAGACAGACAGACAGACAGACAGACAGACAGACAGACAGACAGACAGACAGACAGACAGACAGACAGACAGACAGACAGACAGACAGACAGACAGACAGACAGACAGACAGACAGACAGACAGACAGACAGACAGACAGACAGACAGACAGACAGACAGACAGACAGACAGACAGACAGACAGACAGACAGACAGACAGACAGACAGACAGACAGACAGACAGACAGACAGACAGACAGACAGACAGACAGACAGACAGACAGACAGACAGACAGACAGACAGACAGACAGACAGACAGACAGACAGACAGACAGACAGACAGACAGACAGACAGACAGACAGACAGACAGACAGACAGACAGACAGACAGACAGACAGACAGACAGACAGACAGACAGACAGACAGACAGACAGACAGACAGACAGACAGACAGACAGACAGACAGACAGACAGACAGACAGACAGACAGACAGACAGACAGACAGACAGACAGACAGACAGACAGACAGACAGACAGACAGACAGACAGACAGACAGACAGACAGACAGACAGACAGACAGACAGACAGACAGACAGACAGACAGACAGACAGACAGACAGACAGACAGACAGACAGACAGACAGACAGACAGACAGACAGACAGACAGACAGACAGACAGACAGACAGACAGACAGACAGACAGACAGACAGACAGACAGACAGACAGACAGACAGACAGACAGACAGACAGACAGACAGACAGACAGACAGACAGACAGACAGACAGACAGACAGACAGACAGACAGACAGACAGACAGACAGACAGACAGACAGACAGACAGACAGACAGACAGACAGACAGACAGACAGACAGACAGACAGACAGACAGACAGACAGACAGACAGACAGACAGACAGACAGACAGACAGACAGACAGACAGACAGACAGACAGACAGACAGACAGACAGACAGACAGACAGACGGACATGGATTTATCGACTCCGCTGTTTATAAGGATCCAGAATATATGTACTTTATAGGGTCGGAAATGAAAAATGTAGAAATTACAAACGGAATGACAAACTTATATATACCCTTGCCACTCATGGTGAAGGGTATAAAAATCCCTTTAAAAAAAACAACATTAGTGAAGTATTTTATAAATTTAATTTCTTAAATAAAATTGAGCATTTTTATTAAAAAAATAAAATCGGCCCATAAATGAATGAGGTATAAGAAAAAATCCAGGACAACCTGGATTTTTGGCCTATTTTTATCTACATACAGTGGTAAAAACAATGGAAACTTTTCCAAATATTTCATTAGAGGCCTAAAATCTGAAATAATTTTTTAAAAAATTTTAACATTTTTGTAGTATTTTATTTGTATACTTTTATTAACTTAATTTAACCAAGAACAAAGGACATAATTAATTAAATTCTTAAATGAGAAAACAAAATTAAAAGATTTCTTTATTACGGCATTGACAAAACAATGGAAACTTAGGTATTATTTTAACAAATATGGTCTAAACTTTGCAATAACTCAATATTTTGTTGGGTATCCCTTATTTTTTATAACTGCTACACATCGACGATGCATTGAACCAATTAAAGAGTCAATGGTCTCCTTTGAAATATTATGCCTTTCCCTTATAACCGCCTCCGATAAATCTTCCTTCCTGGTGTAATTTTGGGTCCTTTTTTACGATCTAAAATTTCCCATAGATTTTCTATGGGATTGAGATCTGGCAAATTGTAGACGAGCAGAACGGTTCTTTTTAGAAATGAGTGGTTTTTTCACAGGACGATAGCAACCAAGACCAGCCTCATTTGTTCTGCGACTTACTGTTCGGGTACTTATTTCTAATTTTAGGCTCTCGAGAAGTTATTTTTGGGAATTTCTTGAACTCTCTCGCTATTAAATTATCTTGTCTAGGAGTAGTCTTACAAGGTCTTCCATCTAAATGTTGAGTTTTTACAGAACCGGTCCCACAAAATTTCTTTATAATTTTTGAAACTGCAGATTTATTTATTGAATATTTGTTACAGATACTTTTCTGTTTTAAACCAGCTTTAAAATTGTTACTTATTTTATTTTTTAAGCCTTCACAAATTATAACTTTAGCCATTTTCGTTAACTTTGAAAAAAAGCAATTATGCGAAAAACATAGAAAAAGAAATTGTGAAAAATTACCAGAATTTAAAAATAAAATAAAATAACTGTAAACAGGATGCTTTTTACATCGTTCTATTAAATATTATTTTCGTTTTACACTTCTTTCTTGCAGAAGTTTAAAAAATATTTTTTAAACCGATTTTTTTTTCCACGTAAAAAATTTGTTTCTCAATAATTTTGTTCACTAATACATAAATTAAAAATAAAAACATTTGGGGAAAAAATTTAAAAAAAATTTCGTTTTTTTTTTTAAATTTTAACATTTCTGGAATAAAATTTTAGATTTAAAAATCAAACAAAAATTCCACTTTATTTTATTACGTTTTAAGAATTCCCATTTTCCTTAAAGAAAATTCCTCTTTTTGGGAATTTCTTTTATTGCATAAAATAGTGAATTTTCATTATAACTATTAATATAACTAAAAATTTAACATATTTTCAACAATCCCATTAACTTTTCTATAACTTTCAGTAAAATTTAAATAAAAAAGCTTCAAAAATTTTATATTTATGGACTTTATTTACAAAACTGCTCTTTTTGCAACACCTTCATATAGGACTTACCGCGGAAAATCTAAATGGTAAAAGCCACCAATAAAATTACTTGCAATATCCACTTCTACTATTTGCCAGAGCTGTCTGATTGTCCTGCTATTTAAATGTCATACACTGCTAAAAGTTGCCTTTACAAAAAAAAAATAAAATAAAATAAAAAATAAATTGTCAACCCCATGTTATCAAGTAACTTGCTTGCATTTATGCACAAGTGTTTAAATATCTGTATGTGCGTCTGATATTTCATAAGTATTTTTAATTAATTCCTACAGCGAAATTTTAAAAGGAATCCACAGCTCACAACATTAGCACCAAAACGGTGCGGCGGCTGTTCAGCAGTAGCAGCAGCTGCTGTTCAACGAAACTAAGTAGAACAGCGACCAAGTTGAATAGTTTTTTTTTTCTTTTATTACCCCAAAAACATAAAAAAAGAGGAAACGAGGGAGTCAATATCATGAGCCTTAAAAAACCCAACCAAGATAATCACTTTACATGAGAATGCAAATACATACATTTATTTATATACATACATATATAGAGAGATATGTACTCGTTATAAGTTTTTTGTATGTAGTGGTCTGTAAATGATGGTTGCAACAATGTGTTGCAACTTGCAACTACTAGTATATACTGTTGTAGCGGTTCCTCCCTCCACTATCTTGCTATCCTGCTGTACAAGGTTTTCTATTAAAAGCCCACACACATTCACCGACTGAAACCCACTAGCAATGACTCACAGACGTCAACACATAAATTGCAGTAACACTTACTGAGTTGCCATGATTTAAGAAAATTCGAATTTTTTGGTTTAAAACTAAAATTTTATTAAATTACACTGTGTGTAATTTTTTGAGTCATGGAAATAGAAGACCAAAAGGCAAGAGACAAAAGACCGTGTCTACCAGTTTTATCCAAAGTCATGAACTTTTTTTTATGGGTCCCCAAAGATTTAGGGCCTCGGTGAAATTTTTGCAAAAAAAGTTATCATCTATATATATAAAAGAGTAACGTTACTGACTCACTGACTGACTGACTGATTCATCATCGCACAGCCCAAACGACTGAAGCTAGAATCATGAAATTTTAACTGTGGGTTCCTCCCTCCCCAAAACGATTTTTGGAAATTCGAACGTTTAGGGGGTAAAAAAGGGTAAATTCGGTAACCTAATATCTTAAAAACTAAGATACAAAAAAACTTAAAATTGCATGTTACTCCATTCAAAAAATAAGCTGACAGGTGTTTCGTACTTTTTCGAAATTCGAAACTTTTAGGGGAGAAAACGGGTAAAAACTGTATTTTGGTACTTTTTTGGCAAATTTTATCAAAGTTTAAATCGTATTCTTTACTTATCAAAAAATAAAAAATATAAGTTTGGAACTTTTTCGAAATTCGAAAGGGATACAAATTGTGTTTATTTTTGGTACTTTTTCATAAAAAATATATTTTTCTATAATTTGACATAGACATACGAATATTTTATTATGAGCTCCCACCACGTTACAGAAATTTATTTCAATAAAATTGTACCACCTCAATGGGGATAAAAAAAGGTACCAAAAAGGGGATAAAATCGGGAAAATACATTATATTTGAAATTATTAAGCCAATTTTGATAATTTTTTTAACATTGGCTCCTGGAGTCATAAAAAATTAACTAACAGGGTGTTATTTGGAACTCGAGTACCAAGGTGTATATTGGGCCAAATCCGGGTAAACAGTTTGGTACTTTTTTTAAAACATATTTATTCTTGGGCACATTAAGACAGATTTTAATATTTTGAGACATGCCTGTAGCATAAACAATTTTGGCAAAATGGAATATTTTTAAATTTCAAACTTGAGGGGTGTTCAAGGAAGAAAAGGGAAATTGGTACTTTTTTAATATTTTAAATTATTTCACTTATCGACATTAAAGTTAGCTGATATGCATCTGAGTGAAGTTAGTGTTAGGAATAGGGGATAATATTTAGGTACCAAAATGTATGAACTGAACTATAGGTACTTTTTTGTTCTTCTAATGGTACTTTTTTGAAATTTCTATAACAATGGACTTAGAAACATGAAATTAAACATATATGGTCCTAAGTAAGTGAGAATTCTAGGGGGGGGACTTTTTGGTACTTTTTTGTAATTTCTTCACCAATGAACCTAGAAACATGCAATAAAGCTTATATATAAACCGAGTGAGTGGGAAACCACAAGTGTGGGTTTTTTTCTATATTCTAATGGTACTTTTTTGAATTTTCTATAACTATGGACTTAGAAACATGAAATTAAGCATATATGGTCCTAGGTGAGTGAGAATTCTAGGGGGAGACTTTTTGGTACTTTTTGTTTATTCTAATGGTACTTTTTTTAATTTTCTATAGCAATGGACTTAAAAACATGAAATTAAACATATATGGTCCTAAGTGAGAATTCTAGGGGGAGACTTTTTGGTACTTTTTCTTTATTCGAATGGTACTTTTTGTAATTTCTTAGCTTATATGGACCCGAGTGAGTAGGAAACCACAAGTGGGGGATTTTTGGTACTTTTTATTATTCTAATGGTACTTTTTTGAATTTCCTATAATAATGGACCTAGAGTTTCCAAAAAATCGAAGAATTTCAAAACCACGGTTTCTGTTTTAAAAAATTAAAAACCGATCGGTTTCGGTTTTGTGGTAATTTATTAAATATTAAGTATTATAGAAACAAAATTAGTTGATAATATAGCAAATGATATACAAATCTAAAATTCAAACTTGACGGGTTATGGTTTAGTGAATGCGAATTTAAAAGTGATAATCAATGGTACTATTTCCTTATTGCAATGGTACTTTTTGAATATTTTATAATAATAAACCTAAAAATTTAAAATTAGGAACACATTTTGCATTTTCTATAATAATGGACGCAGAAATATGAAATTAGACATTTACAATTAGATTCACAAATTGAGACTTGATAGTACTATTTCTTTCTTCTAATTGGGGTGACGAAGCGCACCGGGTCAACTACTTTAGAAATAATTTTTTTAAGCTGCCTAAAAGTATGCTTTAGTTTATAATAGTTTATGGCCCAAAACACTTAATTCATTTAGTTTTTTCTTAGTAACTTATATTACCCTACCTTAACGGTGCACAGTGGTTTAGAAACTTTATAAGTTTCTGACTTTTACCTCCTGCATTAGCTTTACTATTAGTATGTAGTATAGTAGAAAACGGAGCTGGAACTGGATGAACTGTTTACCCACCTTTATCTTCTAATATTGCTCATGGAGGAGCTTCTGTTGATTTAAATAATTCGGTATCTTGGAAACTATTAGACATATTGTTACGAAATTTCACATGGTATAAGCTGAGGTGTTTTCGATTTGATTTACGTTTGTTCAGCTTCCTTGATGCAATGGGGGCCAGTGTGTAGCCCCTCAAAAATCCATTTATGACCCGAATGAGCTGAAATTTTTAATGTAAAAAAAAACTACGCTTACAAGTGTAGGTTATTTCTATTCGTTGAAGAGATATTCAGGATTATTGATTTTTTTTTTTTTTTAATTTTGCTCGATATTTTTATAGTTTTTTGGATATAGTGGGCCTACGGAGGGTCGAAATTTATTTTTAAAAAATCAGCTATTTTGGCGATAAAATTCTAAATAAAATAAAAATAACTTGCTAACAGTTATCACTTCCCTATAAAAAGTTATACGCATCAAAAGTTGGAACTTGTAAAAAGGGCCGTATTTTTTAAGTTTTTTCCCAAAAAAGCCCATATATTTTTTCTTTTGTAGAAAGAAAATTTCTTCGGGACTATATACAATTTTTATATTATACGGAAAGATAACTTAATGCAAAAGCGTATAAAGAAAAATTTGACTCACTTAAGCGGACATACCACCCCCCAGTCCTATCCAAACTTGGTCAATTTTAAAAGAAAAATTTCGGTTTGAGTAAAAAAAGTCTAAAAAGGCAAAGCACCGATCCACGAAAAAGCTTCATATTTGTATAACCCCATATGTTTCTTAAATACCTACTAAGTATTTTTACTATCATACAGTAAATTACTTCACAGTAGGCACTTTTCTAAAAAAAAACTCAGTTTTTGGAACACATTTTCCCCGTTTTAGGAATTTCAGTATTTGAAAATAAAAAATTTCAAAAATTGTAATGCCATTGATTTAAGGACATTTGAGTCTATATTGGTTTCAAATTTTGTTATGTTATCATTAATTGTTAAAATTTTACATTAATTCAAATTAACTATATGAATTTTTTTTTAGTTTTTATGGTAAATGAAGTCCCAAAATTTTATAAAATTATTTAATTTTACTAAAATATCAAACCACAAGTCATAATGTTTGCAAGAATATCAAATACTTATATAAAAAGCCTTTATTTACTCCTCAGAAGTTCCACAAACCATGGCCCCTTTGAAAAATTTGTACCTTTATCTCTTCAACTAATAGAGATAACCTACACTTTTAAGCTTATTTTTTGTAGATCTTTTCAAGGACTATTTATATTCAAAATTTCAGCTCATTAGGATAATAAATGGATTTTTGGCGATTAGCGCTAGGAAGCTGAACAAAGTCGAAAACACCTCAGCTCAAACCATGTGAAATTTCGTAACAATATCTCCAATAGTTCCCAAGATACCGAATTATTTCCAAAAAAAAAGCTTTTTAACCACTGTACGGTGTTAAGAATCATTCCTAGGAAGTTAAAAGGTTCTAGAAAGTTGTTTATTGAGATCTTAGGTACATTTTTGTAGTTAATTGTTTGCTTGTATTTTGAACGGTTTGTTACCTATGGACCTGAACAGGGTAAAAAAATCTAATTTTTTTAAGTTTTTTGCAATTTTGATCTTGAAGATGAAGTTTTTTCGATTTTATATGTTCAATATTTCTGTTCTTTATGACAAGGGCTACAACTTTGCCTCAGAGAGTAAATCAAAATTCCCAACTGTTTGCAAGATATGAGCCTGAGAAATTGATCACTTTTTTGCAAAAATGACACCAAGGCCTCAAATCTTTGGGGGCCCATAAAAAAAGTGCATGACTTTGGGCAAAACTGGGAGGGACGGCTCTTTGTAGTGGTGTCCTTAAATGATTATTTTTTTCGTGTTGCACAATTTTTTCCATAAAGTTTGCTTTAAATTTTTTTCCTTGAAGATATGCTTTGGCAATCCTTTTTTTAACATTTAACCAACTGATGCTGAACCGCAGCAAACTTAAACAAAGTAAATGGTACAAAAAAAGCTCAATATTTTTAAATGTCAAAGTTCAAATATACATTGTCCCAGCCATATCACTGAACCAAACAGAGAGAAAACCCCTTCAACATTAACAACCCAATCAAAAATGTATGTAATAAGAGCAAAGTAAATTTGACCAATGACGAAGTTTAAATACTCTACAGATTCTAGTATTTACATTAAATTAAAAATTCTATAGAACAAATTTGTTTTATAGATCATATTCCTAAATCCTTTTAAGCTATAAACAAATTCAAAGAGAAATATTCTAGCAACTGTCATAATTTAAATTTTAAATTCAAAAGTAGTTCTTGGAGAAATTTGTGTAGCGAATTATAATTCCGTCATTATGTTTATTCTTGTGGTAAAAATGTTGACAGCTACTTGTGCAATATGTAACGTCAACCAAATCCCAGAAATAGACTCCCTAACGAATCTGTTGCATACAATTATTCCTATTCCTATTCTACCCCTCCCCAAAAAAACACAGTAATTTCAATACTTATTACTCTTATTTCAATTCTTTCTCTCCTCTCTTTCTCTCTGTCTCCCCCACCAGGGATTATAACCTTAAAATTTTGTTCATCTACCAACAAGGAAACGAAATAAAACAAACAACAACAACAACAAAAAAATAGCAAACTATTTTCATTATTTCTTTCCTTTTTCCGGAATAACCAAGAAAAAAAGTTCCGATTTTACATTGTGTTACTTAAAAATAAAAATAAGAGAAATGGCAAAATTTTTAAAGGTCATGGAAAATGTTTTATGCATGTTTTTTTTACTCTCTCCATACTGTGTATCTACATATATGTATGTATCTAGATATTTATGTATGTATTCATTAGTTTGCATCTAGGATACTGGGGAAATGCTTGAATGGCTCTGTGCTGTTTGCATTCGGAACCACGACACAGCATCTATCTGTGAGCCAACTTTTACGTTACTGTAGTATGTGCAGTTAAGCTTATTTTATTTTGGGTTGCTTCTGTTTTTTTTTTTTGGCAAACAAATTGCAATTTGTTTTAAGAATTCAGTGGATAAAATATTGTACATAGTTAGTTATTTTTTTTTCCACAAATTCTCTATGGACACCTTTTCAAAGCGCCGATAACTAGAAATGTATGTATGTTAAATGCCACCGCAATCAATAAAGTGCTAATGTTGGTGGATAATTGTAAGAAAGTAAAAAAAATGGTTGGTTATAAAGTTAGCGACAAAAAAATTTTAATTATTAAAAAAAAATTTCCAGAATATTCAAGTTATCGAAAAACTTACAAAGGAAATTTCCAAATACCGATAAATTTTTTATAGAAATTAAAAGTTATCGATAAATTTTCTATAGAATTTAAAAGTTTTAGATAAATTTTTAAGTTATCATTAATTTTTCTATAGAAAATTCCAGTTATCGATGAATTTGCTATAAAAATTAAAAGTTATCGATTAATTTTCTACAGATAATTAGACATCGATAAATTTTCTACAGAAATTTATTTTCTACAGAAAATTCAAGATCAATTTTCTACGTAAAACTCAAGATATCGATAAATCTTCAATGGAAAACTCAAAATATCTATAAATAGTGATAAATTTTCGATAGCAAATGCAAATTATTGATACTACTTCCATAGGAAATATGTATTGCTAAATTTTCTATAAAAAAAAATCGAGTTATCGAAAAGTTTTCTATAGAAAATTAAAGTTAGCGATGAATTTACTAAAGAAATTTAAAGTTATCGATTCATTTTCTATAAAAAATTACAGTTATCAATAAATTTTCTATAGACAATTCAAGATATCGATAAATTTACTATAGAAAATGAAAATTTTCATTGTCTATAGAAAATTTTCATTTTCTATAGACAGCAAAATTTCGAAACATTTTCTATACAAAATTCAAGTTATTAAAAGTTCTTTCTGTAGAAAACTCAAAATATAGAAAAATTATCGATGATTTATCTACAGAAAATTCAAGTCATCGAAAAGTTTTCTAAATAACATTCCAGTTATCGATAAATTTTCCATGGAAGTAAAAAGTTTATCGAAAACTTAATTATAGAAATCAAAAAATAATCGATTAATTTTCTATAGAAATAAAAAGTTGCTGATGAATAAAATTTTCTATTAAAAATTCAAATAATCTGAGTTATTCTATAGAAATTAGAAGTTATGGATAACTTTTCTATAAAAAGTAAAAGTTATCGATTATTTTCTATAGAAAATTCAAGATATCGATAAATTTTCTACGGAAAACTCAAGATATCCATAAATATCGATAAATTATTTATAGAAAATGCAAATTATCGATAAATGTTTTAGAGTAAATGCTAAATTTCCAAAAAAAAATTCTATAGAAAATTCAAAATAATAAAAGTTCTGTAGAAAACTCAAAATATCGACAAATTTTCTATGGAAAATTTATATTATTGTAAAATTTCTATTATTGAAAAATTTTCTTTATAAAATTCAAAATATCGATAAATTTTCTATAGAAAATTCAAAATATCGGACAATTTTCCTATATAAAATTCAAAATATCGATAAATTATCCATAGAAATTACAAAATATCGGTAAATTTTCTAAAGAAAATTCAAAATATCGATAAATTTTCTATAGAAAATTCAAAATATCTATAAATTTTTTATAGAAAATTCAAAATATCGATAAATTTTCTATAGAAAATTCAAAATATCAAAAAATGTTCTATAAAAAATTCAAAATATCATAAAATTTTCTATAGAAAATTCAAAATATCGAAAAGTTTTCTATATAAAATTCAAAATATCTATAAAATTTATATTTCTATTGATAAATTTTCCATAGAAAATTCAAAATATCGATAAATTTTCGATAGAAAATTGAAAATATTGATAAATTTTTCACATATAATTCAAAATATCGATAAATTATCCATAGAAAATACAAAATATCGATAAATTTTCTATAGACAATTCAATATATCGGCAAATTTTCTAAAGAAAATCCAAAATATCGAAAAATTTTCTAAAGAAAATTGAAAATATCGATACATTTTCTATAGAAAATTCGAAATATCCATAAATTTTCTATAGAAAATTCGAAATATCCATAAATTTTCTATAGAAAATTCGAAATAATAAATTTTCTAAAGAAAATCCAAAATATCGATAAATTTTCTAAAAAAAAAAATATCGATTAATTTTCTATAGAAAATTCAAAATATCGACAATTTTTCTAAAGAAAATTCAAAATATCGATAAATTTTCTAAATAAAAAAATATCGATTTATTTTCTATAGAAAATTCAAAATATCGACAAATTTTCTAAAGAAAATTCAAAATATCGAAAAATTTTCTAAAGAAAATTTAAAATATCGACAAATTTTCTAAAGAAAATTCAAAATATCGATAAATTTTCTATAGAAAATTCAAAATATCGATAAATTTTCTATAGAAAATTCAAAATATCGCTAAAATGTCTATAGAAAATTCAAAATAACGAAAAATTTTCTATAAAATTCTAAATATCGATAAATTTTCTATAGAAAATTCAAAATATCAAAAACTTTTCTATAGAAAATTCAAAATATCATAAAATTTTCTATAGAAAATTCAAAATATCAATAAAATTTCTATTTCTAAAAAAAATACATATTGATAAATATTCCATAGAGAATCAAAATATCCATAAATTTTTCATATATAATTCAAAATATCGATAAATTATCCATAGAAATTACAAAATATCGGTAAATTTTCTAAAGAAAATTCAAAATATCGACAAATTTTCTAAAGAAAATTCAAAATATCGACAAATTTTCTATAGAAAATTCAAAATATCGATAAATTTTTTATAGAAAATTCAAAATATCGGACAATTTTCCTATAGAAAATTTAAAATATCGGACAATTTTCCTATAGAAAATTCAAAATATTGATAAATTTTCTACAGAAAATTCAAAATATCGATAAATTTTTTATAGAAAATTCAAAATATCTATAAAATTTATATTTCTAAAAAAAAATACATATTGATAAATTTTCTATAGAAAATTCGAAATATCGATAAATTTTCTATAGAAAATTCGAAATATCGATAAATTATCTATAGAAATTTCGAAATATCGATAAATTTTCTATAGAAAATTCAAAATATCGACAATTTTTCCAAAGAAAATTCAAAATATCGACAAATTTTCTAAAGAAAATTCAAAATATCGACAAATTTTCTATAGAAAATTCAAAATATCGATAAATTTTTTATAGAAAATTCAAAATTTCGGACAATTTTCCTATAGAAAATTTAAAATATCGGACAATTTTCCTATAGAAAATTCAAAATATTGATAAATTTTCTACAGAAAATTCAAAATATCGATAAATTTTTTATAGAAAATTCAAAATATCTATAAAATTTATATTTCTAAAAAAAATACATATTGATAAATTTTCTATAGAAAATTCGAAATATCGATAAATTTTCGATTGAAAATTCGAAATATCGATAAATTTTCTATAGAAAATTCGAAATATCGATAAATTATCTATAGAAATTTCGAAATATCGATAAATTTTCTATAGAAAATTCAAAATATCGACAATTTTTCCAAAGAAAATTCAAAATATCGACAAATTTTCTAAAGAAAATTCAAAATATCGACAAATTTTCTATAGAAAATTCAAAATATCGATAAATTTTTTATAGAAAATTCAAAATATCGGACAATTTTCCTATAGAAAATTTAAAATATCGGACAATTTTCCTATAGAAAATTCAAAATATTGATAAATTTTCTACAGAAAATTCAAAATATCGATAAATTTTTTATAGAAAATTCAAAATATCTATAAAATTTATATTTCTAAAAAAAATACATATTGATAAATTTTCTATAGAAAATTCGAAATATCGATAAATTTTCGATTGAAAATTCGAAATATCGATAAATTTTCTATAGAAAATTCGAAATATCGATAAATTATCTATAGAAATTTCGAAATATCGATAAATTTTCTATAGAAAATTCAAAATATCGACAATTTTTCCAAAGAAAATTCAAAATATCGACAAATTTTCTAAAGAAAATTCAAAATTTCGACAAATTTTCTAAAGAAAATTAAAAATATCGACAAATTTTTTAAAGAAAATTCAAAATATCGATAAATTTTCTATACAAAATTCGAAATATCGCTAAAATGTGTATAGAAAATTCGAAATATCTATAAATTTTCTATAGAAAATTCAAAATATCGATAAATTTTCTATAGTATTTTATTAAATGTATCGATTTTCAAAACATCGATACATTTTCTAAAAAAAAATATCGATTAATTTTCTATAGAAAATTCAAAATATTCTATAGAAAATTCAAAATATCGATGAAGAAAATTTAAAATATCTATTAATTTTCTGTAGAAAATTCAAAATATTGCTTAATTTTCTATGGAAAATTCAAATTATTGATTAATTTTCTATGGAAAATTCAAAATATTGATTAATTTTCTATGGAAAATTCAAAATATCAATAAATTTTCTATGGAGAATTCAAAATATCGATAAATTTTAAAATATCATTATAATATCGACAAATTTTCTACAGAAAACAAAAATATTTACAATACAATTTTCTATAGAAAATTCAAATTATCAACAAATTTTATAGAAAATATATAGAAAATTCAAAATATCGACAAATTTTCTATAGAAAATCCAAAATATCGACAAATTTTCCATAGAAAATTCAGAATTTTTTGTTTACACTATAATTTTCAATAACAATGTGAGAATAAATAAATTAAAAACCGTATTCAAAAGATACGCCATCTATTGTAAATCCCGCATTCTTTATTCATACACCCAATATATCCACCAATTTTTTCATAAAAATTCAATTTATCGATGCATTTTATATACGAAATTCAAGATATTGAGAAATTTTGTGTTTTGCGTTAAGAAAACTTGACAGCTCTTTCCAAAGAGCAGCACGATAACCTAAATTTACTAAAACCATGTTTTATCTATTATTAAGTATTTATGTTAAAGAAACTGTCCTTCCCCATACCCAACACATAACAACTTACTTGAGTACCAGCGTTGCCTTTTATAGGAATTTCTTGAAAATTTTAAAGCATAGGGAAAAGGGGATAGATTTGTATTTGTAAGTCGATGTGTAGGAATTTTTTTTATATTATCCTTTTATTAACAAGAAAACCTGAATTAGTGTAAAAACTATAAAATTTCGTATGGGGTGCCACGCCCATTGTACCTATATAATTGTGAATCTAAACCATCGAGGGACCCACCCAAACTCACACAACAAATTTCATCGAAATCGGCCCAGCCGTTAAGGAGGAGTTCAGTTACTAACACACGTACAGAAGAATTATATATATAAAGATAATGAAGATGAAGATAACTACATGTTACTCCATAAAGCTTGTTTAAAATGCATCCAAGGTTCGATTTAGCAAATTCGATCATATGTGTCTGGAAATTCCAAAAGATGTGAACTGATATAATGGCTGTTAATAGTGATATCTCTCCAAAAACTTATTGAAGGTTACACAGAAAAAATATTTCAATTCAAACATTTATCCCATATTGAACTGGTTTCAATTATTTCATAATTAAATCAAGTATTCATTTGCTCAAAAACAAAAATTCTTGATATTTTCTATTGAATTTTGAGTTTTGAATTTGATTATTTTGACAATTGAATATACAATTTTCGTTATTGGTTGAATTTCAAATACAAAAATTATTGAATAGATAATTTTCGTAATTGAAAACACATTTTTGTTATTTTTTGTGTTTCAATTACGAAAATTATCTATTCAATAATTTTTGTATTTGAAATTCAACCAATAACGAAAATTGTATATTCAACCATTCGTTTGAAGCGAGCATTGCCCGCGAAACGCCCACAATATGCGGCAATATATGCAACCTTAATATTCCATCATGACAACGACACATGTTGGAATACCTGTTAAAAACTGTTTAGAATGAAGAGGTTGGGAAGTTTTGCCTCACCCGCTTTATAGTACAGACCGTGATCTTTGGAACAGAGTATCCGAAATTGGCTTGTTTAGTTATTGGCCTTAAAATATCAGCAGTTCTTTTGGCACGAATTCCATATATTGCCAGATAAATGAGAAAAGGTCATAGCAACAATGAATATTTGGGAAAAAATTCATCAACATACGTCTTTTCCTCGAGGCCCTACCATGGCAACAACAGACGGGCAAAGAGACAGATGGGCGGACATAGCGAGATCGTCCTAGAATTTCATAAGGACTTTTTGGTGGTAAGTGCATAAATAAATATGCTCTAAAAATGTAAAGGAAAGAACATGCATTTGCATGATTCCAGTTTCCCCTGGTTGTTACTGTTTGTACTTCTTTTTAAGGAAATTAATTTAATCTTATCTAATTTACTGTTAAATTTTCATATTTTTTAGTGTAGGGAAATTTTTTGTTGTCATTGGGAAAAAGGGATTTTTCCAGCGTAAGAATTTTTCAAAATGTGTGCTGGCAACAGTGTTTGTTACAGAAAACCAATATTTATTTCAATAAGTCCTTGCAAAAGTGAACAAACAGAAGATGGAAGAAAACCCCTGTTAATCTTGTATTTATTAAAATTTCATAACAATTTGACATTTAGATTGCAAATTTGTTGTAGTATTTTCCTTTCATTTTCTATTTTCCAAATCCTTAGATTTTTTTTTTTTTTACTTTTCCACTCGTAATAACTACTTACTCTCGCAACTCGTGTACTTTGCAGATGGTGTTCTATGTCAACATTGGTTTCCATGTCTCTGCTCGACACACAAGACGAAGGAAAGGAATGAATGAATGAATGCAATGCATTGAAGGAATGATTGCAATAAATGAAAGAATGAGTGAATGAATGAATGAAATGTATGTATGAATTTTGTTTTTACACTTGGAAACTTACAAGTGCTTTTCATATTGAGTTTAAACAAATACTTTACAAAATTCTAAGGATTTAAGTCAAATCATTTAACATTATAACGAAATGAATAATTTGTTTTCTGGTTCGCCATGGAAAAAGGTCATTAATAAGAAATGAAGGCAAGTTAAAAGAAAATATTTGCCAAATGATGATTATTTATTTCAAACTGCAGTAAAGACTGACTGAATGAATGAATGAATATTTGTATAAAATATTAAATTGGGGACAATGTCAGCGTAGATAGACTAATTTTAATAAGGAAACTTTATGAATTTCTATTTCTGAAATTTTTGAAATATCTTCTGTGTATTAAAGTTGCTGTTAAACTAATCCTAACAATTTATTATCTGAAAATCCCATAAATCTTTAATAATCGAGAAAAAGAAATCTTATCTTCAAATATTTTTCCTTTTACCTTGAGATTTAGTTGTTATAAACTACACTACCATAGGGAGGGAGGGTATTATGAGTTTGTGCTCAAGTTTGTAACGCCCAAAAACATTAGTCTAGCAATCGCCTTAAAGTATTTCTTTTGGACTCAATTGGATGATATGGACACCAACGACATGTTGTTTTAGCAGGCTCATGTCACATTGGACATTCTGCATGAGCGATTTGAGGGCATGGTCATCTCATGTGGAGCTGATGTGAACTGTAACAACAAAAATGCCGAAACTGATTCGCTACGCAAAAGGGCGAGATCTTCGAGTGCCAAAGTGCTGAGGCGTGAAAAATCTCTACACGAGCAGCGTCTTCGAGCCAAAGTTCTTACTGCACCCCGGGGCAGTAAGAATAGAGTTGATTTCAGTGCACGCAAGACTCAATGTTGTATGTTAACTCACAAACGCACAACAGATCATGTTGCTCCATCTGTTTTCATGGGTGGTGTAAATATTAAGGAATCTGAAGCTCTTGATGTTCTAGGCATGAGTATTAAGTGCGATGTCCGCTGGACAAAACACATTTTTCGAGTGTCGATAGAAGCATTCCAGTGCCTTGGTTTTCTAAAACGGTGTAAGAAATACTTCACTCCATCTGATCTCCTTAGTCCCGGTACACACTGTGAAACATTTGCTGCAAAACATTTTTAAATTCTCTTTTGAAACTGCATTCGTGTCCACACAGTGAAGTTTTTGCTTTTCAGTTTTTGACATTTCTGTACAGAACGAATACGAACGAATAAATGTGAATGACATACTCAACAAAAACTTCATGTACATGAAACATAGTACCCTTTTCCATTCCTCTTTCCCCTTTCGTCAACAAACTGAAATGTTTTGCAGCAAATGTTTCACAGTATGGATGGGGACTTACTATTTACACCACTTATATCCGACCTAAAATGGAATACAACTCTCATGTGTGGGCCGGTGCTTCGAAGTCTATTTGGAGTTACTCGACCGCGTACAGAAGAGGGCGAAGATGCTTATCGGTGACAATAACACAACCCACATTGCGACTGGAACATCGTCGCAATGTGGGTTGTGTTTCACTGTTCTACCGATACTACAATGGTGTGTGCTCTGCTGAAATTAGGGAACTTGTTCTCGAAACCCGTAATTTTTTACGCAACACACCCTCTTCGGCAAGATCGCACAATACATTACAGGGAAAATTTGTTCTTTAGCCGTACTGTCCGTATGTGGAATAAGCTTCCTCCTGAAGTCTTTCCTGTCACTTTCAATATAGGAAAATTCAAATCAAATGTCCACAAACACTACTCCCTCTATCCTCCCTCCCATAACTTATTTTCCTAGTTCCAACACAATGCTTTGCATGAGTAGGGGTCATCTCCTGAGTGCTGGTCCAAGAAAAGAAAATAAAAAAAAAGATCGTGGGATTTGACACCGTTAGGGTTTTTATTGTAGGGTTTATGGACCAAAATCCACTGCAAACATTGGACGCTCTTGGATCTCATGTGTATTGGTAGCGTCCCAAATTCGTGATTTGGGAAACAAACGGAATAAATGACAGCCAATTCAACTGTCAAAGTTCGGAAGTCCCTATCGGTAGACCCCTTAGAAGGCAAGGGAAAGGTACTTCCAGCAAACACTTTAAAGAGAATAAATCTCTTAAAAATGTTTATATCCGCAGTGTAGGGATACAGAAAGTCGAGCTTGACCCAACTTTCTAACTTGTTTCTATTTTTTGCCAATTTTTTCCTTTATTTTTCCAAAGTTCATCCCCAAATTGAATTTAGTTTTGTACAGTTTTTATGGAATGTAACATGGACGAAACAAATACAAAACTTTCATTTTCAATTTCAACTGACAACGAGTAATTCATCATTTTCCAATCAATAATTTCACGACCTGGTTTGGATTTTCTCTTCATTCTTGTTGCTCTATTTCTATGCTTTTGTTAACTCATCATTCCATTTCAGTAAATTGTAAATGGTGAATGGAGCAGAGCAATTACACCCATACCCACTTACAAATTACATGTTTTATATTGTAAATCTTTTTTTTTTATTTTTTCTGTATTTCTTTGATTGATCGTTTAAACATTTAAAACCACAAAATGCTTTTTATTTGTATTTGTATTTCCTCTATTGTTGAGGAATGTATTGTAGAATGTTCATGTCAGGAACACAATGCCCGGAAACATACAGGCAACCAACAATTTCACAATTGTTTTCATATATTTTCTTTATGTATTATTGTATTATCAACTAAATTCACAATAACTAGTCGATGAAGTCGGAATATGAAACAAAAATAAAAAGTTTCTTACTTGCAACATGCAACAAAATGTCAAAAATACTTACTTACATACAATATAAAATTAAAAATGAAAATTTCACAACTTTGTATGAGAGTAAGTACCTATAATGGATGGATGAATGGCTGGATAAAATGACTATTGTGTGCATTTTGAAGCAAACAATGCCGGAGCCATCAAAATACACAAAAAAGAAAATCAAACAAACAAAAAGGAAGAGCAACGAAAAATCATAAAACCAGGAAAGTTAAGCATCAGTATAAGTTATGAAATAGGGGGCCTTAAAATTGTTACTGATTAATCGAATTCTTTAAAGAATATTTAGCCATATCTAAATATTATTTTGTAAAATGCTCCATAATTATAATTTTCTTGAAAACAAGTTTATTGAAAACTTAACGGGGTCAGCGGCCCTCTTGGGCTCTAGAGCCTCTGGTTTCCGAGAAAAATTAACTTTTATTGGGTGCAAGACGGGGAGAAAAAACTTCTCAACCCCTTTATTTTTAATTGTTTTTCACAGGTATTGCAACATGTGGCCGAGCGTTGACATGATTCAATATTACGATTGCATGTCTGGTCGCATATTCTGGGCGTTTTTCGGCCAATGCTCGCTTCAAACGAATCAGTTGTGGTCGGTACTGGTTTCCTGTGATGGTCTAGTCAGATTTCAACGTTTTACTCCCACCAAATACAGAGCATTACCTTTGAGCCAAAAAACGATTTTCTTTTATAGCGTTCAAGCAAAATTTCGGACATGCAAAATCTTTTATCAATGTGTCTCGTCTTCTTATGGATGAATCCTGCTGCTGGAAAACTTTATGAAATTGCTGCTTGAGTTTCACAATAATCTTCATGGAGCAATGCCTCCAATTCTTGGGCTTCAAACTGTATCAAAATTCACCACATCTAAATCGCAATACAAAAATACACTACAATCCACATAGGGGCAGCTATATGGTGACTTGTAGCGATAAATGAAAAATGAAAAATACATTTTACAAAACAAATGATATGTCATTGGAAAGAGGACACTTTTCTACATATAGTTTGTTCGGAACATTTTTTTTCAAAGCTTTGGTGTAAGAGTAGCAGCAGGCCAAACGTAATAAAAAAATACTACATTTAATATCTATTAAAAATGGAATATTAAGGTGTACATTTCATTATTAAAATTTCTTATATTTTATTGAATAAAATAGTTTTTTTGTATTAATAATATTGATATATGTTGTTGGGAACTGATTTGTGATCTTTTTTTAAAGAAATTATGAATGCACGTACTTAAATTTTGATAAATTCCGAACAAACTATTATTATATTTTTTTTTTACATGAAAAACTTCTTTGGAAGTAAAAAAGTAGCATAAATGCCCAAAAATTACCATAACTATTTTATGTGGATTAAAGAAGGGAATGTATAGAATTATATTCTATTTTAATATTTTGCGGATTTTTGCGGTTTTCGATTTTATTAAATTTTTAAAATTTTATTCCTTTATTCAAAAACGTTTATCAAAAGTCTTAAGTACAAATATTGTATGAAAATTTGTTTTATAAATCTTTAATAAATGGTTGTAAATAATATATAGCAATACATTTTTTATTAGCAAATAAGATTTTGAATATTTTTAAACTATTTTTAGCATTAACTTTTATATCGGCAAAATTTGAAAAACGTTACTTTCTTCTCATAAATTCAGATTCTGTAATAACATGACTCCTAAAAAGTAGAAAAAAAATATAAACGAGCTTCCACAGGATTCATCGGAATTATTCGTGCCAACCTGGGATACATCAATTTCAGATGAAAGCGATATAGACGATAGTAGTGATGAAAATTATGCTTATATATTAGATTAATTGTAGTATTTTATGTATGTATTTTTAATTTTTTATATTACTTTTATTCTTAAAATCACATATAATTAGTGTATATAAGCCGGATAACCTGGTTTTCTTCAAAATCTCGGTTTTTTGAGAACCGGTTAATTTAAAATGTTGATTTTCGGTTAACCGGTTTTTAAAATTTGGGTCTAAAATCAATAAATCTCATGTTTTGGTGCATTTTTTATATTCATTTTAATTTTATTAATCATTTCGTTAGCTTAGAGAACAAAGTTCTTTTCAGAAATTAACAGTCTAAAATCCATGATTTGAAATATTTTTGAAACCTGATAACGGAGTTTTAATCATTATTTGGTAAGATTTATAATGACAAATAATCGCAGTTAAGAAGAAGTGCGTTTGCATATTATATGTCCTATTTTGGGACTTGAAACATTTTCTCTTTCATATCAGAAAGTCGAAGTGATAATAAATTCTTAAAATTATTAAATATTTAATTAAAAAAATTGTGATTTACATATTTTGGTTGAAATTTAATGAAGAAACCAATAATTAAAACAAGTATTATCTATTTAGTAACATATTTATACTCAATTCCATTTGAATGAGATAATAATTTTGAAATATTTACAAAATAAAATGGACTTAGCACTTTTGCATATTTATAGTTATATAATATTAACATTTCCGACTACTAAAAACCAAAAATTGTAAAGCTGTGTATTATTTATGAGACATTTTATGTTTTCTTCACATATATGTCGGTTAACCGGTTTTTCGAAGTCGGTTAACCAAAAAACCGGTTTTCTAAAAAAGGACAATTTTCGGTAAACCGACAAACTGTATTTTTAAAAAGTCGGTTTTTTATAAATACTACATATAATGTAATTTAATGTATTTTAAAATAATTAGAAAAATTAAAAAAAAAATTCATTTTTTTATTTTTTTATTTCAGTATTTTATTTCTGTCAGAAACTTTTTGAGCCTTGTATGTTTTTAAACCTACATTGACTTTAACTTTTTGTACCAAATATTCTGAGTACTGAGCTAACCGTGCTGCTTTCCTACCGGATGTGTTGGGAGCACTTTTGAAAATGCTTTCTATTTATTGGCTTTAGAAACATCATGTAGACCATTCCTTCTACATAAACAAGGTTTTCTATTAACGGACAAGTTCTGCCAATACTGTTTAATAACATTGGAATCAGTTTGACGGGAGACCTTTGAGTGTTTGGCCAACTTTTTGTAGGAAAAAGTTGGGTTTTGTTGAAAATATTTAATAATTTTAGGACGCACTTTTTTCTCGTCACTCATTTTTATCAGATTAACAACAAATGAACATAATTGATATTAAACATAATAACTGACATGCTTTACAAAGTAAAAAAAATTAAATAAAACTTGGGTTGCAGTTGAAACCAATGCAACTTATTCAGGTCTGAAAATACTACCATTGGGGGTGGAAAATTTAAAATTCTCGGCCTCAATATTTGTTTTAACTCAACTCTGTATGAATAACAACTAGTTTCGACATTTGGGAAGCAACATGACAATGTGAACTCTCGCATATGCACCCAAAAACACCAAATTTATGTATCATAGGTTAGGTTAGGTTCCATGGGCAGCCACTCGTCAAGCAGTTCACTTGGGTTCATTCAAAACTGATCCCATTGTGATACCCAAGAGGTAAACAGCAGCGTATCTCCGCGGTGAACCAACCAAATGCTCTGATGAAGAAGTGAATTCGTCTTAGATTCATCCTTGATAGCTCTTCCAAACACGATAGGAATGGGATTCCGAGAATAAGTTCCCTCATGTTTGTCAGAGCCGGGCATTGTCTCCTACTCTTCTTCATTACGACAGCCTCTACAGTAGTCATTGTACCATAGACCCAGACTTCTAGCATGTGTACCAATTATACAGCATCCTGTAATAAAGGAAAATATTAGCCTTATTTGCTCACGACGAAATTCCATAAGTAGATTCATCCTGATTCATTCAAGTCGACCTCGTTATAACAAAGGATGTTTCATTGGTACACATGTTTTGTACAGTCTCATATAGTCTCTGCTGTACAACCATATTGCCTTTAACAAGGAAAATACCAGAAAAGTGATCGATCGTCTCCTCATCGCATTCCTTTTGGCCAATTCATCTGCTATACAATTACCCTGATTCCCATCGTGACCAGGGACCCATATAAGCGTTATACTAGAATGTCTCGCTATCTCAGTTAAGGATACCCGGCATTCCTCAGTTAACCTAGATATCATGAAGACACCCGCTATGCAGTCTTAATGGCAGTCTTGCAATCAGTTAATATGCATATATTAGCTGACCGTCCCAGCTTCGCTCGTTAGCTATTAATAAATATTTACTTGGTATGGGAGGTGCCACGCCCATTATTAATTAATTATTAATTGAGAATCTAATCCATCCAGGGACACACACAAACCAAACATTTCATCGAAACCGACCCAGTCGTGAAGGAGGAGTTCAATTAATAACACACGTACAGAAGAATGATATATAAAGAAAATTACCAGATATTCGATAATACCTCAGCCAATTGGATACACGTTTAATATCAGTAATTTCCGTCTGAAGACCAGTACAGAAGTTAGGTAGCCTAAAGTAGGATGTTTTTCTAAAAGTTCTCAATGAAGAAACCTCCACCAACTCTATTACCACTTTTAGAGCCGTCAATCGTCAGGGGGGAAGAGTCCGCGCTGTCATATATCCCTGTTCGGCATTATAATATGGAAATGTATATCGAGAAAAGGTTTTGCGATGCAGTATTCGATATATACCCATAGTAATTCAGTATAGCGTCTCTAATCAGTATAGCAATAGTCCTTAGAACTCATTCAACGGCCTTCCGATGAATAGCATTCTCCAAGGCGTGCCACCACACCAGTAATCTATAAAACAAGATGAGTTTAACAACAGCTTAATACCTCAATTAGTACCAATTTCTCTTTTTCATGAGTAGATGGCCTCATAGGCCTTATTAATCATGTTCTGATTATTCAGATTCCTGGATAATCTTTTATCTATAATAATGCCAAGGTACTTTCCATTATCCCCGATCTCAAGACTAATTCCATTCAGTCTTGGTGGTCTTAAGTCATCAATCTTGTACCTCCCAGTTCTGTTTTTATTGGGGGTCCATTTGAAACACTGCACTCACTCAGTGTACTTAATGCCGATTCCATACAACTAGATATTGTATACAAAAATTTACCAGATATTAATACCGCGAAATCATCAGCGCCATACGCGACTGCTATCCATTCTGCTATCCATTTTGAACAGCAGGGAATTAATTGCCATATTCCACAAAAGTTGTGATAGTACAGCTCCCTGCGGAGTTCCCCGATTGTCCACTTTTGAAACACCTAACGTATCTCATATGACTCTATAACCAAGTATCTTTCTGTCTATTCAATCCCAAGTTCATACATCATTGATGTACCATGCGCTCAGCAGATCAGATTGGACATTCAATGACTTATTTTTCGACTTCTGAGGAAGTTCTTGAAACGTTTAAGATATTAAATTTGGAGATAACTCATTCAAAGAGCTTCACTTTCTTAAAAATTAGATCTTTATGAAGAGTATTTAGTAAAACAATAAGGTCAGTTTCATCTAATTCTATGATGGCCACAGTGTTAGAAAGTTTCCTGCCATAGAAATTTAATCTCAGATTAATGTTACTTGTAAGGGAACCCAAATCATCCATTTGAGAACTGCGTTAATTTAGCTTCTACAGATGTTTTCCGTTCCCTTTCTGTCAATTCTTCTTTCAAGTCTTCTCAGGTAAAACGCGGGTAGCTCACACTAAAATCATGTACGAGGGATTTCGTACCATAGGTTATGACTTTAGACTTCGGAGTTACAAACACAATTGGCATTAAAGTGTCATACAGACGCTCTCGATGAATGCAGCGTCTGTCAGGATGGGATCTGGAGAGCTAGGGTTTTGAAATGTTACGTAGTATATTGAAGCTTAGAGGTGGACTGTAAAAGAGCTCTAGAAAAGTTATTAGAACTATACACAATTAGGTTGTGCTGGGTACCAGAGCACTGTAACATGCAGGGTAATGAGATATCAGATGGACTGGTCAGACAGGGCTCAGATCTGGACCATAGTATTAGGGACCGAGGGGTAAACCCCGTTTATATGTCACTATTCCGTAACTCTGATTCACAAGATTCCGTAACTCTGCAAACCAATCCTGGAAAAGTAGGACGGATTGCATCGTTCTAATGCTATATGGCCAAAGTTAGGAAATACAGAAAGTATTTTCTTCCAATGAATCGTCTCTCTGAACATCAATTATTTCCAGACCTAAGAATTTAGTCCCATATTGACTTCGTATGTAGGATAGAAAGTCATTGGTTCGCTCAAGACTACTTGGATTTGTTCGTTTTCATAAAATTGTATATTCATGGTCGCTGGGCCCCCTCCTTACCTTCCTCACAAACAGCCTCTAAATGTATTTGTCAGTATTTGAAAACTACATACCTACACTAAGCTAAAATCACACTTATACATAGAAAACAAAAAAAGGACACTTAGATGAAACCAAAAACTAAAGCAAAGCAATCAACTACTACTTTAAGCTTTGTTTGTATTTATTAAGGACCCAGTAAAATACATATTTTTTTTAAACTCATTTATATTTTTATACCAAAACTTACTACAAAACATATTGAAATTCACATTTTGCTCATAATGGTTTATTTTAGACACATAAAAAAGGCACTCACACAAAAAAGATATGATGAAGGACATTTATTGATGTGTTTTTGTTCATTTTTTATTTTTTTCGAAAAAAAATAGAAAAAAGAACTGAAACTAAATTAAGAGGATTTAGTTTTTGTTGTAGACATCACTGGAATTCTCTATACAGTCAAACTAAAGTATACATTCCAACAAACACTTTCAGTTTTAGTTTGAACAATTGGTGCAAATTTGTTTAACAAGATTTTAAACACAACGAAAACACTTCAAATAGAAGGCGAGATAGACACAAATACTCATACACAATGAAAGGAAATAACCTAAACTACTATCCTTGCATCAATACATCCTTCCAACCATCTATTCATACATTCAAACATTCATTCATTCAACTATTCATCGTTTCAAGTGGTTATCGATTTTTGTTTATTTTATTTAAGTATTTCTGTATTTTCTGCCTTACTGCCTGCCTCTTTCTACGTTTGAATGCTGTAATGTGCATTTTCTATAGTATTTTTATTTGTAACATATTGAAATATTGGTTGTAGGAGGCATAAAGTAAAATATTCTATGTTCAAAATATGTCGACCAAAAAATTATTGGATCAGATAGGAAGGAGAGACCCACTGGATCCACGGCGATACCCTCCAATAGACCTAGTTAAGAAGAAATTAAGTGAAATGAAAGAAGTTAGGCGAAAATTAAATGAAATCCCAGTCTGAAGGTCAGAAGGTCTGATACCCTGTAATCTAAGACAGTTTCTTAAAATGTGTTCTACTGTTTCTAGGTCATCAATATACGCACACATCCTACAGAAGTCCTTTGTAACAGTATCCAATTTTCCAATGAAGACTCCAATGGAGCAGCGACCGCTTATCACTCCTACTAGAGACCTGAGACTTCTCCTATCCAACCCAATTATTATGTTGGTTGCTTTTGGATCTAATTTTGGCCAGATAGCATTGGAACAATTCAATCCGTCCTACTTTTCCAGGATTGGTTTGCAGAGTTACGCAATCTTTCGATGATAAACCTATATTAGTGACATATAAAGGGATTTACCTCTCGGTCCCTAACACTATGGTCCAGATCTAAGCCCTGCCTGACCAGTCCATCAGCTATCTCATTACCCTACATGTTACAGGTCTCTGGTACCCAGCACAACCTAATTGTGTATAGTTCTAATAACGCTTCTAGAGCTATTTTACAGTCCACCTCTAAGCTTGAATGTACTACGTAATATTTCAAAACCCTAGCTTTTCAGATCGCTAACATCCCTTCCTGTAAGACGCTGTATTCGTCGATGGGGTCGGTATAACTTTTGAATGTCTTTAACAAAAACATAAACTCCGGTTCCACTGCCAGATTCCATCTTGGAACCGTCAGTAAAAACTCCACACCCTTCAAACAGCTGTAATCCACTCGTCCCTACTTGGAAACCCAATTGTGTTTGTAACTCCGTACAAGATTTTATTGTGATCTACCCGCGTCTTACCAGAGAAGACTCAATGAGTCTAAGTAAGTTCCCAGCAGCAACACTTGTCACATAGTTTTCAATTGGTAGCAAGTTTAGGATTATATCCAACGTCATCTGAAGTCTGTTACCAGTGTTATGTTATGCCAATGGAAGTACATCTTTGAGCTTTATTGAGTATCTTCATATAACTACTCTATCTCATTGCCTGCCACCAAATTGTACAACCCTAAGTAACAATGGTTCTTACAGTTTATCATGCCTGGTCGCAGTACCCAACTCTTACTAATGGAATTCCTGCATGTATAGAAGGCATTGAGACCTCTTTTAGCCGTTCTTGATTATTTGTCTTCCATGTTAATTAGTTATCAACGAAGGTTTCTTAATACTATGCTCTCTCTGATAAAATCAGTGCAACAAATTAAAAAATCTACCCTATATATCCTGGTGAAGAATTCTAACTCTGTTTTCGTTGGATTTTTCAGCTCATTTACCCTGGCCCAGTCTGAGAAATAACCTATCGCCGCCTACATGATTTCATTGATCTCAACGTCATCCACATATTCAACATTCTTCCTACCTTTAGATTCAAAGACCTTGAAAGAAGAATTAACCACTAATAACCATAACTGAGGAGACAACCCTCCACCTTGCGGTGTACCCCTGGAAACTCGCATCCTAATCCTATCATTCCCTAGGGTTGATTTGTTAATCCTATAAGCAAGCATTGAAACTATACAACTCAGCAGTAAGTCCTAAACCCCGTTTAACTAATGAATCTCTTATTGACTCTATCCTAATGTTATTAAAAGCTCCCTCTATGTCCAAAAACGCTGACAACCCACCACCTCATGTGACAACCCGTGGTGGGTTGTCACATGAGGTGTCACTGCATTAGTGTCAAATTTATTCTTAGAGACTAACATGGTTGGAAGGAAACTAATTTTTTGCACAAATAACGTGGTAGAAGGGGACCATTCATATTCTTAAATTTATCCTTGTTTCAAATACTGTCATCGTCCCCTGGTCTTCGTCCCTAATTTCAGTATCCGTACAACCAGGATATAATATTTCCATAAGTAGAGAGAGTGTCTCAGAGCTAGACATCAGTTATCTTCCCTATGAATTTTGGTTCTTTGGATAAAATTATCCGGAACCTAGATAACACATTGTCAACGAATTCGCAATATAACACGCCCTCTTGAGATCTCTCTTATACTTATTGAAGCACACTCTATAGTTGATCCAGTCACTCGAAAGTCTTGTGCTTTGGTCCACAAAGTCTTGTTCTTTGGTCCACAAGCTAGGCTGTTTACGCCTGAATGGATACTTTACCGGACAAGATAGCACAAAGCTCTCCTTTAGTAATTTCCATGTCAAACGGTAACACATCACTTATAGCGAGCTCCGCCATACTATTCTGAACCTTGCCATAAAAGGTTCCCCAATTTGTCCATCTAGGATCCCTGAAGGGTGCCTGCTTGGAAGATTTTTCTTAAAAACCACAATAGATATTCTTAAATTTGTTTTTGTTTCAAATACTTAGATATGTAGGCCAAAAACGGCTATGCAGCCCCCATGGGGAGTAAATACGCCTAGGGGTGGGCAAGAATTATCAGAAAGAAGAAAAAAGCGACAAATTAATCCCTTCCAAGGATTTCCTTCCAACCATGTCTGTCTCCAAAGAACAAATTTGGAACTAATGATTTATTGAAAGAGATTTACACATTTTTAGTCTGCCCTTGTAATTGTTGAAGAAATTTAATATTTTCTTTAATTCCGAATCATATTTTTTCAGCGTTAGGTACCTAAGATTCGCCTCTGCCGAATATGTCATTTATTTTTCTATTATTTTTTATATTTTATTTATTTTTTTTTTTGTATTATTTTCATTTCTATTCTATTATAAACTTGAAGTGTAGAAAAAAATGCAAAAAAAAAGGGGGAAACAGCATTTTTCATTTTATTTTATTTTATACTAAAATACATACATACAAACATTGTATTTATGCATAAGTGTTTGAGTAACGATGTATGTATGAGTAAATGTATGAGTATTAAGGTGGCACTATTTCTACTTTCACTGATCCTAAGTAATCCGTCATTCATTCAAGCAAATGTTGAAAATTTGAGCCAAATCGGATAAAGATTGGAGTTTGCACATTTTATTTGAATTGTCGAGTTTGGGTCAAATTAGCATTATTTTGAAACAAATCTTGAAAAAAAATCCAATTAAATATAGTTTTCGTATTTCATTTCATTTTCTGATATCGTTAGTCTATTAAAATTTAATACCAAAAATAACAACAAAATTATAAATTTTCAACAATTTTTTTAAATTAAATTTTTAGAGGCGAAGATCTTTAAATTGGCAGCACTGTTTTCTGTGACAGCTGATTTGACAGTTCTCGGTTGTTTTGAGGTTTGCTTGGATAGACAATTTATCAAGAATAAATTTACGCCAAAGCAATGTTTGCAAATTTTTAAAATTTATTTTGAAAATCATGGATCAATTCGAAAAACTCATCGGGCATTACGTGTATTTTACAGTGCTCATAATCGTTCATCAGAGCGATTAAGTCATTACGTTTACTCTTAACGTTAATACGCATCCCGAAAGAAGCCGTACAGTGAGCACAGAACAAGCGATTGATGATGTGCATAGTGTTGATGATGATCCAAATGTGTCAATTCGTCAACAATTAAATCTGTGTCAATCCACTTTATGGATAATTTTGCGAAAGGATCGTGCTTCAATTGGAAGGCATTAGTATTGCAGACATTCGGATGTGTCAAAAGCTAAAAGCCTTAACTCCACTTTTCGAAAATTTCTCAATTTTCTTATATTACTATCTAATTACTTAGTTGTGAACTCTTTGAAAATTATTTTGTTCATCTATTACACTATACAACACCAAAAAAAAAATTACGAGTCCCGACCAATAAATTTTGATAGAGGAGACAAAAAAAAAGACACATGTATCGGCGTTTTGAAAGTTTACATCTGAATTTCATTTGAGGGGGGTTAAAGTTTCCCAACTCTGGCACATTCTTATTGTTAATCGTCATAAAAAACCATGTGATCCTTACATTTAACGTATAAAATGTGTTCAGCAAAGTTATGTAAATAAAATTCTTAATAAATACGAAATTAACCCTGCTCTCTTTTGTTATGTCTTTTTTCTGACTTTCTGGTTGAATTTTCCGTTTTGGTGTATTCAGGGACTTATAGTAAAATTTCACGTATAATTTTTTTGCAGAACAGTTTAACCCCTTAAAGCCCTGTTTTAATGGTGGTTTTTGCACTTTTTTAAAAGAAGGACAAAAAAGACCCATGTCTTGAGGATTTAGAGGGTTAACATATTCTACAAAAATATTCTCCGTAACATTTTACATAACTTTGCTGAACACATTTTATACCTAAAATGTAAGGATCACATGGTTTCTTATGAAGATTAACAATAAGAATGTACCAGAGTTGGGAAACTTTAACCCGCCCTCAAATGAAATTCTGCTGTAAACTTTCAAAACGCCGATACACGTGTCTTCTTTTTTTGTCTCCTCTATCAAAATTTATTGGTCGGACCTTGTAATTTTGGAAAAAATTTGATTTTGTTGCATAGTGCTATTTAATTTAATTTATGAGGAGTGACTACAACCATTTGTTCCGTTTTATTATTTTCTAATTTTTATTTTGTGGAGTTAGGCATTTAAGCTTCTGACTCATCCAAATTGTGGTTTCAGCAGGATGGTGCCATATCTGTGTTACATGTGGCACCAAGCGATACTATAAATTTACAGAGAGAAACATTTGGCGAACGGATAATATCAAGAAATGGTCGCGTCGCTCATGTGATTTGACGCCATTAGATTATTTTCTCTGGGAATTCGATCCGATCTTTTTAAAATTTTCAGTATTTGATTTTTAGATGACGGGTAACCAAATGCAAACAGTTCGAAATAAGGGCCACCCTAATGTATATATATGTATATGTGTGTTTTGCATTTGTTAATTTACAAATGACCTTGAATATGTTGCCAACACTATACTCATACAAACATAGTTAGTAAGTAAATGGATGTGGATGGTTGGTTGGTGTCGGCCTGTTCTCTATATATGTCAATATATATTTTTATAGAAATTTTATATATTTATACACATGTATGTATGTGTATTTACTTGTTTTAGTATGTGTATTGCTCATGTGTGTGTAAATATAAAAAAATAAATAAAAAAAAAAACTATATTATAAAATAGTTTTTGCAATGAAAACCAAGAAAAAACGAATCCTACTTTAGTAATTTATACAGTAATATTTATAATATTTTACATATAATATACAGTGGGACAAATAAAGTGTTTTATTTTCAGAAGTTGCAGGCAAAAATAAACTTATTGTGACCGGAGCGGATTCGGCAGTTGCATTTGGGAAGGCATCATTTTGATAATTCATCAACTACATACGTTCTTAGATCTGCTTTGAAGAAGGAAATATCTATGTTTCTCTTTCTCAATTATAGCTACAACTTTTGGCTACATTCCGGAATAATTAACATCGTCGACTTCAAAAAGTATTTAAAAAACCTACAAAAACAGACCGTACTCCACCATCACAATCCTTACAGGTCTCGCAAAACATGGAAATGAAGATTTTTTTTCAAGGTTTGTGAAAATGTTTGAAGCACTTAAGATGTGCATCTGAGTGGTGGTTTCTTCAATTCCTCCCTACCTTAACATCAGTACTTTAATGATGCTCTATCAACCCGATCAGGGCTCTCTTGTAGTCATGAAATGCATAAATTTGACACTGTGATCTTTCAACGCCGACTGACTATTAACATAGAAAGTAACCTTATTACCCCAGAAGACGTTATCCAATACACAATCTAAAGAATTCTTGACCGCCAGAATTTCTGCCATATAGACACTATTGACATCTTAAAGTCTAAAAGAGAACCTAGTGTCCGTGTTCAATATGAAGACAACATATCCGGTGCCCATCCTTGATCCGTCATTCACTCGGAACACGTGTCCTTCTAATGCCGATTTCCGATGACATTAAGCCCAAGATATACAGATTTCCGAGAGTTTATTTACCAACTGAAGAAGAACTGAAGCTCGGATCATTCAGTCACAACTCCTCAAGACATTCCTATCTGGGATAAACATTAGCCAATACAAGCAAAGAAGCCTTCAAGTAGTGTTCGTCTCCAAAATGTAGACACCAGAACCAGTGCCCGTCTCATTCTTTGATATATCAGTGATTACTGCATCACCATTGTGTTATCCCTCGGAACTCTTCCAGACATAGCTATCGGGGATCTCCACTAATGTAGTCATTGTGAATCGACTATGAATTCCGATCTTTGTTTTTTAGCTCCAGCAGAGCTGCCTCGTACAATCTAAGTTATCATTCTCACTATATACTCCATCAAGCTGAATTTGTAGTATGCCCAGAATAATTTATATAGCCGCCTTGAGTGTGCTACTTATGCTCCGGCAATGACAAGTGAGACACATTCTTGAGCTTTGGAAAGTTTCTGCCTATGAAACCCTGATTTCATACAGTACATCCATATAGTACATGCGAACTCTAGTAGCTAGAATCGCTCTCACAACCGACCTGTAGATCCAGTATGTTCGGTAGTAGTCCCAAATTTCCTATAGAATTTCTATATTAGTGCCTTTTTAACTATCTCCTGGGTATTATTTTTCAAGTATAGTTTGCTGTCCAAGAAAAATCTTAGACATTTCACATCACCAGCTACGTAAATTCCATTCCTATGTGTTTCGATGGTCCACAGATTTGATTTGATTGAACCACGAAGAGAGTACACTAAGCGCATAATATCATTGATTGTGTGAAGAAATATTCCCGAAATCAGTACTGTTATTTTATGCTGGGTTATTTAAGGGTTTAATATTATTAAAATTGACTTTGTATCTAGAAGTAATCTCATAATTCGTCTATGTTTTCCAATTATCATCAAGTTTCTATGTGCAGTGAAGTTACATACTTCTTCATACTTTATACTCAAGGACAGTTCATTAACAACATCGCTTCATTGCATTCTGTTTTGAAAGCCTTAAAGGTCCTCATGGTTGTTGATTTTCTCAAAATGACACTAGAAGACAGAATTGTGTAAGTCATCAAATGAGCCAGATACTTGTCATTCATCGTAAAGGCACATTCTACTTCTGTGGATTACTATCTCGGCGGTTGGACATATTTATTGGTTAGTGGGTTAAGCAACTGAGTCCGTTCATGTTTCATTTCTGGGATATTGGCAGCTTATTGTGCACTCATTATCTCTTGTTAGAACGTATTTTTCCGATTATTTTAGCCTTGCAATTAGATATTCAATAATTTTTGGTATTTGTTGATGTATTCATTGGCAACCTATCCTTCCCTCTCCAGGAGCCTTAGGAGATTCTAATTGAAATAAAAATCCTTTCACAACATTACACCTCTCCTCTAAGGATGGTCAATTAAATCGTTTTTCATTATTGTGTACAAGCCATAAATCTTTTTCAGGCTCATACTAATTGTACGACAAATAAACCTTCTGCAGAAACCCAACACTCGATTTGCTTTCACTTCCCTAATTTCTATTGGTGTTTCCAGCAATAATATTTCAAGATAATTGCCACATCTGGATTTTTATACTGTATTGTTAGGGAATATTTCGGAGTCTTTTTCTTTTCTGTAAACGATACGATATTTTTCATTTGTTTTTTTTTCGAGTTAATGAAATTCTCTTTCTACTCTCTTCTTAGCTTTTCCATATTCATCTTGCTAAGCATATACTGTTAACAAAAAGTATTAGAACTCAATTTAATACTGAACAAAATGTATCATAGTAACGAATTGTAGAGAAAATGGAACACAAGCATTTAAGGACAAATAGGCCTCAATTCATCAGGGTTGAAGATCTGGTCTAGGAAGTCAATTTGTATATATAGTCAGCCAAGCGGAGAACCTTAGAATGCACTGTGATTCCTTTCAGAATAATGAAATATTGGACTAGCCGTCCTTAATCTAATTGCCGTAATGAAACAGAAAAAATCACTCAGTCTCCAAATTGTCTTTCAGTCTATCGTCAGATCGTTTATAGAGCCATCTATGTCTGTGACATTATACAATAATCCCGATATCCCTTTTCCTGTCTTATTACACTTACAATGTTCCTGCATATCTGCAGTGTGTCCAACACTCAGTCTCCTCTGTTAAGACAGCAAATTATATACCTATTTCCATCTTAAGTGACTGCACTTCCAACCCTATTCCAAATCACAAGTGAGTGAGCCTTACCGAAGCCGATTTCCATAAAAGTATAATTCATATTTTTCGTAGAGATGAAAGTTTGTCCAAGGAAGCGGATCACATGAAGTATGAGTGGGCTTCTTGCAAACACCCCAGCTACTCTAGATAATAAGGATAACACAATTTTCTGGATCAAAATATATTTGAGAAATATGCCAGATTTAATTTCATTGGTTTGTTAGTTAGCAACGGACAAATTTCATCAATATCATACGAATGCAACATATATAAAAATGTCACTGGAGGTACTAGAAATACATATGTATCAAAAGTGATTACAAAGTTCAATAGAACCTAATAGTTGAATGGAACTCTAGAACGGATATAACAAAAGGTCTAGAGGATGCACTCAAAGCCAAAAAAGCGAAAAACTTTTGAGCACTCAACAGAATATTTGAGAAAGGTAACTTGATAAGGGTTAGCGTAATTATAGGAAGAGGTTAACGACAAGTCAATATGCATGGTTGGTTAACGTGGTAGTTCCCTGCGCGAGAACAGTCAAGTAGTTTAGATAAGACCCCTTTTGGACAAGTCCACACCACTCGACAGATGTAGTATTATTTACATCGTAATCTATGCAAAACTGTTGAAGTTATTAGACCCAACCTGTAGCCGTGAGTTATCTCAATAGGTCATTAAGTCTACACCCAGTTACCTCATCAAGGTTGGAAGAGAAATCTGTGTCTCTTGACACTCAGGGCTGGGCATTTGCAGAAAAAGTGGAAACTATTTTTATCTTTTTATTTCCTGTTCTTATAGCTACGACAATGGTCGTTAAAGGAGAGTCCAAGCCGACTTGCATGCTTGCCTAGCATCCAGTGTCCCATTTATACAGCCAGCAACCTTGATGTATCTCTTCTATTATGGGTTATCAGTTCCGTAGTTCGTTTTTTCAGCAAAAGAGAGCCACATTAACTTGGCCACCCTACATGTAACTAAGTTGTGCCATCTATTTTCAGCCTTTGTAAGAGAATGTCTGCAGATAATACTTTTAATATTCCCCAGTGGAATTGCTACTAAAACAGCATTGGAGTTATCCAAAGCAGATCCCATTCTGGCTAAATCGTGCCTGTTCATGGCCATAGTAGTCTCTATGCACAGGGACCCAAACTAAAGTGATGTCAGATAGATGACCTAGCATTAACGGAGCATTCTTACGTTGCCCGAATAATTAAGATAAAGTTGTATATGCATTCAATGAGAAATGTGCCGCCTGGTTATCGACAAATATATCAATAGTGCCCCGAGTATTATGGTCATGAAAAATATTACATTCATTCGGAAGTCGGTTTGAGATACCTATCCCAAGTTCGTCACAAAATACATCAGAACCAATACCACAGCTCATTTTAGAACCGTCTGTCTATACACCACTCATTCCTGGAGGGAATTAAAACCTTGAACACCCTAACAAAATCTGTATCTGGAGTAATATAGTCAGAAGGTTGGTTTACGATCGGAGGCAGTAGGCCCATAATCCCCGCGTTGCCTTATGTTATCGATTTCCAACATCCAGATGCTTTAAACCTGGTTGCGCTGCAGGCAGAGGTGACCATTATATGAAGAAAAATTTAAACAAGTTGCAGTACAATGTTCAATGCCTCTGAAGGATTAGTTCTTAGTGCGTCAATTATCCCAATGCAAGCTGATCTCTGAAGGTTATATAGTTGATCTACAACATAGTTTTTCCTAATTGCAGAGATCCATATGTAAGAATTGAACGTACTATAGCTGTATACCATCATTGACCATCATAGGTCAATGTCCCTCACGGGGCACTGCTTGATAGGTGCGCATGGAGACTGACTTAGGAGTTGCCATGATGAAGACGAGGATGAGACGATTGAACATCTCCTCTGTCCTTGCCCTGCCCTAGCAGGGGCTCGGACTGCGACAATAGGTAGTCAATTTCTGCACGGCCTAGCGGATCTATCTACTCTGGATGTCAGGAGGATGGATTCGTTCATTCGTGCATCAGGTTATTTCGGCATTGAACCCAGTTCTGACATGTGAAGGACCTCTTGAGGTCCTGAACATGATCCTTTAGGGTAACACAAAGGGACCAATTTATGGACCCAAATGAGCTGGTTAGTACCAGCTGCCTTTACAACCTAACCTAACATATAGCTGTATACAACCATTTAACTATGTTGCGACTAAGTCCCCATTTTATACCAAACATTTTTCGACAGATGTAGTAGGCCACCGTTGCCCTCTTGATCCTGTGTTGAGTATTCAGTTTCCATGATAATTTAGAGTCAAGAATAATACTTAAATATTTCGCATTATTTCAAAGGAGGATTTCGCAGTTTTTCAACCCCGGAAGTCTGAAGCTTGGAATCTTGGTCTTAGCCAAGATTCCACAAAACCACTTTCCCTGGCCCAATTATTGAGAAACCCTAAAGCAGTGGAGATAATGTCACTTATCACATCTGGAAACAATCAAGTATCACCACATCGTCCGCATAAGCAACCACTTTTAACCCTTTTTTGTCTAGTGCAATGAGAATCAACTATAAGGCAAATTAGTGGATTAATCACTCTGTCCTGAGCTCAGGACTTAACGCTATTGCCAGGATTTGTTGTAACTATTCTGGATTTCAACATGGAATATCCAGTCGCTGATATACTTTTCAACATCCAGTTGTTACGCAAAAGTTGTTACGTTATTGAAAGCATTCTCTATATCCAGAAAGGCTGTCATTGTGTATTGTTTAAATTCGAGGGATATCTCTATATCTCTCTGAACTATCTCTGTAGAGCGATTCTTAAGGTAGGCATGCATAAGAGCCTTATTGTACCTTCTAGTCGATGATTTATATAAGAGTCGATGAGTGTTTCCAACGTTTTAAGTTGGAAAGATGAAAGACTAATTGGACGAAAGTCCTACGCATTCTCATAACTTCTTCTGCCTTATATGATAGTCGATGAGTCTTTCCAATGTTTTAAGTTGGAAAGATGAAAGACCAGTTGGACGAAAGTCCTTCGTATTCTCATGACATCTTAAAAAAATTGACAAATTCAGAAAACATCAAAAATATCGAATATTTCAGCCAAAAGACCACTGTTAGGAATATTATTTTTTTAGGAATATTTTCATATTACACATCCTTTTAAACAAAAATTTACACAACCACACTCACTGTCACACGTGTATTCCAACTATGTACAATGCAGTATTTGCTGGCTTGGCATGATTTTGAAAATAAAACTATTGTTAGCATTTTCATTTTGTTTTATTCTTTTTGTAGTTTCTGCCTTTTTTCTTCAACATATTTGTAGCCATTACTTTGGCCAAATGTATCAGTCAATGTCTACAATACCTTTATCCTTTTTATTTTCCTTTCATTGCTACAAAAGTACACACTCGGCATTGTATTGTGTAGTGTGTATGTAAGTAAGTAGATGTTGCACGTTGTTAAACATTGTGAAATTTTGTTTTTCTGTGTGCCAATTTAAGATTTTTCTAAGTGCTTTTTTCCAACAAGATTGTCGTCAGTCTCATCATCATTGTATCGTATCGTATCTCATTCACTCACTCACTTCACCTTGATGTTGCAATATGCATGAAAGATGTATGTGTTAAAAGTGATGTGTGGTTGATAGATGGTTGGGCTACTGCTGGGTGTTTTGCATGCACGAGCATGTGGGTTGTGGTTTTGTCTATTGTTTGACCAGGTTCCCAGTACCAACAGCTCGTCATGGTAATTTCAATGTTGGCTTTAATTTAAGGTTTCACCATCAAATCTAATGATCTGGCATGATATGGACATTCCTTTTCAGGTTTTTTTGTTTTTTCTCTTCCTATTCTTAGTTAATGGATTAAAGAAGAATTCATTATGGTTTGTTTATATGCCCTACATTGCCCTTCATTGCCCTCTGTAGTCAGAGGTATTAAAAAGTAATGTTTTTTAATACAAATTTAAGACATTTTAAGTGCCCAAATATGATAAAATTTTCTTAAATTTTACTGGCAACAGACTATGGTCTTTTTTTTATTCCTTATTATTCTCTTTCTTTAACCAGTTTGGAAATGATTTAGTTGCTGTATGTTATAAATTTGCTTAATCATGACAGCAGCAGTAGCAGCAGCTGTAAAAAAAGGTAGCAGCTGTCAAAATTTAAGAGTCCTTTTATGCAAATGAAACATTTCAATTTAAATTTATGACCATTTAAAAAAAAAGAAACAAAAGCTACAATCAGATTTTTACAAATTTCGTTACATTTTCTGTGTCATTTTAATGAAAAATGTTGATTTTATTCTGACAAATCAGTTTAAAAATTATGGCTGTCCATCATATAATGTTTTGTAGTTGTATGACAAAGTGAGGTTTGATGTGATGTACAAAAACATTGTTGAAAATGAAATGGAAGTAAATTACAGTTGCAAAGAAGGATGTTAGATTAATTGACAAAGGTTAGAGTTTAAATTGTAAACTCATATAACAGAGGAAGGTCAACTGAGATTGTTCTAAAAGGTTTGGGAAGTAATTTATAAAAAAAACATCTCTCTTTGGTGATTACACCACGTAGAGTTCTTGGATATCGAGGGAACATTCAACAATATAATTCTAGAGGAGGATCAGAAGAGGGGACTCCTCTTCCTAGTTTTATGGAATCTCTCTTCAAATCAAATGCTAAAATTCTAGAAGCATCATGACTGCATCAACTACATCATCTTCATAGGGTTGTCTAGTTCATCAATCTAAATCCAAACTCAGCGAAACGGAACGGAACTTACTGAAAGGAAATATAGGATAACTGACGACTTCCAACACAACGTTTTGAATAACAACGATATCAATCTAACAGACAGAGCATAATATCTTAGGATCGTTTTAGATATTAACTTCCAAATTCAGCGAAACGGAACTTTCACAAAGCAATTATAGGATAACTGACAATTTCCAACACATCGTTTTGAATAACAACGATATCAATCTAACAGACAGAACTTAATATCTTAGGATCGTTTTAGATATTAAGATGAGCTTCAAACTGAAATGCAATTCAACTTCCAAATTCAGCGAAACGGAACTTTCGGAAAGGAAATATAGGATAATTGACGACTTCCAACACATCGTTTTGAATAACAACGATATCAATATAACAGACAGAACTTAATATCTTAGGATCGTTTTGGATTTTAAGATGAAATTCAAACTGAAATGCATGGAGTGTGAGAAGAAGGAGACATCCAGTCCCTCTTTACTCCTGCAATATTCAAGAATGATTTGAAAGCTAAATTCAAAGATGATTGACTGGATCGATCCAACGTTTTGAATAGCATCTAAATTAATCTTATCGGCAGTGAAAAATTAGGATTATTTTGAATATTAAATTGAGCTTTAAACTCAAATGCATTGAGTGCATGAAGAAGGAGACAGCCTCCCTTTACTCATACAGTGGAGTAATTGGAAAGAGTTGGAAACTTCAAAAGTGATTGAATAAAGGGACTTCCGAACTTTGGCCATATTGTTGAAGCTACATATGTCGAATTGGCTTTCATTTATTCATTTTGTTTTGCAAATCTCCATGTACGGATATAGCGTGTCAACATGCAAGACTCAGTGTTCTCTTCATCTCTATTTATGGGTGGTGTAAATATTGTGGAATCAGACGCTCTTGATGTTCTGGAAATGAATACACTTTTTAATCCATCTAAACTCCCATGTATGGGGCGGTGTTTCAAACTCTATTTGAAGCTTCTCGACCGTGTACAGGAAAGGACGAAGGTAATTATTGGTGACAGTTGGGTATCCAACTCTATTGATTCGCTGGAGCACCGACGCAATGTGGGCTGGGTTTCACTGTTCTATCGGTATGTGTTCTGATGAAATTAGGGAACTTGTTCCTGAACACATCCCGTACAACACACTACAGGGAAAATTCGTTCTTTAGCAGTACTGTCCGTGTGTGGAAGAAACTTCCCGTTGAAGTGTTTCCTGTCATTTTCAATGTAGGAAAGTTCAAATCGAATGTCCACAAACACTACTCCCTCTTTCCTCCCACCTATAACCTATTTGAGTAGTTCCAACACAATGCTTTGCATGAGTAGGGGTCATCCCCTGAGTGCTGGTTCAAGAAAAAAAAAATTATAAAATTGTTTTATCAAAAATTGTGTTCTGTTTATTTTCATAAGGCCCATTTCTGAATGAATGGGTACGTCAACAAACAAAATTTTCGAATTTGGGACGATACCAATGCACGTGAGATTCAAGAGCGTCCAATCCGTCCAATTTGGTGTGGATTTTGGGTTGGTGGCGTCAACGGCCCATATTTTTTTGAGAACGACGTTGGCCAGTCTATCACCGTAAACGTAATGCGCTATAGGTCGATGATTACCAACCTCTTTTTATCTTAATTGTATGATATTAAATTTCGAATACTGAAGATTCTTAATCATACATCATTTACAATGATGATGCTGATACCATCCCGGAATACTTAGGGAACTTAAGAACTTAGACGGCTAGGAATCCAATGTATTCAGTCAAGATGATTTCAAAATGAGAAACGATGTCGTTAAACTTCGGAATATTTTAGAATGTAGTTATTTCTACACCAAACGTATAAAGATTATCTGGATACCAGGGAACTTGGTATCATGGGAAACGAAAATATGGATAAGCTTTTCAGTATGAGTTTCTCCTTGGACTCTGTTGCAAAGGGCTCTACAAAAACCGAAATTTACATCAAGGAATGTTTACAAAAGAGGATGATTCCATTCATAAGACATCTTAATGTGACCACTTATTTTTGGCCTGATTTGGCATCCTGTCAGTATGGTAAGCAAGGTCTTGAGTGGTACAAGAACAATAATGTGGTATTTGTATCAAAAGAGGCAAATCGTCCAAACTGCCTGGAGCTATGGCCAGTGGAGAGATATTGGGCTCTTGTTAAAAGATAATTGAAGAGCACAAAAGAGATGTCCAAAAGTGTGGTAGGTTTTAAACGAAGATGGACTACCTGTTGGAACAAAGTGACAGAAAGCACTTTAAAAACCTTGGAAGGGTTTCCAGAAAAGGTTCATAAATTCATCACTATTGATTCAATACTGTAGGTTTAGTGGTATCTTTTTAAATAACATTTAAAATATTACTAAAGAAACAGTTTTACCAAAAATAGGATAATTAGTATGATTATGGTTCTTTGAAGAAGGATATCTCGAAATTTATGTCTTCTCTAGGTCAACTACTTAATTACAAAGATATACCTAAACATATATTTGAAGTTTTTCGATTATTCTTTAAATGTTTATTAGCTTTATTCCAGTACTTGCCAATCGTAAATAAATTCATACATAATACACAAAACAGATTTGTATTTAACATCAATTCAAATACCAATAAGTTATGGCAAATTATACCATACAATATTTAAATTCCTGAACAAATTTGCTCAACATAAAACCAAACAAATTAATAACAAAAGAACAGAAAACGTTCCTCTTTTCAACTTATATATTATTCACATTTAAATTTCATTAAAATCTCAAATTGTGATAAAAGAAGAAAACAATTTTTTACCATTTACCACCTGTTATCACGTTTCAAAAAATAAATTACCCAAACATCCCATCGTTGCAGAGAATAAAAGAAATACATGCATGCATGCTTACACAAACTTACAGTTTTACTTAATATTGAAACTGTCAATAAAACATGAATAATGTTTTGCTAGATTTGAAGCATCCAACTGAAACTATGTAAATGAAATGTTTTGTTTGTACCCTACACCAATATCAGAGGAATTTAAGGTAAGGTAAAGGATCAGCAACCCCAATTGATTTTGAATACTTTCTGAGTAATTTTTATAATTCTTTCAAATCAATATTAGTAGTGTTTTTTAGGAAACTTCTTGAACTACTTAATTATTATCATTTATGTGTAAGGTATTGTTTGGTCGTCTTGACTGCTACATTTTCTTACATGTTTTTTTTAACACCATTTTTAAAAAACGCAACATTTTGCTAAGAAAACAAGTAAGAAAGTAGTCTGTCTGTCTGTCTCTCCTTAATACATCTCACGACAAAACATGAAATGAAAACAAAACCAACAACAGAAGACATTTATTATTACAAGAAAGAGACACATGACGAGAGTAAAAAAAATAAAATGTCTAACTGTTACATACACTCTAGTGACTAGTCGGTCGGTAGGTCGTTTGTTTTAATAAAAACAAACATGAAACTTAAGCGGATACGGAAACTAGATACATGCATGTATGAAGATAACCAAAAAAAAATGGTGAAACACTCACATACTAACACCAACTCATCAATTTAATATGCATAGTAGGAGGGTATGAAAGTTTGGCATCTCTTTACATATTTACGAGAGTAAATCCATCATGTCTTAAAATGCTTTGACCTGTTTTCAAATGATTGAAGTTGAAATAATGTTTAATTACAAATCAAAATAATCTACAGTCATTAAGGCAATGTGTAGAATACTGGAAATCTAACCGTTCTTAGGATTCAAATCAACATCAAAATAATCTACTCAATAATAATTGATCAGGACATTCATATTAGATGTGCAAATATTGCTTAGATATCACAAAAACAGATCAAGACAATTGGGACAAGGATATTACCACAAGCATGAGTCAACTGGGAATGTTTGAATCATAATAGTGAAGCCATTGAAGTAGTCATTAATAGTTCAGTGAAAGAAAATGGCACTGGAAGTGAGATCGAAAAAATCTTAACATACATAAATGTTAATAAAAAAGAAACCACTAAACCGATTTTTTTTTATTTGATTGAAATTATTATTATATATACAGTTAAGGACTAAAGCCTATATACACTATATAATTTGCTAATATTGGCAAAGATGTAAGGATATGAAAAAAAAATATTACAATGTGTAACGGAATTTATGAAAAATGCGAGAGGGTAATGGGAGCGTCCCAGTTTGGTTTTAAAATGGGCACTAGCGAAGCACTTTTTTCTAAACAAATATTGGTTCAGAAATGTACAGAAAGATGTTTTCTTATGCTTCATCGTCTATGAGAGAGACTTCGATTCGGTGCAGCATGATAAACTGGTAGAAATTCTTATGTCTATAGGTATAGACGACAAGGAAATTCATTGTATAAAGTCTATATTGGCATCAAACAGCGCAAGATGATGTCAACGGGGAACTAACATAAAGTCTTCTAATTTCCAGAGGAGTCCGACAATGCTGTATATTATCTCCACTATTATTTAACATCTACTCCGAAAGAATCTTCCAAGAATCCATCAACAACGTCCGAAAGGGTATATACATAAACGGTTTATTTATCAAGAACATTAGATATGCTGACGACACTACATTACTGGCTGATAATATGGCTGGACTTCAAGACCTGGTAAATAAACTGACGTCAAACAGACAAGCACACGGCCTAAAGATTAATATACGAAAAACAAAATATATGATTGTGAGTACACGCAGAGAAAAAATATAATTGGGCATTTAAATAGTGTTACAAGATTTTTAACAATATTATAGTCACAGTAACTATTTACATGATTGTGGTAACCATAATATGGTTAATTTATGATTCACATGATTGTATCAACCATATATATGGTTACAGTAAACAAACATATGTTTGTAGCAACAATATTTATGATGAATAATTTTATCATAATATGTTGTTCTCAGATTATGATAAGCCTTAAGCCGAGAGCAACATAATATGATAAGTCCTTCATCATATGAATGGCTGTTACAAACATATACTTGTTTACTGTAACCATATATATGGTTGATACAATCATGTGAATCGTAAATTAACCATATTATGGTTACCACAATCATGTAAATGGTTACTGTGACTATATAACAATATTGAAATGGTTACAGTAACCATGTCCAACTATATTTTTTCTCTGCGTGTAGACAAAATAACAATAACAATACCATCTTAAAAATAAGAAACTCCTACATCGATAGAGTACATAACCATAAATATATCGGTGTTACAATCAATGACCAATGGGATTGTTCGAAAGAAATCAGATGCTGTATTGAAATGGCAAGAGATGCGTTTTTTAGATACAAGAAAGTTTTTACCAGCCATGACATTAATCTTGAAACTAAATTACATTTTTTATATGCAATGGAGGTATGGACCATAAAAGCAATAGATATAAAGAGGCTAGGTGCCTTTGAAATGTGGATCTATCGAAGAATACTCAAAATACCATGGACTCACTTTATATCGAACAGCGAAGTACTAAGACAAATTCACCGCGGTAGAGAGCTCCACTATAAAGAAACGGAAGACAGCTTATTTGGGCCATATTATGAGAAACCCAAAATATAAAATATTACAAATAACTTTGCGAGCAAACATTTAAGGAAGACTTACAAGTGGAAGAAAGGAAACTACATGACTTAACAACATCATAGTGTGGACAGGTATCCGAGATGTAAGAAATCTTTTGAGCAAGACAAGAAATAGGGACGCTTTTACAGATATATTAAGAAATGTATGAAATTGTTTGAAATGTAATCGAATCAAATGTAATTATTATATTGGTCGCTAACATTAGGAAAACGAATAGGCAAATAAAGAAGAAGAACGGAATTCAATAAAGTTTATTTGGTACAAAAGGATATTGAAAGTATAATTAACAAAAGCAACAACAACAAAAAGTGTAAAATACAAAGGGCAAAAGTTAACATACAGTTGTATTAAAGAGATAAATAATCTTTGCTTAAAATACGATATTAATATTTTATGGGTCCCTACTTAACATCGTGGACTGCTTGTAGTCGACGTGGCATTAATATTACCAAGTACTCCGTGATCGCGGATCTAATTTCGGCCCAACCTCTATTAATTGCAGTTTTAAGACTTTCACGCCTACTAATTTCATATTTTCTTAAATTTTTTTCCAAAACATCCCAGATATGCTAAACTGGCTTTATATCTTTTTAAGCTGCATGGGACCATAATACAGTAGCCAATATCGAGCTGTATGCTTAGGGTCGTTATCCTACAGTCATTTCCAAGACTCAAGCTTTCTACAGATGGCATCAAATTATCTTCCAGTATACTCTTATATATATGGCGGTCCATATTTCCGTCAATGAAAACTAAACGTCCCATACCCGATGACGCCATTGCCCCCTAAACCATAACGATCCCAAAACCATATTTTACAGCAGGTACAATATTTTTGTGATCTTTTGCTTTTCTCCAAACTTTGGACCGACCATCACTCCCGAAAATATTGTACTCACTTGACTGTATATATATAGTTCTAATCAATAGTGATGAATTTATTAACCTTTCCGGAATCCCTTCCATTAAGGTTTTTATAGGACAACCTTTTTGTGCTCTTCAATTCTCTTTTAACAAGAGCGCAATATCTCTCCTCTAGCCTTAGTTCCAGGAAGTTTGGTACAAATATCACATTAGTGTTCTTGTACCACTCAAGAGCTTGTTTACCATAGTGACAATATGCCAAATCAGGCCAAAAATAAGTGGACACATTAAGAAATCTTATGAATGGAAGCATCCTTGATGTAAATGACGGTATTTATAGAGCCTCTTGTAACATATGTTTGGCTTCTTTTGTCGCAACTGCATATTGCTTGCTAAACCAAGAACTTTTTGGGAAAATTGTCTTCTTTTGGGTCCTAAACAACATTCCCTCGAGCATCAGCAACATAAAAATATTCAACCGGATGCTGCGAAAAATTTCCCAGAACATACGTTTCGTTATCCATTATCCAATTTCCATGCTCTGTCTTTGGCCTCTAAATTTTTAACAGACATCCTGTCAGAAACTTTTCGAGCCTTGTATGTTTTTAAAACTGCATTGGTTTTAACTTTTCGTACCAAATAGTCCGAGTACTGAGCTAGCCGGACTGCTTTCCTACCGGATGTGTTGGGAGCTCTTTTGAAATGCTTACTATTTATAGGCTTTAGAGATATCATGTGGACCATTTCTTCTACCTGAACCAGGTTTTCTATCAACGGACAAGTTCTCCAGATACTGTTCAATAACATTGGAATCAGTTTGACGGCAGACCTTTGATTGTTTGATCAACTTTTTGTAGGACCAAGTTGGGTTTTGTTGAAAATATTTAATAATTTTAGTACACACATTTTTCTCGTCACTCATTTTAATCAGATTAACAACAAATGAACATAATTGATATTAAAAATAATAACTAACAAAATACTTTTCGATCTCTCTCCTTTTCGATCACTCTCCTTATGTAGTATTTTTCATTTGCAGTGTCTGAAGTATCAATGCTGATATTAACGAGGTCAATATATTCAATCAATATCACCATATTCATAGATAGTTAGGCTGATCTATAGGAACCTAGCAGTAGCAGGATCTAAAAGTTCTCAATGAACAACAAGAATTAGCAAGAGCCGGAGCGGATTTTGGTACGGACATTGACTGCGAGAATATACACATCGGCTTCTTTATATAAGACGATAACGAATAAATTCCAACCTTGAACAATTCTAAGAATTAATACAGACGAAATCCTAATGGGAATATATGAGGAATTAGGTGCGAGAATATGTATAGGAATTATGCCTGCACTATCAGGGAATTTGCTTAAATAGTTTGGCTCTTAAAATATAGAGAACTTGAAGAGTATGCACCCATTGGAAATAGTAAAATACATGAAGCTAGCAAAACTTGCTAGACTGTACCTATGAAGATCATTGAAAATGATGGAGGAGTCACTACTGATCAATGTAAATGGTCTTTTAAACTACACACAATGTGTGATCCTCCATAAACCTAACCTTACCTGCACAGAGAAAACAGATTCGTACTCACAACCGAATTTGTCGCCAATCGAATTTTGTCGGTTGCATGTACTATCGTATAATTCGGTTGAAATTACTGAATTTATATGGTACTCGTAACTGAATTCCAAAACAATTCGATAGCATTTAGTCAGTAACTATTGTGAATTCATACATTTAAAATAATTTGACATTTTTTGTTATTTCTACATACATATGTATGTAATTTATTTCAAAGGAAAGATAAATTATTAAAAATACAATATATAGTTTCGAAACATAATTAGTATATTAGTGTATATGTTCATATGTTAGTAACTGGATGTTATCCACCTTCTGGCGATTGTTGGAGGAACCATTTGCAGCAGTTTCAATACACATTATAGACCTTTGCGAAAAATTTCCTTTGTTTTTTAAAAACAGACTTTCTTATATTCTTCTCAATTTCACAGACACTTTCTTATATTCTTCTCAATTTCAATATATCATTGTATAATTTAACTCTGCTAGCGAAGTACCTCAGTGGTCCAGAATTGGAAAAGTTGACTGCAGTTCATCTGCACAGAATTTTTAACAGCAAAAAAAGTATTATTGCAAATATCTTTAAGTAACGATTTTCTTACCGTCGTGACACTCATCAACAAGTTAGACAATTGTATTTCAGAACCTTTTGGTAGCATCTCCTTAATGGAAATATGTATGTAGATTTGTACTTATTTTTATATAAAAAACGGTTTTGAAGGTTGTTTCCATATACATACATATTTAGAAATATAATTGAGCAAAAGACTCTTTTTTCAGCGAATTTTTGGGACCATCAGTTTCAATTATAGACTGATATAATATTTGTTTCTTTTTGTAGTAAATTTATTTAAAATTTTACGAATATTATTTTTAATATTTTTTATTTGTCTAGAAAATGTCAAACATTTCAATACCCAATTTTCGGTTGAGAACCAAAAATAATTATAAATGAATTGTTCAATTGTTATACAAAATTAATGATTTCAATAACCAATATTCAGTACTGAGTCTTTATATACTAAATTTAATTCGGTAGTCATTTTCAACATTTTCAAATAAATTTCATAAATACATAAATTGGTTTATGTAACTAAATTTTCTATTGTAGAATTTATTATTCCATCCCAATTATGTTTTATATATTAACAATACAGATTATTAGTTGCATTTCTAAATTGTTGATAATTGAAATAAAATCTTAGTTATTATTATTAAATATTAATAATTGTAACTGTTTTCCAACCAATCTGTTTTCTGTGTGTGGTTAATCGGATTATTAAAATTGTATATGATCGATCGAATATGAGTAATAATTCTACCAAAAAAAGTTTTCTGCAGAGGAACAACGTCTGCCAACATTTCTGCTCCAAATTATATTGGTCCGTGAAAACATAAACCCCGAACTATTGTCATGCATAGTATCGATTGTGTCCCATGTCAATCGAATTAAGGTACAACTCCTTGTTGGATTGGCGTCAACTCCTCAACTGTTCAGGACTTAGCCATGAAAGGGAGCTCGAATGGATGTGTCCCCATGCTACCTACAGCTACTAAACTAATCGATTATGTTATAGGAGCAACTCCAGCAATTGCAATATGTATCTGCAGAAGCAACAACAACTACCGCTTCACAACAATTGCACCTTCGCTTCGGAATGACCCAAGTTTCACTCGACAAACAATTATCAACAGGTCAACATAAACTTCAGTATTATAATATACTACAGCGGAGCTATAACTTCCGGCATATCTGCTCCGAATTCAATTGGTCCGCGCCGGAATTGAAACAAATTCTGGACCATGCTCCCGCACAGTACGGATTGTGCTCAATCTCGACCAAATTAAGGTACAACTCCTGATAGGGCTGATATCCCCTCAGAATCTGTTCAGGTCTTAACTATGAAAGGAAGTTGTCAAATAGTTTTGTCACCCCAATCCGCCAACAGCAACCGACATTCGCCACTTTACCAACCTTTCCACTGCAATTGTAAGAACCCAGCGTTTATAATATCAGACACAACACTCATCGCACAGTGGTTTAGAAACTTTTTTTTTGGAAATAATTCGGTATCTTGGGAACTCGAAAACACCTCAGCTCATACCTCATTGGTATGAGCTGAGGTATGAGCTGAGGTGTTTTCGAGTTGATATACGTTTGTTCAGCTTCCTTGGGCGAACGTGGGCCAGTGCGTAGCCCCTCAAAGTTGGTCACTTCGGGTCTCAAATTTATTAAAAAAATCGCCAAAAATTTTATTTTTTAATTTTTTATTTTCAAATACTGAAATTCCTAAAACGGGGAAAATGTGTTCCAAAAACTGAGTTTTTTTTAGAAAAGTACCTACTGTGACGTTATTTACCATGTGATAGTAAAAATACTTAGTACGTATTTAAAAAACATATGGTGCTTTGCCTTTTTAGAATTTTTTACTCAAACCGAAATTTTTTTTTTAAATTGGCCAAGTTTGGATAGGACTGGGGGTGGTATTTAAGTGAGCCAAGTTCTTCTTTACACGCTTTTGCATTAAGTTATCTTTCCGGATAATATAAAAATTGTATATAGTCCCGAAGAAATTTTTTTTCTACAAAAGAAAAAATATATGGGCTTTTTTGGGGAAAAACGTAAAAAATGCGGTCCTTTTTACAAGTTCCAACTATGGATGCGTATAACTTTTTATACGGAAGAGATAACTGTTAGCAAGTTGCTTTTATTTTAAAATAGCTGATATTTTAAAAATAAATTTCGACCCTCCGTAGGCCCGCCATATCTAAAAAACCATAAAAAGATCTAGCAAAATTAAAAATAATAAATCAATAAACCTGAATATCTCTTCAACTAATAGATATAACACTTGTAAGCCTATTTTTTGTAGATCTTCTCTAGGACTATTTACATATATTCAAAATTTCAGCTCATTCGGATCATGAATGGATTTTTGGCGATTTTTTTAAAAAATTTGATACCCGAGGTGTCCAACTTTGAGGGTCTTCGTACTTGCCCCCATTAGCGCTAGGAAGCTGAACAAACGTAAATCAAATTAAAAACACCTCAGCTCAAACCATGTGAAATTTCGTAATAATGTCTCCAATAGTTCCCTAGATACCGAATTATTTCCAAACAAAAAAGTTTTTAAACCACTGTGCATCGCCGCTCCCACAACAAGGAACGACCCTAGTCTTATTCAGCCAAAAAGCTTGCCTATTCAGTAACAGTTGTATGAACAGTAAGTTTTTTTTCCCCAGGGAAGAACTTCCGACGACAACAGCCCTGTTACAACAATCGTCGTTGCTCACATCCTGGATTGAATTACGAAGACCTGAGGTGATATACTACAGTTGAATTTTATTAGCCTCCAAGCCAAAATAACTGAGTTACACGTCCAAGAGACAAAAGTGACGAGCAATTCGAAAAGAAAATAATTTTTGCGAATTATTACTGTGATGAAAAATTGATCCATTACGATAGGAGAAAGTATGTGAAGCCCGGCCAACCAACCGAATCGATGCCAAAGGGAACCTGTACCAAACGCAACTGATTCGTTTGAAGCGAGTATTAGCCGAAAAACGCCCAGAATATGTAGCCAGACGTGAAACCGTCCTACTACTATTTGTTTCGATCAATGCCTGGTCCGACTACTATTTGCTTCGATCGATGCAGAACGCCTTTTCTGGGATACGTTTAACTTCAGAACAGAGTATCCGATATTGGTCTCAAAAGATGAGCAGTTCGTTTGGCTCGGAATCCATATCTTGCCAGATAGATGGAAAAGGTCATAACTAACAATGACCAATATTTTGAATGGATTTATATTGTACAAATGTTTCAAAATTTAAAAAAAAAACGTATTTTTAAGTCATACACACAATATAAATAATTACAGTGAATATACAACTATATTTTTTTTTCTCTGGGTGTCATGGATTGTGATAGGAAGCATGAACACTTATTGAATGTCATCAGAGGAGTCAACGTAACTACAACAGTTGGAATCTCCCCCGAGGAAGTGATTTTATATGTAAGATAATATTATACAGAGGGGAAGATCCATGTGAAAGCGGACAGCAGTCGGATTTATCATCTCCGATTTTAATGAAATTTACCACATACATATATACATTTTTCAATGGAAACTCATTCATTGCACGAATGTAGTTCTTTTTGAATTTTTAACACCGAGATCTTTGATCTTTTTACATTGAAATATATTCTCCGAAAACTGACCTTTAACCTTTTGGAAGTAAACTTTTTTATTCACACCATTTTAAGGACAATATCGTTGCCTTTAAAATGGAATCAAAAATTATGTTGGAATTTGAGTAGTTTCAATGTTATGGGCAATTATGTGTATATAATTTTAGACAATTTTAAAAAAATTTTCAAATCGCGATATATTTTAAATGGAATAGGTTTCCGATGAAAAAGTCACTGATTTGAGGAACCCTTTGGAACCATAATACGTGTGGTAAATTTCATTAAAATCGAAGATGTCAAATCCGAAAATAGCAGTTTTCTGTCCGTTTTGATATGGATTCTCCCAGAGGCAAGCGCAGGATCCTTTGGATCAGAGGTCGTATATGGCAGCTTTGAATAATATTCCTTTCGACACCATCGAGTCCGCTATCGCAGGATACCCACGAATATTTTCCTTGAATATCGCCCAGGGAACGTAACAGACACGGAGAAGAACCAGCCGTAGAGAACAAGAGTAGCTCTGGCACAGTTGAGTTCGGGATGGAGCAAAATATTTAGTAGATGCCTAGTGATCCCGCATAGACCTTGTCCTCCCCGAGGTCCACATGGCACCCCCACATATTCCACTGCTAACCCTATTACATTTTGACCAATGGATTTGTGGACTAACACGGTAGAAGAAGCACAATTGCTTGACCTTGACCTGAATCCAGAACCACGGATTAGAAAATTATATTGTTATAGCTGTTAGTTACAATAACACAAAATCAAGACCAAACAATTATGCAAAACGTATTTCCTTCTCTATTTGGATGCCAAACTTAAAAAGATCGAACTAGTAGTTTGGTAGTTATATTTTTTTTTTTTTAATTAAAATAGTTTTCCTAAATTTTTGTAGTGACTTATTAAACTACCTTAGTTTATATATATATGTATACATTTCTGTGTATGTTCCTGCATGTATGAATGTGTTTATATTTCTTAAAAAGTGTTGAAATATGCATGAATAAGAATGTTGATAGAAAGGAAAAGCATATCCTGTCCGTCCGTCTTGTTAGATGTATCTGTGTTATGAAAAATACAATAAAATTGTAGCTGTTGTTTTTGTTACTTTTTGTTATTGCATACAATGCGTAATACTCAAGGCTAAATTGCGTATACAGTGGTAGGAAAAAGTATTCAAACTAACAATTGTGGTAAAAGGCAGATTGATAGTCGTCAAGGCATTCTCAGGAATATAAATTGAATAATATCTACCATAAATGAGGAAAAAGTTTTCGTTCAGATTTTATAAGATTTAATATAAAGTATACGTATACGTATACTATTTCGAAAACTGTAGGTACAACAAATCATTGCCTTAAATCTTCTATATCTATACATAAATTTAAGAAGAAAATAAGGAAAAACTTCAAAGTTTTTTTTTAACATAATAAAACATCAAGAAACATAAAGCAGCAAAATTATATACATGTTTTAAACTGTAAACGCTGTATGTAACATTAAAGGTTAAAGTTCGATTTTTGCGACATGTTTGTTTTTTTTTTTCTTCAGGTGTCAAATATTTTATGGATATACATACTTTTTATCTCTTTGTAGTAGAATAATGTGAGTTTACTTCATACGTTTAGACAAAAGGAAACAAATTGATTAATGATGTAACCTTTTTTGTTCTTGAAAGCAGGCAAACAATGGAGTTCTATTAATGAATATTGAGCTAAATGAGTTGTACCAGAAATAAATTTATAATAAATTATTTACCTGTAGCCAGAAATATTTAAACATGAGAAAAAATTCAACAATTCCCTAAAAAAGCTATAAATAATATTAAAAAAAATGTGAATTTCAAGATTTATGGCCATTGGAAACACATTTAGTGGAAGGCGGATAAAAGCCTTATACGTTATATTCAAAACATTATTCGATTAAGGTTTCCCTGCTTTGACATTTTAGAACAAATAGGCTTAATCCGAAATTTCTAAATTAAATGGTTTGCATTTGGAAGAACCTATCAAGGACATCTATTAAACATTGGACACATTTTTATATTGGAATATGTCTGTATTAATATAATTAAGAAAATAATAATAAAAATATTGTACAATTGTAAACATTTAATTCCAATGGCGTGGTTGGTAATTGACTAAAAATCAATAAATTTTTATTGTGTGATCGCACAGTGGGGCAGAATCAACATTTTTTGGAAATAAATCTGGCATTGGTAAATGGCTGGTCCGATCGGGATAAAATGTGACGCAAGCGTAGCCAAGGAGTATTCGAGTTTAAGTTATTAAAATGGGACCTAAAAATTCCCCAGGTGCGGCGCTATAGAGGCTCAAAGTAGTGTACCTTCGACATGTAAAATTTGTAAACACGTGCCACTTTTTTGAAAGTCCTAAAATATGCTTGTGTGTGCTATTTATCTTTTATAATTTCCGAGTTGTAGGCATTGCAAAATTGAAATCCACTTTTTAAAAATATGGGGCATACTTTTGGGACGAATGGAACCGAATTTTTTTTGAGAGCATATCAATTATGGATCCAAAAATAAACGATTTTCAATTTAAATATTCCAAAAATTGTTTTTTTTTTTTTTTGGGCGGTGACTTAAACTTATTGCAGCAAGGACTCTTGGTCCTGCCATATATCCTTAATTGTGAAAATTCTATAACTTTAGCAAAAATGATCTGATTGTAATTAAACTTGGTATGTTTATTTGTATTTACTGAATAACTTTTTGGGTTGAATAAGCTTTGTCCGTCCGCAGGTCTGTCCATCTCCATCTATCTATCCGGCTGTCCATGTAAATTTGTTAATCAAGGTATATGTCGCAATTTTAAACATGTTCCCATGATATTTGGTCAACATCACTTTTTCGACCTAAGGAAAAATTTTGCTAATTTTGGTCATAATCGGTTGATGATTTCACCTAGCCCCCGTACAAAAGTCCACTCGAGCACAGTGGGGGGAATGAAAAAAAAGTGGAAATAAATTAGTAATTTCTAAACCTACAGTCAAAAGTTAATAAAATTCGACGGCATAGAGGAGATGTAGCTGAGTTTAAGTTTTGAATTTGAACTTTAAAGACTAAGGTAGGGCGGAGCCTCAAGGCCCCAAAATGGGGTATCTCGGGTATATGAAAAATTAAAAATGATGCCAAATTTTTGTACTCGATCTAATTTGAAATCAGCCCAATCATGAATAAAAAATCCGTGGGAGTTTTTTCCCGTTTCCCATTTTTTCTATACAAATTCAGTGTTAAAAATGGGAAAAGGGAAAAAACTCCCGCGTATTTTTTATTCATGATTGGGCTGAATAATTATATAGATGTAGAATCTACAAGAACACTGCTACAAAAAAACATAACTTGAACTATATCTTATCTCTTATAGTTAACGAGATATTCACATATGGAAAATAAAATTTCAAGTTTTTTTAAATTAAAAATATTTTAAAAAGTAGTTTTTAAAAAGTACTTACATTATTATTTAGTTATACAGAAAAGAAAGCCAAAATAAATAATGTGTGTCTATTTTTTCAAAGGTAACATTTTGGGAAGTACTATAAAAGAAAAATAATTTGAAAATTTTTATAACTGCGCGGTCCAGAGCCTTCCGAATTAGACCTATTTTTTGTGTAAATTGAAAATGTATGCTAAATTTACTCCAATCGCATAGCTGCTTTTAAAATAAATAAAACCATTCTTGTATGACCCAATATGTTCTTAAATATCTTGCAAAGAGAATTTATAGACCGGACCTCGGTACAGTCAACAAAATCAAAAATCTAAAAAATACCATTTTTTGGGAATTGTGGGATTCTCATTAACAATTCACAAATTTCTTTCTCTCTTTTGCATTTGAATCAAAAATTTCGATAAAAACAATTCATAAACAAAACATTTATTATATTTTAAAAATTCAAATTTTCTAAAAAATCAGCTTTCATTTTTGATTCCCATATTTTTGAAAAAAAATCTATCAAATTTTTAATTCTTAAAAATTTAATACATTTTTGAAAAGAATGTACAATTTCCTACACGTTGATATATATTAAGATATACTTATATTTTCCAAAAGTCTCATTAATGGATTCAAAATACATAACTCACAATAATTAACTTCATCTTGTAGTGTTCGCTTTTGCTAATGCAGTAGTCGGCAATGCAGTGCACAAAAATATATTAAATAATGGCAAGATTTTATAATTTTTTGGTATTCTTGTTGATTTTGAATACATAAATAATCCATAAGCAAAATATTGAGAGAGATACACAGAAAAAATTATGGCCCTAATTTTGTAAATCACGTCACCAAAGTGATATTTATATGGAAAGCAAAAACAAAATTTCAAAAATTTTAAAAATTTGTTTTTGTTTTATATACAAAATTTTCAAATTATGAAAGGCAAATCAACGCTTGAATTTTCGTGCGTTTGTTCTGTTAAGAATTTGTATATAAAACAAAAACAAATTTTTAAAACTTTTGAAATTTTGTTTTTGCTTTCCATATAAATATCACTTTGTGACGTGATTTACAAAATTAGGGCCTATATTTCAATTGAAACATTTATCCCATATTGAACTGGTTTCAATAATTTCATAATTAAATCAAGTATTCATTTGCTCAAAAACAAAATTTCTTGATATTTTCTATTGAATTTTGTGTTTTGAATTTGATTATTTTGACAATTGAATATACAATTTTCGTTATTGGTTGAATTTCAATAAGTAAAAATAAGCTTTTATTTTAATATTTCTCAAAATAGGTTAATTTTGTTCCAACATTTATTGTTCTAGTGGCTTGAGACACGTTAATGGCCTGGCGATTTTTTAATAACTTTAACATTTTTTAACCAATTTATGTCTTTTATATCTTATTAGATCGACAATTACGTGTACTTTTCGATTCTTTTAAATTAAATTGCAAAAGTAATCACTTAATGCCAAAATTTTTACAAAAACTGATAAAATTGCATTTTTTCCCCTTGTAAATGCACCTCAAAACTTCAGCGTCGTTGCGGCACCAGTTAACGTTACCCTATGATCCTAATATTTTACACAACGTGTTTCTACAATACATATAACCATTCTAGAGGGGGGGGACGGTCAAAATTCGCAATTTTATTTTTTTGGAGCACTCTAATGTACATATTTTGTGTTCAGATCGAGCTCCTTTTCTTGATTAAACGCTTATTGGCCAAGTTATTAGCGAATTTGGATAATTTGAGTTTTTATATAAAAAATTGATTTTTGTTCAGAAATATGAGGGATCACATATAGAGCTCCTTTTCTTTATTAAACGCTTATTGGCGAAGTTACTAATGATTTTATATATTATGTCAAGTTGTTAAAAAAATTTGGATAATTTTTATATAAAAAATCGATTTTTATTCAGAAATATGAGTGATCACAGATCGAGCTCCTTTTCTTGATAAAACGCTTATTGGCCAAGTCATTAACCATTTTAGATATTGTGAGTTTTTATATAAAAAATCGATATTTTGTTCAGAAATATGAGTGATCACAGATCGATTTTCGATTTTTGGCCAGAAATATGAGTGATCACATATAGAGCTCCTTTTCTTGATTAATCGCTTATTGGCCAAGTTATTAGCGAATTTAGATATTTTGAGTTTCAGCGGCTCTAGACATAGATGGTCTTTCCGGATTTTCCTGAAGATGTGAATCGTGTTCCGCTGCTGTTTCAGCAGCTCTTCTTTCCCCGATCTTACGAGATTTGGTTGTGTTTTTACCAATGCCTTTTTATTTGGTGGTATTTTTGTAAATTTTCATTTAAAATAATTTGTAAACCAATTTTATTCTTGCAAAATAGTCCAAAACACTTGTTACTTACTAATTAGATTTAAATTATAGCTTTTTCACTGCAAGTAAAGTAAAGCAAATGCAGTCCGTGACTAAATAAAAACAAATTTTAAGTGTTGGCATTTCCGTCATACATTTAAAAAATTAACATGTTCTACTTTGAGACCCCACAGCGCCGATACAGGGGAAATGTGTGATCCATCTACAAAACATAAACTCGAAAACTTCTCGGCTATATGTGAAATTTCAAGCCAATCGGATCAATTTCTTTGAAATAACAGATTTATTTCCAAAATAGTTTAATTCTCCCCCACTGTGCAATCCCACACACTGTTCCCAAGCGAAAGTTTGTGATTTAATATTAAGAATAGAAGAAAAAGTTTAAATATAAGCGAGAGCTTATTTAAACTTTTTCCTTTTATACGCATTTCCTAAATTATTTATTTGATAAAGGAAAAAAAAACGCACAACTAGACATTATTAAGATATAAAAATTTAATTTAAGAAGCAAGTCGTCTTTCTTTGTATAACAATTGAAATATTCAACGACAAAAAGAAAACAAAAATAAAGTTTTGTTACAAAACAACCCAGAAACTACAATACAACAATAATAATAAATATTTCATATAAAAATATTTCTTTTTTTTGTTTTGATTTCAATTCATTGTTACGGCCGCACATCCGGACACTGGCCATGGTAAATCCGGTAGATCCTTAAGAGACTTGCGTGTTTTTGTGCAAAAAGCTTCCACTCTATTTAAACAACATTTCTCAAACGTTGACACTCCGCCAATAACAACAATACAATGGTCATTAAGTGTGGCAACATCATGGCCATGTCTACAACATGCAATGACAACAAAAACAACATTTGTTTATGGTTTTATGTAGAGAAACAACAACATATAATAACAAACAAAAACAGTTGTGTGAGCGAAAAAAAACCGTTTAATTAATGACTTTTTAATGTTTTTAACATTATTTTTTCTTTTTTTGTGTTGTTCCCCCGTAACTATTGGTTTCTTTCATTTGTGTTTTTAATGATTTTCATTTTTCTGGTTTTAATGGACTTTAATACAACACACATCACAAACACTCACTTACCTGGCTAAATTTAGGTCACCAACATGTTCCCATTTATGTTGTTCAACATTAAATACATCAATATCCGTCAGGGATGTTAGTCCTTCTGGGTGGTCCTTGTAACTAATGCCACCCACCAAATACAGCTGCCCATTTGACATTTTACAAAATTTGCCAAAAAGTCTGAAACAAAAATAAAACATCAAAGAAACAAAAGAACAAATTACATGTTTCTTTAGAAAATAACTTCCAAATCTCTGCAAACAATTTATTAAAGTTTAGATAAGAAACTCAATAAAAATTTCAGTTTAAACATAAAATGTAGCAGTAACTTGCTGTGATAAGAATTATTGGGATAAAATATGAAATAAAAACAAGTAAGATAGCTATATTTGGCTGTGCCGAATCTTATATACCCTTCACCAAATTATACTTCAAAATACAAATTTTAAATATTTTTTTTTAATTTTTTGGAATTTTTTTTTTAAATTTAAATTTTTTTTTTTAAATTTAAAAAAAAAAAATTTTGGTGACAAAAAATTCGGTTTAAAAAATATTTTTTCCGATTTTGACCCAAAGGTCTTTGAAATATCTATCATTAGATATCCATATTGTCTATATAGGTAAAAAATCGAGGTTGTCCTGGTTGTTTCCTCATATCTCAGCCATTTGTAGACCGATTTTGCTGATTTTAAATAGGAAAATTCTCGAAAGCATGTCTGACAGAATTATTGAAGATTTGGATCCCGAAGATATCTGGGGTCTTCAGAAAATTGATTTCAACAGACAGACGGACATGGCTTAATCGACTCCGCTATCTATAAGGATCCAGAATATACAGTGAGCCTCAAAAGTGAGTAAATACCAAAAATTATTTGATTTTTGTTTTAAGATAATGAAAATCCTAAAATCGATGCATCGTTTCAAATTTAAAAGTTTCGGTTTGTTGGAGATTGAGTTGAATAATAGATTCACGCTGTGTAAATGTTATAATGTCAGTGGCAGCCTGGGAACTGTGATAACTCTCCTATGTTTCGCAGTCATATTTTCTAGATTGGATATCGTGTCCCTTACACAGGGTCTACAACTGACATGAAATGCTAAACATTAACACTAACATGATGTTAGTGTTAGCATTTTTCTCATGTTTTAACACGGTGTTTTAACAACTCTTTTATAACATGAAATGACGTTTAAGCTTAACAGCAGTCATTTTGTTGCTTTTTTTCAACCATGTGTTTTAACAACTCTTTTATAACATGAAATGACGTTTAAGCTTAACAGCAGTCATTTTGTTGCTTTTTTTCATTTACAACAAATAAAATCACAATGAAATAAAACACTGACAATCAAAAAATAATGAAATATCTTAACATTGACATGAGTACGATACTCCACCATTAACATATTAAAAATTTAAATGTTTTAACAGCATTTCATGTCTGTTGTAGACTCCGTGTTAAGGAGAGCGTCCTTAAAATAGGTAACTAGGAACAAACCCGTTATTCACCAGATTTGTGCTGTGGGCCCTCAAAAAATGGTGTCATCAGTTTTTGGCAAACAGCTAATTAAGACTTGGTGATACCGCTTAACTTTATATGGCAATAATATATCCAATATTCCGCCAAACAATTTTTTTTAAATTAAAAATAATTTCAGAGTTTTTGAACCTTTTAAAATAGAAGAGTTTTTGTAGATTATTTAAAATAAAAATCGAGAAAAATAAGACCACGAAACTCATTTTCAACACCTGTATATAAATTTCTTCATAACTGTCACAAAAGTACATGAATATAACAAATTTTTTGCTATTAAATCGATACAATGGGTTATTTTATAAATATATTATATATTATTTGTTTTAACGCCGGAAACAAATATAGCGTTTTCTGTTTTGTTGTAATTTCATTCCGCATACGTTTTATATAAAAACTCACAATATCTAATCGCTAATAACTTGGCCAATAAGCGCTTAATCAGGAAAATGAGCTTGATATGTGATCATTCATATTTCTGACCAAAAATCGATTTTTTATATAAAAACTCAAAATATCTAAATTCGCTAATAACTTGGCCAATAAGTGTTTAATCAAGAGAAGGAGCTCGATCGGTGATCACTCATATTTCTGACCAAAAATTTATTTTTTATATAAAAACTCAAAATATCTAAATTCGCTAATAACTTGGCCAATAAGCGTTTAATCTAAAAAAAGATCTCGATCACTGATCACTCATATTTCTGAACAAAAATCGATTTTTTATATAAAAACTCAAAATATCTAAATTCGCTAATAACTTGGCCATCTGTCTTCGATCTGTCTTCTGACAAAAATCGATTTTTTATATAAAAACTCAAAATATGTACATTGATTTACATGTATTCTGTTGTTGCAAGAATTATTTTTTTGACAACAGACTTAGGTTCTTTGTCGCACAGTATCGCTTCTATGTATATTCTATAATATAGCAATATATTTACAGTGTAATTATTGTGATAAATACTAAAAATGGTTCAATACCTGAATTAGTTTTTCACACCTTTCTCATATAAAAACTTGAAATTGAAATTCGTACTAAGAAGTGAGATCGAAAAAACCTTAACATACGTTTTTCCTTAAAACTTTTAATCCAAGTATTATTAAATTTATTTTTTTTGATCAAGTTACCTTTGAAAAATATGTCAGTTATTAAGTTTAATGTCAATTATGTTTATTTGTTGTTAATCTGACTAAAATTAGTGACGAGAAAAAAGTGCGTACTAAAATTATAAAATATTTTCAATAAAATCCAACTTGGTCCTACAAAATGTTGGCCAAACAATCAAAGATCTGCTATCAAACTGTTTCCAATGTTATTAAACAGTATCGGGAAACTCTTCTGTAGAAGGAATGGTCCACATGATGTTTCTAAAGCCAATAAATAGAGATCATTTTCAAAAGAGCTCCCAACACATCCGGTAGGAAAGCAGTCCGGTTAGCTCAGTACTCGGACTAAAAAAGTTAAAGCCAATGCAGGTTTAAAAACATACAAGGCTCAAAAAGTTACTGACTCTGCTAAAAATTTAGAAGCCAAAGACAGAGCACGGAAATTAAAGTCAAATTTTATTTTATACATATATAATTTTATAAACGTATGTTGTGGAAAATTTTCCGCAGCTTCCGGGTCAATATTTTTATATTGCTGATGCTCGAGGGAATGTTGTAGAAAAGTTTAGTAAATGTTCCCAAAAAGTTCTTGGTATGGCTAGCAGTATGCGGCAAAAGAGGATCAATAAATACCGAAATTTTCATCAAGGAATGCTTACAAAAGAGGATGCTTCCATCCATAAGACTTCTTAATGTGCCCACTTATTTTTGGCCTGATTTAGCATCCTGTCAAAACAATAATGTGGTATTTGTACCAAGAAAGACAAATCCTCCAAACTGCCTGGAGCTAAGGCCAGTGCACTATTGGTAACACAGTGCAACAGTGAAAAAAACACAAGATCATGACAGTGTAGTTCCCAAAGTTTCTGAAAATCAGTGGGCCTCTAAAAAAGGTGTCATCAGTTTTTGGTTAACAGCTAATTCAGACTTTGTGATACGGCTTAACTTTATATGGCAATAATATAGCTAAGAGTCCGCCAAATAAATTTTGTTAAATTTTTTTCCAAAAAATAGCTTTTTCGTGCACTTTTGTTGAAAAAAGAAAATTTTTTTCTTTTACTTTTTTTAGAATATCTTCCAGGGAACCTAATTTTTCAATAACAATATTTTGCAAAGTTGTAGCTACGGTAAATCTGAATAACTCTTGTGAACATATCAATGCAATCCGAACATATCTAGGCATTCTAAATAGCTGTCAAAAATCACTTTGTAGCATAAAAATTTTAGTTTTTTTACTATTTTTTGACTCTAATGCCCAGTTTTTGACTTGTTATTTAAATACGTATTTACTTAATTTTTACTTAAAATTAAGTTGTATTTAAATACAGTTTGAGTTTTTCAGTGCTACATAATTTGTCTTATTTAAATAAGATAAAAGTATGGCAGCACTACTAAATATCAAAAAATTATCGATAGTTTTGCTTAAAACAGCTGTTCAACCAAAACAAAAATTGTTACATTTTGCCCAATAAGAAATGAAAGTTTATTAAACAATAAAATTATTGGTAGGAAAATGCACAAAAGAAGCTCCAATTGCCCCGCATCGGAATTGTAGTTTTTGCATGACGCTTTTTTTTAGCAAAACGCTGCAGCGCGCTGCTGTTTGGTTTTTTTCACTACAATAGAGTCGAAAAAAAAACTAAACAACAAAAGTCAGCTGTCAAAAACATATGGTAGTTTATGAAACTTAAATAGAATTTAAATGGCCAACGTTGGCCATTTAAGTATCATTTAAAAAAGCACTGAGAAACTCATTTTCGTATTTAAATAGAACTTAAATATAATTCATATTTAAATACGAAGTCAAAAACTGGCTCTAAAACAAACATTTTTTGTTAAAAATTTATGTTCGAGTGTATACTTCTCTATTGTGCTGGAATAACGAAGAATGGGCAAATTATTATCGGTACGATCCGGGCGCATCACTTTATCCAATCTTGATCACGCAAGACCGGCTTGATGCAAGATATGAAAAAACATTAAAATTTTTGAAAGTGGGCATGGTTTGTGGAGCTTCTGAAGAGTAAATATAAGCTTTTTATATAAGTTTTTGATATCGGTGGAAACCTTATGACTTGTAGATTGACATTTAAGTGAAATTAATTAATTTTGTGTTTTTTCGGACGTATATTACCTTAAAAACTAACAATATTATAAAATGGTGAGTTTCCATCAAGAAAAATAAAAACTTTGAATTAATGAAAAATTTGAACAATTACAGACATCACAATAAAATTTGGAAGCAATATAGATCTAAATGTTCTTAAGTCAATGGCATCACCAATGTTGCCATTCTTTATTTTCAAACATCGAAATTCCTAAAACGGGGAAAATGTGTTCCAAAAACTGAGTTTTTTTTAGAAAATAGCCCACTTTGACGTTATTTACAGTATGATAGTAAAAACGTTTTGTATGTATATAAACAACATATAGGACTATACAAATATGTCGAGTTTCTGAGGATCAAAATTGGTCAAGTTTGGATAGGGCTGGGGGGTACAATGTCCGCTTAAGTTAGTCAAATTTTACCTTATACGTTTTTGCGTTAAGTTCTCTTTCCAAATCATAAAAAAATGTATATAGCCACGAAGAAAATTAGTTTTTTATAAAAGAAAAAATATGGGGACTTTTTTGGGAAAAATTAAAAAAACACACGCATACAAAGTTGAAATATATAAAAAGATGCGTCAACTTTGGATGCGTGTAACTTTTTATAGGGACGAAATAATTGTTATCAGGTTTGTTTTATTTTCATTAGAATTTTATCGCAAATATACGTCATATATAAAAAACAAATTTCGACCTTTCGTAGGCCCATCATATATAAAATACAAAAAATGATCGAGCAAAATTTAAAAAAAAAATTAAACCTAAATATCTCTTGAACTAAAAGAGATAACCTACAGATAAAAGCATATTTTTATAGACCTTCTCAAGGACTATCTATATTTTTCATTTAAGCGGATCATTTCGGATCACAAATGGCTTTTTGGCGATTTTTTTTTAAATGTCTGACATTGAGGGTCCACTCACTGATCCCCATTCCGAACACCTCAGCCGAGTAAATAATACAGCACAACAAGAAGTGTGGACTTGATCATACTATTTTAACAAAAAATTTTTGTTTTAGTGTCAAAAAATAGTAAAAACGAAAATTGTTAAGGTACAAAGTGATCTTTATGTGCTATTTAGAGTGGCTAGACCCATTCAGAATGCATTGATATGTTCTCAAGAGTTGTTCAACTTTACAACTTCGCTAAATATTGTTAGTGCAAAATTAGGAGACCCTGGAAGATATTCTAAAAAAAGTAAAAAAAAAAAATTTTCTTCCTATATTTTTTCAACAAAATTGCACGAAAATGCTATTTTTTGGAAAAAAATTTTAACAAAATTTATTTGGCGGACTCTTAGCTATATTATTGCCATATAAGGTTAAGCCGTATCACAAAGTCTGAATTAGCTGTTAACCAAAAACTGATGACACCTTTTTTAGAGGCCCCACTGATTTTCAGAAACTTTGGGGGCCCATAAAAAGAAATCGGTCACCAAAATGGACAAACTGAGTAGTAGAGTCGAACCTATACTGTCATGATCTTGTGTTTTTCCAAAAGTCTTCATTTGTTGCATAGTGTAATTTTACCCATTTTTAAGGCAAAAAATAATTTTTTGAATTTTCATGAATGCATTTTTTGTTGTTGGTATTTGATAAAGAAAACATTAAAGCAAACAACAGCAAGTTTAGTTTTTGTAAAAAAAAACCGGCGACTGATTAGCAAATGGTCAAAGTCGTTGTTTGTGAGCAACGTATTGAAATCAGTATATACAGTGCAATTTCTACGAATTTTTAAGTTTATTTTTATAGTTAAAAAATAAACATAAATTTAAATTAAATATGGAAAACAATAATGATAGTAAGTGCTTAATATTTTAAGAAAAATATTTTGTAAAAAATAAAATTGTTTTTGGCGAAAAAACTCATACTTCTTTAATTTTATAATATTTTTTGAAAAATTAACTTTGGATAAACTTTTAAAAAGTTGGCCGAATTTGGCCGGGCTTAAACAATCAAACGTGTTAAATGTGGAATTTTGAGTTTAATTTGTTAATTTCATGTTGCACTTTTTGAGAAATATCATTTTTCGTAGACAGCCTCCGCTTGCAAAATAACGAACTTGCGGAAGTTTGGTTGGATGAACAAAAGAAAGAGGAGAAGAATGCTGCTGTTTACAATTTTGTTGTTGCTAAAGTTGAATGCGACAATATTTTGAATGAAGATGTTTTTTGATATTTTGGAAATAAAAATGGATCCGCCATTTTGAATTAGGAAAATTTTACCTCAGATTCGAAATCATCAATCGTGAATACCCCCTTATACCGATTTTCATGTAAATCAGAAGTCATTTTAAAATTTACGCCGCCATATTGAATCCGCCATTTTTAATTTGAAAAATTTTACATCAGATTCGAAATTAGCAATCTTGAATACTCCTGTATACCAAAATTTCATGTAAATCAGAAGACATTTTAAAATTTAATCCGCCATATTGGATCCGAAATTTTGAATTTGAAAAATTCTACCTCAGATTCGAAATTAGCAATCTTGAATACTCCTGTATACCAATTTTCATGTAAATCAGAAGACATTTTGAATTTGAAAAATTCTACCTCAGATTCGAAATCAGAATCCTTGAAAACCCCCGTATACCGATTTTCATCTTTTTCAGTGTTTCCTTATAGTTTTGGCCTAAAAAATGGGTAATATTACCTTTAGTGCAGTGGAAAGATATTGGGCTCTTGTTAAAAGAGAATTGAAGATCACAAAAAAATGTGTCCAAAAGTGTGGTAGATTTTAAACGGCGCACAGTGGTATGAGAATAAAAAAAGATGGAAATAAATCTGTAACTTCTAAACCCTTACGCCGATTTGAATGAAATTTGACATGCGAAAAGAGGAAGTATAGTCGAGTTTAAGTTTTGAATTTAGACCTCATGAGCCCACCAGAAGCGGGACCAGGGGTTCCCAAAGTAGGACACCTCGGGTATGTTCAATTTTTAAAATGATCCTATTTCTTCGTTTGAATTTTGCATAGATACACATTTTTTAAATTGAAATAAAATTTTTATTTATGAATGTTTTTTAATGAAATTTCACAGTTATGTAGATTTTTCTATTTAAAATGGAAAAATAAAAACTAATTTTGAAATTTGTTATCAAGTATCCCGCAATTCCCAAAAAAATCTTGAAAAATCCCAAAAATGGGATTTTTCGTTTTTTGTCTATAATATCCATACCAGGGCGGGGTTATCGGAACCCTTTACAAAGTAATTAAGATCTTATTGGGCCATCTTAAATAGGTTACTATATTTTGATATCGATTATGGGATTTGATAATTTTTGCCGTAAAGTTGAATTTTACATAAACAATAGGCATTTTTTTAATGGGCCTGATCCCGTCGGTATTAAAAATTATAAATCTTTTTTTCATTTAAAATATTTGGCGTAAAGTTAGCTTTTCAAAAAGTACAAATTCATTATATATCCTCTTAGAAATTTTTTAGATAACTTAAAAAGAATAAAAGTACTTTTTTCCCAAAAAAATTGCGAAAATTCAAATGCATGTAACTTTGGACTCAGCCATGATTTTTAAACACTTCTTTCTTTATTTGATATTGTTAATCCTATAAAAGAAAAATGGATAAAATCGGGGAATATTTGGAACCGCGGTCACCAAAAAACTGGAGTAGGGTGGGTAAAAATGTTGAAAATTAAATTTTCAAATGCGAATATCTGCTAAGCTATAAGAGATAATTGATAGCTACGACGAGGTTTTATGTAGTGCTCAACGAGGAGATTCTATATGTGTAACTTTTTTTAAATCGTAACACAAACGAAGAAATATAATCATTTTAAAAATTGAACATACCCGAGGTGTCCTACTTTGGGAACCCCTGGTCCCGCTCCTGGTGGGCTCATGATGTCCAAATTTAAAACTTAAACTCGACTACACTTCCTCTTTTAGCGAAGGAGAAGGTTCACAAATTCGTCACTATTGATTAGAACTATAAAAATAATATTTTTTGTAAGTTGTAATAATAATTTAATTTTTTCATAATTTTCGATCTCACTCCTTATCTCATAGAAAAACTTTAAGTTGAGATTTAGATTCGTACTAGTTGTCTTTTACTAAATTTCCAAATAAAAAAGTAAATGAAACAAAAATTCTGCAAAAACTTTGTATTTCATAAGTCCCGGTCCACACTGTGAAACATTTGCTGCAAAACATTTTTAAATTCTCTTTTGAAACTGCAGTTTTTGACATTTCTGTACAGAACGAATATGAACGAATAAATGTGGATGACATACTCAACAAAAACTTCATGTACATGAAACAGAGTACTCTTTTCCATTCCTCTTTCCCCTTTCATCAACAAACTCAAATGTTTTGCAGCTAATGTTTCACAGTATGGATGGGGACTAAGAAGTACAAACAAACTTTCTTATTATTTTCTTAAATACTTATTTCTAGCTACTAGAAGTAACCCACATACATAAATGTATTTCAAAACTTATTTCTCAAAATCTACTTGTTTCAATGAAACCTAAATAACAGATTACAAATGTGTTTACTAGTGAAAAAATCCATTATTAAACATTTTTTGTGTCCTGTATTCAAAAGTAAGTGGAATAAAACCAAAAACAAAAACCAAATAACAAGGAATAACCAATAATCCTCTTACCGGGGTATACGTAAATGCAGCTTAGATATAATCCATTGGCCTACATTACAGTCACCATTGTCAGCAACAACCCCTGGTCTACTTTTCAAATTTTTAACATTATCACAATTTATATTTGTATCCCCAATAACTCCATCTCCTCCTTGTTCGCCGGCTCCTGCTTCGCCATCTCCTTTGTAACTGCTAGTGGTTGAGAATCCTTTTGTATGATTGTTGGCCAATATTTCACCATGTGTACATTTTAAATTGTAAATCTCTATTGTATCGGTGATTACATGTGCTGCTGTTGTTGTTGTTGTTGCTGTTGCTGTGGCATTTATAGTTTCATCATGGCTGTTATTGCCACAAATGCCAACAGTATTGTCATTGATTATACCGCCTGCTACCCAAATCTCGTTATTTACCATGGCAGCCGCTAAGCCATAACGTCCCATATTCAGTGAAGGTTTCTGTTATCCAACATACAAGTATTTTCATTTTGAATAGAACAAAAAAAAAATACGGAAATCAACCATTAGCAAAAAATAATCAAACATAAATTTTTGGATTAATGAAGGCAAAATTTTAATTATTTAAAATGTTTGAAACGAAATTGAAAAATTGAATTTTATTCAAATGTTAATTAAGAACGAAATACACTATGTTTCTATACTCTCGCATAACCACAAACATACATCCTCAATCATGAGCACACCATTACCTTTATCCATATTTTACGTTTGATATTGTAAAACCACACTGTACTAAGTGGACTGCCATTTAGCCCCTCACCACCAATGACATAAAACCCCCTTCCATGTTGTAGAACTTTATCGCACGGCCTGTTTTCATCAGTATCAATGGCAATTACAGCAAAATCTCTACGCGATTCTGGCAGATTAGTTTCCAAAGTCCATTTCACTGTTTGAGGGTTAAAACACCAAATTGATTTCTCAAAATACTAGAGAAATGAAATGAACAATTTGTTCGTTAATTGGTTGGGAAAATTTTTAATTTATGAAAAGCCTATAGCCATGTGACTGTTAGTTGGTGCATAAAGTACATATTTACTACAGTGTGCTCAAACCAAAATTCAAAATAAACTACTAAATAACTTCCAAACTACTACACTATATCTGCTTTCCGACGATACCAAACATAGGGTTTGGTATCGTCGGAAAGGTAACACTAATTGCTCTTCGGGTTTCTCTATAGAAGTCCAAATTTGGAAAGGGATATTGCTATAGCTAGCTTCGATGCCCTTTCCGATTCCATGTCGAAGATTCTTGAGAGTTGTCCAAGCAGTGAAATTGTTATTGCTGGTGATTTCAATGTTCACAACTCCTCCTGGCTTCACCATTCAAGTCATACAACTTCAGAATGTCAATACGTTAACCGAGTCAAGGCGCATAATCTCCATGCTCAACTAGTGAATGAACAAACGTATACACATGCGTTGATGGACCCCAACATAAAACCCTCGACCTTATTCTAACTTCACAACCTAACAAGTATGAAGTAGCTTTTTTTGCACCTCTTGGTAATTCGGATCATTGTTCCACTTGATCCTCTTTTTCTCTCTCCGAACTTCGTAACGTCTCACGACCAGCTGCGAAACGTTCAACTTATATTTACGAAAATGCTCATTGGACTTAGCTCAACGATTTCTTTCGGCATTATAATTGGAAACTCTGTTTCTTAGACAATAGTTTCAATACCATGAAAAATTCTTATTAAAACTATGGATAAATCCTGGTTTAATCAGAAGTGCAAAATTGCAATCAGATCCAGAGACGAAGCATTCAGAATCTGACGTGATAACATAAATGCCGAAACTTTTTAGATGTGCATAAAGGCGAAATCTTTTACACTAGCGGCGCCTCCAAAGTTCTTACTGCTCCCCGGGGCAGTAAAAGCTTTTTGGCATTCGTTAAAAGAATAAAGGATAATTCTAGTTCCTTAATTCCTACCTTTTTCAGAGATGGTCAGTCATTCACAGACACGGTTGATAAAGCTAACCTTTTGAAAGCAATATACCACTACCCGAGCTCGAATATATTCTTTCGCACTCGTTAAAAAGATTATAGAGGATCTCAACATAAACAAGTCTCCTGGTCCTGATGGTATACCAGCGCTGGTCTTGCAGCAATGTTCTTCGACGCTAGCTCGTCCATTAGCTAACCTTTTCAGCACTTTATACAGTGCCGGCAAATTTCCTGTATGTTGGAAGATTGCCAATTCCTAAAAATAGAAAGGTTAATAACCCTGAAAATTACCGTCTAATAGTAATTTGTTCTGCACTTTTCAAAGTTATGGAGAATATGGTTAACTATCATCTTGTAAAATATTTAGAGTCCAACAAACTACTCAGCGACCGGCAGTATAAACATTCATAGATGACGCTCTATGGGAGCGTTTTGGCGAAAGTAAAATGTTGATTGATCTGTTTTTATGGTTGGTGTAAAGAATCAAAAGCTCTTGCTGTTCTAGGCATGAGTATTGAGTGCGATGCCCGCTGGACACACATTCTTCAAGTGCCTTATTTTTCTAAGAGGGTGTTGGAAATACTTCACTCCATCTGATCTCATTACTATTTACACCACTTATATCCGACCCAAAATGGAATACAACTCTCATATATGAGCCGGTGCTTCGAAGTCTATTTTAGGTCAGTCTGGAAATGGATATAACTCCCCACAATGTACCGTATTGGATTATCTCCTGAAGATTGTTACTGTAAAGTTTTGTTATTGTGCGATAAATAGCACTACAGTTTTTGATTTTAGATATTTATACCTGAACCTCAGAATCGATTGATAAATTTGTAAAAACGTTCTTTAGTGCTTAATTTCTACCTTAAAACATTCCTTATTTCTCTAATACATATGATGTGATTTTGAATTTAGTTTCAAGATTGTTAAAAAATCTAAATTTAATAAAATTAATTAAGAACTTTTGAAACAAATATAAAAACTGCAATAACAACCATATGACGATCTAAAACAACAAAAAACAAACCATAACAAACTGTATGTACAGTTGGTATTGTTAAAACCATTATTAGCCATAAAAATAAAAACAAAAATTCAACAAAAAAATATATGTATGTTTGAAAAAGAGCGAAGAAGACGAACAAAACTTTTCAAATAACGAAAACACAAAATCTATAACAGAAGAACCAAAAAAAAATTAAATAAAAAAATTAGAACAGCAAACATGATAATATCCTTAGATGGAAACAAATAACTTGCATGTATGGAAGGGGATCCAAACTGAAAAAAGTTGTATGTGAGGTGGAGGATCCAATCCAAAAAACAACAATACATACATAAGCAAAATGTAGTAGTACACATATTTTCATTCAAAAGGAGCCTTAAAAGAATGAATTGACAAATGAAATAACGAAAAGTTTTTATACCCTACACCACCATAGTGGGGAGGGTATTATGCGTTTGTGCAGATGTTTGTAACGCCCAAAAATATTAGTCTAACACCCACTTAAAGTATACCGATCGACTTAGAATCACTTTCTGAGTCGATTAAGCGATGTCCGTCCGTCCGTCTGGTCGGCTGGCTGGCTGTCCATGTAAACCTTGTGCGCAGAGTACAGGTCGCAATTTTGAAGATATTTCGATGAAATTTGATACATTTTATTTTTTCTGCTCAAGGACCAAGCCTATTGAAACTGGCTGAAATCGGTCCATTATTTCACCTAGCCCCCATACAAATGTCCTCCCGAAATTGGACTTTATCAGTCATAAATGTTTAATTTATATATGTATCTCCACAAATTCCGCTCCAAATAAGTTTTGTATACACAAAATTCATGGCACCAAATTTTGTTACGATCGGTCCATAATTAGTCATAGCTCCCATATAGACCCGCTTCCGAAAATCACTTTAACGTGCATAAATCGCTTAAAAATGTTGGTAAACACACAAAATTCAACATAGTTAACTTTAATATAGACATAAATCACACTACCTAATTTCATGGTGATCGGTCCATAATTGGTCATAGCTCCCATATAAGGCCCAATTCCAAAAATCACTCAAAAATATAAATTATTGAAATTTTAAAAGAACATTTTTTTTTGCTCTTTTACTTAGTGTAGGGTATTATATGGTCGGGCTTGACCGACCATACTTTCTTACTTGTTTAATATGTTCTCCTTTCTTTTACAAAATTTGCCATCTAGGAGTTCTTTGGCACAAATATAAATCCCGAAATATATCTAATGCTATGAACTGCTTTGATTTGGTCTATTGATGAAATTGTCCAACTATCTACAATATAGTATGTATATTGGGTTTCAATTAGATAAATAAATTGATTAAACTGGTTTTTATCGAGCTTAGTTATTTTCGATTCTAAGTTTCGGGTTAGGTACTTAATACAGGCAAACGGCTTCTTGGTGATGATTAGAGGCGGAGTTTTATGCATTTATTATTGAAAAATAGGTGCCTAAAATATGCTTCAAAAAAATCTAAATATGACCTAAAAAATTAAAAAATGTGCACTTATATTTTCATGCAGAAACATAAAATAATTAACTATGGATCGCGCAATGTCCAAAAAATACACATCAGAGTTCCCAGTAGTTAGGACTCTTTAAATTATACAAAAATTTAATAGTTACTGTTTTAAAATTAGAATGGTTCTTCTGAGATAACGATGGGTATATTAATTCTAATATCATGGGATGAATACTAGTTTAGCGCCATTGTCTTTAAAGCCGGAATCATCAAAAAACTTAATTAAATAAAGTCGCAGTCATTTATGGCATGTGGTAATGACTGTGACTTAATTTAATTATGTTTGGAGGATCTTTCGTTAACGAAATCTCTTATAACTCGATATTGCAATGATAACAAATATGAATGTTTTTGATACATTTAATGAATTTTTGATACTTTAAAAAACTCTTAACTTTTTTGAAGCTAAATATTTTGAAATTGTAATTTTAAATTGCTGATAGAGAAGTTAAGAAGACATACAGTTAGTTTCTCGATGTCGAAAGAAGTTAGTCGGCAAAGTTTGGTGATATTTCTATAAGAAATTCAACAAAAAACTTCAAGTCGAGACAATTTATTGCCCATTGACAACAAAAAATAATATTTTTATTAAAAATTGAGATAATATGCATTTTCAAGTAAAATATAACAAAATATGCATTATCAAGAAAATATGCAAAAATATGCCCTAACAAATCGATGCCATTTTACACCAAAATACGTGATTCGGATATATAATTAATCAACATTGTATTTGGACGTTCGATAAAATACATGCATTTGCATATAAATCCGCCTCCTAGTGATGATACTGCTGGGGTTTTACAATCAGAAGTCCTGCCTATCAGTTGTAATGAGAAAACCATCCCGATATATCACTTAGAAGATGCAGAAACGAACTTAAAATAGAAGGAGAGAGTATATTTTTAACCAACTTATACTCGTCCTTTAGATGAGAACTATCAACATAACTACTTCATATAATTCCCACTAAGGTTGGTAGTCGTAAAGAGTCTTTTAAAATCTCAAAGAGAACGTGGTCCCAGTGAAGATCTGAGGCCAAATTACCGCATTCGATATCGATTAAAATTTATAGCAATTTTCTTATTTGAGATTTGGCATTCGATATCGTGGAAGAAATTTAGTACATTTTATTATAATTTCGATAATAAAAATATTATTCGATACGATAGATCATTCGACCACGAATGCGGTAATTTGGTCCGCGGATTAACCAGACCATAATTACCACAGAAGAAATTAATTACAGTATGAGAACGAAGCTTCAACTGTCCAGTTGGTCTCTCCTCCATGCTAACTTGGATCGATTCTAGTTAGTTTAGCTGCAACGTTATTACTATGTATAACAACATGCCCCAGAAACACTCTAATTTAGAATATCCCGCCTTCTCGTTAATTTACATCCTAAGTTCATGAACCAACATGAGAGATATTTAAACGCAGACCGACTGTCTATACATATCCGCATATCCTCAACGTAAGACCTATAGTATCTCAGTTTACCGCCCTTTGAAAGGCCAGTAGATCAACCGGTATAAAATAGTTCACACTTTCAAAAACCTCCCAACCGATAACATCTATCGTTCTGAAATCAGCCGAATCAGCGAATCGGCATGTTAGTCAATCAGAAAAAGCGACAAGGTTGGCTAGATCATCTTAATAAATATAATTTAAACCTAGAAGCTAACAAAGAAATATTATGGAGTTCCGACAGTAAATTAGTTGTTTTTTTGCTGACAATTTATTGAAAACGAAGAGTTAGATAAAATGATACAAAGTGTTGTTCGTAAAATTTGGGAAAAAAAAGAGATCAGCCTTCTAAGGAACCTTGGAGTTAATAAAGTTTATTGTAAACCTTTCCCTCAAGAGCTTTATTAAACCCAATAACATGCAAATTGGTCAAACCTGGTAGAAACACTCTGTTCAGAATACTCCAGACACTTCCATTCCTCACTCATTTCCATTATAGATTCCCTATGATAACATATCCACTAAAATTTCAGTAGACTTGGACAAGCAGTAACCTTGTGATACATGATCTATCGTAGGTCTTCGATACTGATAATCATATTACCCTCTTCGAATAAATAGTTCTTCTTATTACTGGACTCTAATTTATCATGGAAACTAAACATACAGAACAAGGTTAAAAGGGCTAAATCCCGAAGCGGTGTAATACCCACTAAGGAGACTATAATTGATAGTCGTAAAGCATATTTTAAACTGTCAAAGTCATTAACGTGGTCTCTATGAAGATGTGGTTTAACCAGACCACAATTTCCTCAACTGGCCAGTTGGTCTCTGCACCATATTATTAACGTAAGTCCTGTAGTAAGTCCGTATAATTCTTCACTTCTGACACCAGCTGAATCAGGGAATCGGCATTTTAGCGATAAAGTTTGCTAGATCATCATAATAATTGTAATTTAAACCTAAATGAGAAGTCAACGAAGAATATTATATGGTTCCGGTCATGCATTGGTTGGTTTTCAGCCGATTATTTATTGAAAACTCATGATTATTAATAAAGTCTGTGACGAAGATAGATTGACCTTTCTTTCAAGAGTTTTATTGAACCCAAATCCTTGAAAATTGACCATACCTGAAATCCTACAAGTTAAGTCCTCTGTTATTGGCTGTTGCAAATACTCCAGACTCTTCTTTTCCTCACAATAATATAACATACAACCTTTACTTGTTTCCATCATCGATTCTCTAAAATAACATATCCACTAAAATTTCACTAGGTTTGAAAAAGCATGAACCATATGACAATCCTATCTGGGACGACATATTATAGTTTTTCTTGCAGTTGGACTCTAATTTATTATGGAAACTGAAAATTCAACACAGGGTTAAAGGGATTTGTTCATTGGAAAAAGTGTTTTTTATTCCTAAAATGTTTAAATGCTACAATAAAATGCCCAATATTGACATATGGATCACTAGTTTGGGGGGTCGCCAGTGGTTTGTAACCTTTTGTGGATTAACTGTACATATTTCAGAGATATACCGGCATTGCGATTACAGGCCTTCAAAAGCTCTGAATACTATATTGCTTTTAGGCCAATAGACTTACATTGGTGTTGGTAATAACTTCTGTCGATTTATATCGAGCTTTCTCAGAGATCGCACTATACGAGTTGTTATAGATGGAATTTCATCAAACGAGTTCAAGATCAATTCAGGGTTAACCCCCAAACGCACAACAGATCATGTTGCTCCATCTGTTTTTATGGGTGGTGTAAATATTAAGGAATCAGAAGCTCTTGATGTTCTAGGCATGAGTATTCAGTGCGATGTCCGCTGGACAAAACACATTTTTCGAGTGTCGAAAGAAGCATTCAAGTGCCTTGGTTTTCTAAAACGGTGTAAGAAATACTTCACTCCATTTGATCTCCTTACTATTTACACCACTTATGTATATCCGACCTAAAATGGAATACAACTCTCATGTGTGGGCCGGTGCTTCGAAGTCTATTTTGGAGTTACTTGATCGCGTACAGGATAGGCCGAAGATGCTTATCGGTGACAGTAGGGTATCCATCTCTATTGACTCACTGGAACATCGTCGCAATGTGGGTTGTGTTTCACTGTTCTACCGATACTACAATGGTATGTGCTCTGCTGAAATTAGGGAACTTGTTCCCGAAACCCGTAGATTTTTACGCAACACACGCTCTTCGGCAAGGGCACATCAATTCGTTGTCGACTGGACAGTAGATCGCACAACACATTACAGAGAAAATTCGTTCTTTAGCCGAACTGTCCGTATGTGGAATAAGCTTCCTCCTGAAGTATTTCCTGTCACTTTCAATATAAAAAAATGTCCACAAACACTACTCCCTCCATCCTCCCTCCCATAACCTATTTTCCTAGTTCCAACACAATGCTTTGCATGAGTAGGGGTCATCCCCTAAGTGATGGTCCAAGAAAAAAAAATAAAAAATATAGGAATGGAGTGTGGTTAAAGTGGGAAAACATTTATGCTTCTGAGATGACTTCTTAGGTTTTTGGAGTTTCTTCTAAGGAACTGAGAATAAAGTTCTCATCCTGGAGCAACTACCTGGCTACACAACGCCTCTGTCAGACTTTGATTGTTTGTTCAAAGTTTTAATCCCTTTCAGATAGGAAAGGAGTGTGGTTAAAGTGGTTAAGGGTCATGACATCAGGGAAAACATTCATGCTTCTGAGATGAGTTGTTTGGTTTTTGGAGATTCTTCTAAGGATCTAGGAATAAAATCCTCATCCCGTTTTTCCTTAATAGCTAGTATATTTAATACTGAGATATTTGCAATTGGGGAAGCACTATACGACAGAAACATTCGTGTGAGCATAGACATCCTTGTCGACAGTCAGAAGGCACTAATGTGACTAAAGTCTTAAATTACTTCATCTACTTTAGCATTTATTCTGGTTTGCGTTCCTGTGCATAGAGAAGAGCAGAACGAACTAGCCAGGAGTGGGTTCCGATTGGAATATCTTAAATGAAGGATATGTACTACCACTTGAGATTATTAAAAGTGAATTCTCCATCCTCAGAAGGCTGATAATAGAGGACGTGAAGGATGGCCAGACACATATGGTACAGTCGATGATAATGACCGTGTAACGGGTTCATTGAACGATCAATCCAGCTCTTCATGTAATAAGGTATAGATTCTGAGGTGTCAGGAACTATCACAATGCAACACGCTCTGCTCATTTCACTAGCATCTGTTGTAGTCCTATCAAATCGAATATTTTCCAAAATAAAATTACTCTTTCAATACCCTGCCAAACAAAACTTTCTAAGTACTACAAATACCAATGTACGTTCAACGAATTTAAAAGCATTTTCTTAGATATAAACATTGAAAGAACAAAACTTGTAAAAATAAAACCATAGATACAAACCGACTGTTTAGTACAACCCAATGCTGTCCTCGTGCCACCAATAACATAAATTAGACCATTGCATACAACAACTGCATGATGATGACGCGAACCAAATGGTATATGGGATAAGTGTCGCCATTCCATGGCATCAATATCATAGTACAACACATGGTCGCCAAAATTTTCCAAAATTTTATTGGCATCAGCGTTGGTGGCATGAGTTTGAGTATAAGCACCAGCACGAGTTTGCATTTGATGAGTACGTGAAGGATGTGAGTGAGTAGTTGTTTTTCGAGTATTCATGATGATGCTATCAATTGAAAGTACACGTTTCCGTTGTAGTAGTTCTTGTTGTTTTTGTGACTGGTATCGTTGTAGCTGCTGCTGGTGCTGGTGCTGCTTCTGATGATGATGCTGTTGCACATGTTGACAATGCAAACAATAATAAGGATCGATGCCACCAAACACAAGTATTTTTTGATTTGAAATTCTGTCAACGAAAAGGAAATGAAAAATGAATAATAACTATTCACATGCGAGTATCAGTAGCGGGTAAATACAATAAAAAAAACGAATGTTTATCACTGCAAATAAATGTGTAGTTCTGTGGTGCAAGTGGTTGTTTCCGACCCTGCATAAAACCATACATTCTCATACATGGACCTTAACATAGATACAAACAAAAATAATTAATAATTTTGAAGTGATTAAATAGGAACATGCACAAAATTTAACATCGAAAGAAAATTTAATTTAAAATTAAGACAGGCTGGAAATTACATTACAGCCATGTACATTAGGACTTAAACATCTTAAATACATTGGAACTTATCCAAAAGTAAAATTGGAAAAATAGTGTAGAGGTAACTTGACTGGGGCTACACAGATGTCTTACATCTAATCCCACCTCAACATCACCTTTCTGCAGGAACTTAAGTTATGGTGATTAACCACAAAATATTAATAAACTCATTATAATATATGTTTATAGTAGATAACCTGGAAAGAGCAAGGAAGACCTCTCGAGCAGCTCATCATTGCTCCTTTTGGAATATAACAAGGATAAGTTTGAGGTTATTGATTGCTATCTTCTTAATTATTCGACAAAGTCCAACAAACGAACTCAAATAATACAGCACATATTACAACTGGTTGTGTCAAAATAATGAACTTTGTCCACTTCCAGGATGTTCACCTCTGTTGTTGCATAAACGAGTTACTGAATAAACTGACAGAGAAACTGTCAATTTATTCAGGAACTACAAGCTCCAACCTTTAGATTATGATGACTAATTATCCTCTTCGAAATATGTTAATGGACTTTAGACAATATCGTATTATGTTCCTTGAGTGGTAAAACCTTTTTGTCGTGACCAAAATGCTGTCATTCCTACCTGAGAGACATGAGTTTCTGAACAGACTGTTCACAAATGCATGATACCTGCCTACTAAAACCAACCAACATTTTAATGTAAAGGTTTTGAGGCTTGATTCTCTTTTTCAAAACATCTTGATGAGCTTTAGACGTTATCGCAATGACATCCAAAACGTTGTTCCTTTCTGTCGAAGTTAAGGTGATTCCTCCAATGACATCACACAAAGAACATACGTATTGTTACGTTTTTACCTTAAACGTAACAATACCTTTACCTGCCTACTAAAACCAACCAACCTTTACATTATGAGGCTTGATTCTCTTTTTCGAAACATCTTGATGGGCTTTAGATCGCAATGACATCCAAAACGTTGTTCATCTACGTTAAAGTTAAGGCGATTCCACCAATGACATCACACAAAGAAGATACGTATTGTTTCGTTTTTAACTTTTAAAAAAAGCATCTATCATGAACTAACTAACGACTGCAACCTCTGCCACTATTTATAACACTGCCATCTTCACTCTAGATTGTTCTTTAACTGTCAAAACTCGTATATTCGAATTCTAGAGCTTTCGATGTTATTTAGTGTTGCCATACTTACAATCAATGACGAACTCAAAGCTTGTATTCAATGTTTTATGTTCCACAGCTATGTTAATAATACCCACAGATATGTTAGTAACAGTTGAGAAACTTTATGCAACTTTAAACCAATCGTTAAATTCGTTATATTTGAATTCAAGTACACTTTCGTAACAGTATTATTATCATGTTATGTTCCTTGAGTGGTAAGACCTTTGTTTGCTCGTGAAAACGTTCCTGTATAATTTTTTCCTCCACTTCTTATTGTGGAAATGGAAATTACATTAAAAGTTTAATAAATACTAATTACACAAAGTTCTCTCTTTGGAATGAAGGCAGAAAGACAAACTCGTTTGAGAACAGCTGGAAGCACCAGAGCACGATGTGCAAATGATAAAGGCTTGGCATTTGCTGCACATTTAAGTAATGTGTTTCAACTAAATCTCCCACGAAAGTGTTAGTATTCGAGGATTAATATAATATTGGCACCGTAACAGACTCTGAAGTAATTACGGTTGGTCCAGAATATGTTTGGAAAACTAAACAAGACAATATTAACCTAAGACAGAAATTAGGTTCAGTTATAAGAGCGCTGGAAAATTTCGGAGATTATTATGATAGGTTAGGTTATAAAGACAGCCAGTGATATCAGCTCACTTGTATCCATAGATTCGTCCATTTGTGATACACTGGAAGGATCATGTGGCGCTTCCCCAATCAAAACAACCTGATGGACGAAACCATCCTCCTAATATCTCCCTTCGATAGATCTATTAGGTCCTATTCCCTGATGGTGCATCAAAAAGATAGAGTAGGTGTTCTATCTTCTTCTCCTAGTCTTCATGATGAAAAATTCATATACATATGTAGACCAATCAATTTACGATCTTGTTTGTCAAATCAATTTGGAAAATTGGAAAAAAAATTTAATGGTCCGAACATTATCACAGTTCACCAAATTGGTTTCCATAAACATGATGGAACTATCAACCAAATCTAGAGAGAGACGAAAATATAATGTCGCACAGGCTTTTGACAAAGTTTGCCATAAAGGTCTAAGAGAGACTTATTTATCAGATCCTTTGTTTACGGTAAAGCGCAGTTATTACATGAAAAGAAACTACGAAATTGAAGCCATCGTTTCACAAGTATTCTAGAACCAAAATTTTACCTAGTATTCGGGTGCCCAGACATACTAGATTGAGTGCTGGGCTAGCAATCTGGGGCTTGCGGGTTCGATTCCCGCCAGATTAATTAAACTCAAAAGAAACTGGAAACTGTCCGCCTGCCACACTTAACAACGTGAACATCCCACAGTAGTCTTAAGGTAGGGTCACACATGACAAATATTTACTCAAAAAAGCGTAACCACTTTTTTTAGCACAAATTTGTTTGACGTGTTTGCTCTTACAAGTGTTTTGTAAGATCAAACAGCATCAAATAAAATAAAACTAAATATTTGTTTTGAACTGTCTTAAGTAAAAGGAGTTTTTGACAATAAATAAAAGAATTTAAATATATTTCATTTAGCGGTTACGTCTTTTTTCGTCAAATATTTGCCATGTGTGACCCTACCTTTAGCATTACCTTGGATAAAAATATATGTCTATAACTAACAGCTTTAATCTTCTCAGACTAATTAACGAGCAATCGAAATTAAGCCTTGACCCAAAGGCATCCGATATAGGACTGTTTTAAAACAAATTTGAACTTATGCAATAAAATCATGGGGAATATCAGTATTGATCTTTTTCAAAATCTATAAATCCAAAAAGTCATATAGCCATGACTTGAGCATCATTGGAAAAAAAAACATCAACATAGTCTTAGAAATACCATTCGAAAAGAGACGAGTTTAGAAAAATTCGTATGAGATACATCTTGAAATTACATAGCATTCGACCCGCTTGCAATATTGCTTACAAGAGTTCAAGCTCAAACTGACCTGCTAATTTGAGACTCCTTTGTCCATCATGGCTCTCAATTAAGAGCAAATAGTTTTTATTTTTAATTATAAGATTTAAATATTTATTTTAAGTTCTAGGAAGTAAAGGTAGATTCAATAAATAAAGCGTACAACAAAGTTTCAGTTCCATTCATCTGTTGGAGCCTAGAGCTTACGAGCAATGAAGAAATCGTGCACAAATCTGAGATAAGTGCCCCGATATAGTAGTTGAGAGTGTTGCTGGTTCGATTCCCGCCTGAGACTCTGGGTGTATCTGCAGACAAGCAAGAATGCTTCGCAATTTCTGTTTTTGTTTTAAAATTAATTTTATTTAAAAAAAATATTGCAGTGGTTCAGAGCTAAGTCATCAATATTGTAAACCATTGGCACAATTGTGCAGTCGTCTCCACGTAATGTGGGGAATCATTTGGTTTTGAAAGGTAGAAATTAAACAAGAGAAGTAATAGAGCCAGTTATAAGGAACCCATTGCTTTATTATAACGTTGTTTAATAGAAATTGTGGATAAATCTGAGATAATTATTCTTCAAATGGATAGTTAGAAATTAAACAAAAAAGTAATAGGGACCTGCACGACGGGAACCTTTGATTTATTCGACAATCCTTTGAACTGTCAATTACCAAAATGTGTTTTGTTACATTTGTGGGGTATACACAGTCAAAAACTTTAGAAAACCAATAACTTAGTGAGGCTTAGTGAGAAACTCGTATTTCAATTACTTTAAGGTGGATATCAAGGCCCAGAATAAGCCGTGGACCTAAAGTCCATATTTATGACTTCTATTTCTGTGTTGTTAAATTACATGGTATGAATAAAAGGAAAATGACATATCATAATTTACCGTCTGCTAAAAGACCTCAACTTTACTGAGTTGGAAAATAAATGTTATAATCCCGCCTTTCGTTTCCTGAGATAAGATAATTTTGCATTTATTATACATCAAATTGGGACTTATGAAGCAGTATGATAAAACTGGTCCATTTTTATACCCTTCACCTTCGTGAGAACTTTGTCATTCCGTTTGTAATTTCCACAATATAATTTTCCGACCCTATAAAGTATATATATTCGGGATCCTTATAGCCATGTCCGTCTGTCTGTTGAAATCAACTTTCCGTAGCCCCCAAATACACGATTCATACATCAATATCTCCAGCTCGGTTGCTACTTAAAATCGAGAAAATCGATTCACAAATGGCTGAGATATAAGAAAAAAACCAGGACAACCTCGATTTTTGTCCTATATCTGGATTACTATATCATTAATATAGACAATATGGATATCTAATGATAGATATTTCAAAGACCTTTGCAATGACGTACATATATAAGAACATATTTGGACCTACATTGGGTCAAAATCGGAAAAAATATTTTTTAATCCGAATTTTTTTTTTCTACCAAAAGTTTTTTTCGCTAAATATTAAAAAAAATTGGAAAAAACTAAAAAAAAAAAATTTAAATTTAAAAAATTTTAAAAAAACAATTCGAAAATTTTTTTTACAAAAAATTAAAAAAAAACAAAAAAAAAGAATCAATTTTGTTTACCTGAAAATATTTCAAATTTTTATTTTGAAGTAGAAGATTCGGCACAGCCGAATATAGCTCTCTTACTGTTTCTCTTTTTTTCAAGAAACTTTCCAGGTTCTTTTTTCTTTCAAAAAAGTTGTTAAAAAATCTAAAAGCTGATATTTCTTATGGCCCATAAATAAGACTTTAATGAATGATAATGATTTTATATTGAGGGATTTTTTCAAATTTTTAGCATTTATTTGGAAACATTTGTACAATATAAATTTATTCAAAGTATTGGCCATTATTAGCTATGACCTTTTCCAATCTTTCTGGCAACATATGGATTCCGAGACACAAGAACTGATCATCTGTTGAGGCCAAGAACGAATCAAGCCAATTTCAGATACTCTGTTCTGAAGTGAAGCGTACCAAATAAAAATCAGACTTGGCAAGGTCTGGTCATTTCAGACATACAAAGTCGTTATTCAAGTTCTCTCAGCTTCAATTAATATGGAAATAAAGCAAAACTTCCCGCATATGACGCTTTGTTGGCAAAAAATTCGACATTTTCAAAGCAAAAAAAACTTTGTTGTTTACACTATAATGTTCAATAACTAAGTGAGAATAAATAACAGATATTTAAAACAAAAACCGCGTACAAAAGATGAGCCATCTATTGTAAATCCCGCATTTTTAAAACATACACACAATATCTGCACAGTCATTTAGACATGTTTCCTGAAAATCTTAGATCGTATGAACAAAGAGAACTTTTTTATCAAGATTTAAAAATTTTAATTTTGGCGGCACCAAAATCATTGTAGACCTGCGTTTGCCATTGTATATTTAAGTATTACAATATTCGCAAGAAGCACCAAAGCCCTAAAAATTCAAGCACTTGGACGTTTTGTTGGAATTTGACTTGAATGTAAATGTAATTATGCTTTAAACTTGAAAAATGTTTGAAAAAATTAAATATTTTTCAAACAAAGGAATTTATGTTTCCTTTTGACTGGAGAATGCTATTGAAATAAAGTGTAATACAATTGCCTGACTATAATTGAAGGCTTGAATTACACTTGCTTTCAATTTGAATTCCATGAAAAATGCTTATTGGGTTATTAACAAAATGTTCAAGTGCTTGAATTTTTGGTGCTTTGTTGCTTATTGGATAATAACAAACTTTCCAGACATACAATTAGGAACACATTTATGTGTTGAGACACAGATGACCTAATAAATAATGGAAGTGACCTACTTTGGTTTAACAATACAGACTAATGTTGTTAACAAAAATATCCTTAGATATTCGTATGTATGAATGTTTAGAAAAAAACAACAATTAACTACCCTCAACCCCCATAGTTCTTTCCTCTTACCTTGTCAATTCATCAACAAAAGTAGAAGTTGTTTGGTTTGTTCTAGATTCCAATAAATCTTCATTATCATTGCAGCCACCACCGACTGGTGTTTCTATAACTAGACCAATATTATGTTTCATGAGTTCGACATCATGATTATCACCAATAATACATTCATTCAGCTGCTGGTGATGCTGCTGCTGTTGTTGTTGCTGTCCTGCGATACAATCACCGCTAACATCAGCCATTAAACCACCGGCACGTTTATAAATCACTGTACAACAACTGTCAACTGTGTGTGTTTTATTGTGTTGTTGCCGGTTTTTCTTTCGTTGTTTCATGTGATATGGTTTTGACAGCAATTGCTGATGTCGTTGTTGTCGTTGTTTATGTTGCTGTTGCTGCTGGTGATGTATTTTTTCATCATTATCTATGTTATTGGAGAATGTATGCTTCAAGGGATGACTATCGATGATGTGCTGTCGTTGTTCTTTTACATCCGTTTGCAGTTCTAGCTGTTGTTTTTGTTGTCGTTGCTGTTGATTATTGTTTTCATATAAAATAGTTTCCGCTTGTTGCTGTTGTTTTTCTTCTTCTACTTGTCTATGGAAATTCAGTTCAACATCTGATTCTGGGGGATATTTAAAATCTACCGTTGTTTCCGCTTCCGTTGTAATATCATTATTTATAGAATTCATTGTTTGGGTGGTTGATGTTGGCACATACCTTGGATGTCCCCGAGGCGTGAGATGTACAGATTTTTTTACACTAACATTGTTGTGGATTGAATTTGTTTTGTTGAAAACTAAAACAAAACAAAAAAAAAACGTAAATATTTAATAATGTAGAGTATTCTGTTATTTATTGGCTAAGAAATTATTAAACAATGAAAGATTATTAAAACAGTTTTAAATATGGACTTTAATAAAGAATAATAAAGATTATATTTAGAATCCAAATAATACAATAGTTAGAATATCTATGTTCGAGTACTAGTCTGAGGTGTGGATATTTCTGAAGGACGTAGTTTCAAAGTGACATATTTTTAAATCTAATTGAGATATTGACTTGAATTTTGTAATGGTAAGACCAAAAATTAATTTATCTAAACAACAAAAGTTAGTTCAGAATAAATGTGGATCAAATTGTTCCTAATATTTGCAATCCTATTAAAATTTTAATACAAATTTTAGTTTTAGAAACTCAATAAATATGTAATATCTAATAAAATCTTTATTTATTAAGAAAACTCAATGAAAATTTCAACGGTTTTTTAAATTATGTCATTCTAAATAACAAAGTGTAAAAAAACTAGTCAAAAGGTCAAAGGGAATCCCGCATTTCTTAAAAATTTTGAGCGAAAATCCCAAAAATGGTATTTTTTACAATTTTGCCCATAGGGTAGACAATCCCTTTGGAGCTGGGAAAATACTTTGGAGATAAATAGGAAACACATGAAGGTTTCCAAAGCTGATTTCCGTTTTCTGATCCCAGCTTTGGGATTTTAGAACATGTGGCCCAAAGTTGAAATTTTCATAAAAAATTGCTCAAATTCCGAAGGGCGTAGTGGTGACATATTCGAAAAATAGTACATGTTTTTTATATCAAAATGTTCTCCGTAAAGATAGCTTACAGAAAAACATAAAATTGTTATATGTTCTTAAAGAAAGTTTTTTTTTAATAAAAAAAAAGAGTTAAGTCACCTTTTTGCACAAAAAACAGCAAAAATGTTCTATTTTTTAATTTTTAAATTGAAAATCTTTTATTTTTGGATCCATAATTGTTATTGCTCTGAAATCTTTTTTATATTATTGATAATTTAGTGGTCTAACTAACATAAAAAGTCTTCACGGTCCAAAAATACGACCTATATTATTAAAAAAACGGGTCAAGGTTTGGCATAATTTTTAAATTTTAATTTTGAAATGCCTATAATTCGGAAATTATGAGAGATAAATAGCACACGCAAGCTAAGCGCTTTCCAAAAATATAAATATAAATCTTTGAAATCGGATGGGAAACCAAAAAATGGCACGTGTTTAAAAATTTTACATGTCGACGGTACCATACTTTGAGCCCCTATAGAGCCGCCCCTGGAGCATTTGTATGGCCCATTTAAATTCGAATACTCCTTGTCTACGCCCACGTTATCCCGATCGGACCAGCCGTTTAGAAATGCCAGATTAATTTCCAAAATAAAATTGATTCTGCCCCACTGTCCAGCATGAATTCCGAAAAATGTTTCACAATATTTGAACCGGAAAAACCGTGTGAAAGAATGATCCTGGTGGCATTAGATTTGTCCAAAGCCTTCGATACCGCCATCTCACCCTTTTATAGGACATAATAAAGTCTTCCTTTCCGAACAACACAAAGGATAGTGAACTACTTAATTGTCCGCCAATCGTTCGTCTAGCTTAGAGACAGCGAATTAAATGTAACCCTCAGGACTGCATCCTGTCACCTCCATTGTTTAATTTCTACCTCTCCAAACAACCTGACTTAGTACGCGGACGACTGCACAACTAAAGCGACGAGGCACTACATTGATGGCTTATGCGGATTGGTGAACAGTTATTTCAGAGATATTCGAGATTTCTTCAGTTTGCGTAACCTGAAATCAAAAGAATTCTGACAAAAAATCATCCAAAAATGTTGGGTGTAACGTTCAAACAGCAAAAATGCCGGCCTTAGGATAGTTACGGCCTGTTTACAGATGTTGTCGGAACACAACAGCCCGCAGTAGGGACGATTGCTGTAGGGACACCAACGACATGTGGTTTCAACAGGACTGCGCTACGAGCGATTTGGGGGCATGGTCATGTCATGATGTGAACTGGCCACCGAGAACGTGCGACCCGTTGCGACTTTTTCTTGTCGCGTTTTCTTAAGTTACAGGCCTATGCCAACATAACACATGACATGGGTCAAATTCAGCCTAAATTATGTGCCAGTCATGGAAAATTGGACATTTCGGATGCGCGCCATCCTGTGAGGCCGCAGCGGACATTTGCCAGATGTATTTTTATATCCTTCACCTTCGTGAGAACGGTATATATAAGTCTCTCATTCCGCTTGTAAATTCCACAATATAATTTTCCGGATCCTTATAGATAGCGGAGTCGATTAAGGCATGTCCGTCTGTCTGTCTGTTTGTTGAAATCAACAAACAGACAAATAACTTACATACACGATTCATACATCAATATCTCCGGAATTCTTCCGGCTCGGTTGCCATTTGTGGAGCGAGCAACCGGTCCACAAATGGCTGAGATATAAGGAAAAAACCAGAACAACCTCGATTTTTGACCTATATCTGGATCATTAATAGACAATATGGATATCTAATGATAGATATTTCAAAGACCTTTGCAACGACGTATATAAGACCTTAGTAAGTTGGACCTACAATAGGTCAAAATCTTTTTTCAGAAAAAGTTTTTTTTTCGATAAATATTAAAACAAAAAATTTTAAATTTAAAAAACAATTCAAACAAAATTTTTTTTTACAAAAAATTAAAAAAACAACTTTGGAAAAAAATAAAATTTTGTTAACCTAAAAATATTTAAAATTTTTATTAGGAAGTATAATTGGTGAAGGGTATATAAGATTCGGTATAGCCGAATATAGCTCTCTTACTTGTTACTACATAATCTCATAAATAGGCCGTTCACACGAATAAAATATTACGATGATATCTCACACTAGAAAGACCCTTTACATATTAAAATCAAGCAAAAAAATTAAAAAGGTGATCTAACCTTGTCTTAGTAAAAGTTCCACTCTAGTCGAATACAGTTTTCATAGAGTTCAAAAACTTTGGCCGTATGAGCCATGGATTTAATTTGTTTAACCCTTTCGCTACAAGTTTTTATTGAGGAATCTAAGAAAAAACCAATTCTTTCCTAGCAATGATTACAAATATCAAATAATTTAAAACAATTTAGACATAAAATATATGTTTCGGCATGAAAGTTTAACAATTTACAAAATGAAAACCATTTCCAAATCAATAATCTGTGGAAATCTAAAAAGATTATTTGGTGGAGATGATCAAATACCCAAAAAGTGTATAATAAAACATTTAATTTAAATGAAAGGAAAACTAACATTCAATATGTACGAGTAAAAAGAAATGTTTACTGCCAATGCCAAAAAAATATCACATTGACTTTTTTGAAGAGTTGAGAATGATCATTATAAAAATGATTAGTTCCTGGAAATGAATATCATACCTTTGCCTTTACGACTTTTCAATCCACTTGCACACTGTATTCCCTGATCACGACTCTTTTTAGTAAATACTGTTGCCTGAAAATTTAAAACAGAAAAATACAGCTTAATAAAACACTTTAAATTTAATTTTGTTTAAAAAAAAAACTTGTATTTATTTCCAAATTATAAAAATTTACAAAAAAAATTTAAATTTAATTCAACCTACTAGATTTGGTTCAGTTGTTTTACGACAATCGGTGCACAAAAAACAATGCATTGACTTCTCCGCACCCTTATCCATTTCCAATGATCGCCAATAATCCTTGCCTATGTTACGTATCATTTCTAAATACTCCAAAAACGAATTGTAAGTAACACACTGCATATTTGGACACTCGAGACGATGATGATACTTGCATTCCTTATCGAAGACCCATTGACGTTGCATGGGAGCAATTAATTGATAACGTTCTAGGAAATGTAAGAATTCCTCACGATTTTCACCATAGTATAGCTGGGTAGTGGTGTAACTAAGGAAATTTTAATTGTATAAATTAAATGAAATTTATTAGTTTGTTTAAAATACATCATACGTTATGCCATCATTTATCATTTTCTTAACTTCAGGATGTTCTGTAATCCTATCAATTTCCATGCAATCGGGATTTTTATTCAAATTCACCAAAAACCACAGAGGCATTAAACTAAAACGCACACATTTTACCACAGCCAACATATGCTGTTCACGCTCCGGCCAATTATAACTAAGCCATCTTACTACGGACATGAAAATCTAAAACAATCAAGAATTTAATATATTGTCAAGATATTTACCTCATTTGGCTTGCTAACTTACCTCAATTTCAGAATTTACCCCTATAGTATTCGAACTTAACAAAGTGTCTAGCTCCTTGGCATTTAATGTCAAAAACTCTTTGGAGGCCACCAAGCTCAAAAAGAATTTACAAATACGCATTAGCATTAATTGCTGCAAACTTTCCAAGCCATAATTGCGTGCCTCCAAATATAACATAAAGGCAGTATCCTCACAAAAACGCACATCATCATCCAAACACAGCCAACATTGGTTAATCAGTTCCTTAATACACAAAAAATTGGCAGCATTAAACAATTCTAAAATACCCTCTCTTTGTACTAAAGGCTGGGAGGACAACATCCAATTGTAGACCATCATAAAGGCGGCAGGTGTGATTTTTTCCTCAGGCAATTGTATTAAAATCTCATTGTTACATTCCATAAAGAAATCGGAATAGCACTGCAGCACCATCATGTGACAATTGAATGTAACTTCGCCAATACGTATCTGAACGCTGGGCTTAATATGATTGTCTATCATATTTTTCAACAACTTATATAGATCTTCCTTTTGCGGTTGTATAATATTTTCCCAACCCTCAACTTCGTTCGCTTTATAGCCCATTTCTGAAAGAGATTTTTCTTGCAAGTTAATACCTTGATGTTCTTGTTTATGTTTATCCACGCCATTTAAGGGCAAAGAGCTGGGTAAAATTTTATTGGGCAAAGATTTCTGAAGTTTAGTTTGATCTTGGTTGGCTGAAAATGTTAATATTGCGTAAAATTTATAGAGATATTCTAGCTATTAAACCTACAATTTTGATATTTTTGATACTCTAGGAAAGCTTCCCTCGCCTGACTGGAGGATTCTGAATTGTCTACAAAATTTAAACTGAAATTTTGTAATTATGTAAATTTTTGTTTAAACAGTTTAATTTAATCTAGACTTACTTTATGTATTTAAGATTATTATCCAAAGTATCCGAAAAGTGGTTAGAAACGGGGGTACCCGTAGTGGAAATACAAGATTCATCATTACTCTAATTACAAAAAGGGAATATTAGTGGATTTAGTTTTAATATTATTAAGAACTTACCTGGGCTGTGTTTTTCTCCATTTTAGTACAAGTATTAATTGTAAAATAAGTTTAAAAAATATATTTATTTTATTTTATTTTTTAGGAAATCACAACCAAAAATAAGAAATTTTATAAAATTTGCTTTAATTTTTTTGACAACAAAATCATAAGTTAACGAAAACTTATTTCAAAAATAGAATTCAAAACTAAAAGTGGTGAAATTATAAAGTTTGAAAAATTTTACAATAAATATATAAGAACTGAATTTTTGGTGATCTTTAAAAATTTTGTAGTCCGACTACAAACCCATGTAATTAATTCAGCATTGAATATATGAAATCTCATTAAGATACACGAGCTATCTATAATATAATGAGATACTAAACCACAGTTTTTTTTTACTATCCTAAACAAAATGGGATGGTTTTTTCATTGATTCCATTGTACTAAGGATAGTAAAATGTAGAGCCAAGTATAGACAACATTTTTGTTGAGACGTAACCCATTGCTACGATTGTAGTGAAATCCACTTTGTTTCTTGGTTGCACTGGCTAAAAATGTAGATTTGACTTCAGCTTGTCTAGAGATATTTATTAGGTATTGGTATTTTGATTCCTAGGGTCACCGATTTAGGGTCATTTATTTGAAGAAAATACCTATAAAGTTACACTTTTCATATTTTAAGCTTTTTTATGTACTAGTTTCACATTAGGCCATTTAGTTTCATGAGTCTTTTGCCCAATAATGAAACTGCATTCAAAATTTTGCTTCTGCTTAACCCGACCTTGCCTCTGACATCTACAAAACACAAGAAAGTTGCGCAACTAATTAGCCTAATGTGAAAGAGGTTAGAATCAAGACTACTTATATTTATAGAGCAAAAAGTACCGATTTTTATACGTTTTGTTACTTTTTTTAAATTTTTCTATAGAATTTCTAAGAAAGCAGTGGTTGCTGCCTTGATTCCCATTGGCCTAGTGAAATGGGTACGTAAATCATTCCGGTTCGTAGAACCGGGTGTCATGGGAATGTACAGAAGCAGTTATGTGTAATTGATTGAAATTGTTTTTCAAAATAAGTCGACATATATCGGATAAATACAAAACTTTACGAAAACACCCCTTATTTTCCATTCAACTGCTTTTAAGAACATTTCGATCCAGTAAATCTTGAGCTTATTGATTAAGAACAAACAATTTTGTTTAAATATGAACAAAGTTAAAAGTTAACTTTTTTGAACTGCCTATAAAACTTTTTTTTAAAACTTTCCACTCAGCTCTCGTGAAAAAACCTAGGTAGGTGTTAAATTATTTTTATAAGCATAAATATACCTGTAAATTAAAACAAAAAAATAAACTTAAATGTAAACGTACCAATCCATATACATAATTAAAGCCAAACAAAATAAATTTATTAAATACAGTTTTTCTATAAAATATACTCATTTGATTAAACATTTGTAACAATATTATGAATTTCTCAACCTGTTTCCTTTGAGAACTATTTGTAACTAAGTTTTTCTTCTTCTTCTTTATTCATTCGTAAACATTTGCAAAATTGGCGCCAAAATTTTATTTTACAGATTTTACAACAAAATTTACAAAAAACGACATATATTACCCTAAAATTAAAGAAATTTGTTATTTTTTTATGTTTAATCTATTTTGTTTACTTTTTAATGAGTAATTTAAAAAAATTTCAAATTTTATTGAATATTTTTGTTATATTTTTAATTACGCCTATTTAATTTTTCTCAGTGCAGTTATAAAGAAAAACAACCCTGTTTTTCCGCCAGCTGCTGACGTGATACAGCAAAACAGCTGTCATTATGTTTTGTTGTTGTTTCTTCTGAAAATAACCTTTTGTTTATTTACTTTCTAGTTTTTTTCATTATATTTTATTAGAAAACAACAAACAATTTTATAAATAAAGTGCCTTTTTAAAAATACAACAAATTTAAATATGATTGCATTTATAAAGCATATTTTTAAATTACAATTCCTGCTTATCATCGTGGCAATTTTGGCTGGTGTCTATTATCCGGAAATTATGGAAGTGTTAAGAAACCAAGTTTTACCATTTGGCGAAAAAACTGTAGACGTGCGCTATGAAAGTGCTGAAAAACTCTTAAAAACGGAGGATGTTAAACTATTTACCAAAGAAGAGCTAGCAACATTTAATGGTGAAAACGAGATGCCCATATATTTGTCGCTATTGGGCAGGGTATATGACGTGTCTAAAGGTGCTAAACATTATGGCCCCGGTTGTTCATATAGCTATTTTGCTGCACGTGATGCTTCGGTTTCATTTATTACAGGAGAATTTGAAAACTTTATAGAGGAAGAAGCTGATGATGTCTTAAGTCTTAAGCCAGCGCAAATGTTAAGTCTAGCAAATTGGCAAAATTTCTACGAAAGTGATTATGTCTTTAAAGGAAAACTAATAGGACGTTTTTATGATGCTAATGGAGAGCCCACCAAATATTATCATAAATATTTAGCTTTATTAGAGCAGGCACAAGATGCCAAAGCAGCCAGTGAAGAATTAAGACTCAAATATCCCGACTGTAATATAGAATGGTCGAAGGATAAAGGTTCACATGTTTGGTGTACCCTAAACAGTGGTGGCAAGGAACGTGATTGGGTGGGCTATCCTCGCAAACTATTTCAGGTTGGCAGTGATAACTTTAGATGTGCTTGTTTGCGCAAAGAAGATTTGGAAACCACGGAGGTGATGGTGAAACCCTATGATGATTGTGAGATATTTGCTCATGAGTGTTATTATCATGTAGATTAAACTCTTTTAAGTTACTTCGTAGAGTAAATTTCAAATGCAATACAAATTTTTTTTGTAACTTATGTACTTAGTGATTTTTTATATACATTAATATATATACAAATTCATATATAATAAATATTTAACAAATTTTGTAAATGAGTTGGGTTTTTATTTATTCCTATAGTACTCAAAGAATTGGTTCGTTTTACCATTTTAGATTTCATCAGCTTACTTTAAGTAAACTTTACTTTGTGTTACCCCTCAACATAATAATGGATCCATAGGTCTCCGAGTGATTTAGGTTTCGGAAGACGAACATGAACAAAATCTAATTGTTTATGATCTTTTTTACTTTCAGTAACGGTGGAGCTTTCTATGGAAATGTCCATATAAACAAAACTTACGAAATCGTTTAAATTAAATATTGTGTAATCAATGACTTGGCTACTCTACTATTTTGCACTATTTAGCCATGCTATCATTTCGTGGTGAATGAGGTAAATGTTAAGAAGAAGCAATGTGCAGATATTCAACAGGAATTTTACAAGAAGAAAAGTGTTGTGTTTGTTAATAGAGTTTAAGTGATTTTTTTTTAATTTTTATTCCAAAAGTGCCTTATATTTTTATACAAAAAATGTTTTAAGTTATAGAGAATCTATAGCAAACAAGAATTAATAAGAAAAATCAATGATAAACCATATAAAACAGTAAAAATATGGTGTCTATTAAAAAGGCGTCAAGAAAGCAGCTAAAACAACAAAAACAATACAACATAATATAGAAGAAACCAAAACAACGATAATTATTGTTGTAATTTGTATGATAACAACAACAACGATTAACAGATTGGACAGGAAATCAAATTATTACCATATTTCGAAACATTCATACTGATAAATATTCTAGATAAAAAAACAACAAAAGAGGCAGCAGACCAACAATAAAAACTGATTTGAATAGAAAGTATACATTGTCATTCATTATTTTCCTGTAGCACAACCATTATCTTTTGTTAGCAGCACAGATTGCAACAATATGATGAACTGTTTTAGTTCCTTAAGCGTTCCCACTTTGGGGGAAATGGAACAAATTATTTGCATGCTGGAAAGAGGAACCATTGTTACGAAATTGTACAGCAAACAGAGGCGCCCCGAGCAGAGACGTCTCATTTTGGTAAGAGAAACACGTCAATTGCTATGGTCCCCGGTCACAGCCAACACCCGCATAGAACATGAAGGTTCTCTGGAACTGAGAGAAATTAAGGAGATACGTGTGGGCAAAAATTCAAAAGAATTTCGCAATTGTCCCGATGAGGCCAAACGTTTTGAAAATGGCAAATGTTTTGTGGTATTACATGGCAGTTCCTTTAAATTAAAGACATTCTCGGTGGTGGCATTGTCCGAACTGGAAGCGGAAAATTGGGTTAAAGGTTTACGCTATATGGTTCAGGACACTGTAAATGCCTCCTATCCGCTGCAAGTAGAACGCTGGCTCAGACGTGAATACTATGCCATAGAAAACTCGGGCACTCAGTCTTCCAAAGAGGGAGGTCAAGTGACTGTTAAAGATTTTAAGGCCTTCCTGGGCAATATCAGCTGTAAAATGACTACCTCCAAGTTAATGGATTGTTTTAGCGAAGAAGATGTACGCCGTAAAAATGATTTACGTTTTGATGACTTTGCCCGTTTGTATAGGAAACTAATATTGCCCTCTAATTTCCTAGAAGAACTCTTCCATAGTCTTCCCGGCAAAGAATTTGCCTATTCCAAAGATGGCGAAATTGTTGCTTTAAGAGAATTTGAAAAGTTTTTGCTGCAAGAACAAAGAGAAGCCATTGCACGTGATAACAATGCTGTTTCGAATTTTATGCGTGAATTTCTGCAAGATGTGGAACGGGAAGTGCAGGAACCTTTTTTCACCATTAGTGAATTTCTTGATTATCTGTTTTCCAAACACAATGACTTGTGGGACAAACAATGTGATCGCTTGTACATGGATATGAAACAACCCATGTCCAATTATTGGATAGCTTCCTCCCACAATACCTACCTAACAGGAGATCAATTTTCCTCGGAGTCTTCATGTGAGGCATACGCCCGTGCCTTGCGCATGGGATGTAGATGCATTGAACTGGACTGTTGGAATGGTCCCGACAATCAGCCGCATATATTTCATGGTCACACCATGACTTCAAAAATTAAATTCAAAGATGTTATCAAAACCATTAAAGAACATGCCTTTGTCACCTCCGAATATCCGGTGATTTTATCAATAGAACAAAACTGTTCGTTGGAGCAACAACGTAACATGGCCCAAGCTTTAATAGAGGTCTTTGGTGATATGCTTTTAACCCAACGTTGTGATCGTTCTGAGACCCGACTACCCTCTCCCTATCAGCTGAGAAGAAAAATCATTTTAAAACATAAAAAACTACCCGAGTATGAGGATAATTCCAGTATTGTGTCTACTAACTCTTCGAATTCTTCTACTCTGTTGTCTTCCACTGGTAGTCGTGGTTCCATTTCGGGTCCTGGCGGTGAGGACAATGATGGCATACGCAATGTTTTGAAAGAGGGTCTTTTGTATTTTAAAGATCCTGTAGATAAAACTTGGAATCTATATCATTTTGTATTGACGCAACAAGAGTTAATATATTCCTCGGAAACAGAAGATACTAATTCAACGGCTGGCGATGATGAGGATAATGCAGTTTCGGTGTCATCTACAAACACTATTATGCCCAAAGTTAAGGATAGCATGATAAATGATGAGTTGCATTTTGGAGAGAATTGGTTTCATGGAAAATTGGAAGGTAATTTGTTATATAGGTTTTATTAATCACTATATTATTGAGCAAAATTAAAGTAATTAGACATTTATTAGTAAACAAGGGTAGTGTGGAATGCAGAGCTTCGAATTAATTAATTCGGAGCTAAAATCTTAATTCTAAATTAAAAAATATCAGCCAGCCATTCATTCCAAAAATCTAATTTTTTAGCTTCATTTAAGGCTAGTATTTAAATAGAATTCATTCATCTAGGGATTAATTCATAATGTAATTAATTCATAACAGATATCATTCAACCTTTGAATGATTAAATTTTTCTTATTTAAATCTAATCAGATTCGAACAAATATGTATGAAAACTATTGGAAGAATTTTAAAAACTGAGTGTTTTTCATACAAATTGTTTCGACTCATTTTTCTTTCGACATCGTGAAACAGGACATAAATATTTGTTCCTCATTAAGTTTTTGTAACAGATTTGAATTAAAAAATTTAATCATTAAATACATTTTAAATGCTATTTTGTTAAAGATTTGAATACTAAGGAATTAATTCGTGCTGAATTATTTATTTTGATTTTGAAAATTTAATTGAGAATTAATTCTTTTGAACCTTAGGAAGAGCGTATATTAAATTTTATATAGTTTTACAAAAATTATAGGGTATGTTTGGATTTTTAAAAGTCAGTTTAGTTTAAAAGGGTTCCACAGTTTAGTTTAAAAGGGTTCCATTCAAGAGAAGAATTAGAATGCTAGATAAATGTAAAAAAAGGAAAATGTAGGTTTTGGAAGACGATACGATATTTAAATCTGAAGAAAAGAAAACAGAAATTGGTATAGATTGGAATTCTCCATCCAAACTATTACTCTGATATAGCGTAGTAGATTGCACAGGTCATCGTGAAATTCTTCACCTAGCCATTTTTGCCTACGACTCTGTATTCTAGGACAGTATGCTCTATTGTCTCTAGTTCCTCCACATTCTCACACAGTCTACAGTAATCCTGTGTGTTACTGACCAATTTACAGATGAAGGCTCTAATTGATAACACCTACTAAAGTCCGTCCTGAGACTTCTCCTATTACTGTTCTCTTTTCGGAGATAGAAGAACATTAGTAACACGGCAGAAGGAAAAGAGACAGGGCCCCAAGTATACAGATAAGACAGTCAAGTTTAATCAATTTTAAACGATATTATATTTCATATTATGAGAAAAATATTCCCATAATTTCAGCACGACAATGACCTCAAACACAAATTGTAGATCACAAAATACGCACCCAAAATTAACACATTTAGGAGGCGATTGATTTATTAATTGATTCAATGCATCGTCGCATCAACAAAATACTGAGTCACAAAAAGTGCCAGACGATTTCTGTAAAAATAAAACCTAAGTTTCCATTGCTTTAACAATACGAGGGCGGTCAGTAAGGCCGTGACTTTTTAAATGAAACACGGGTTTTTGGATAAAAATCATTTTAGTATTCAACATCTTCTCCTTCGAGCTCTACACGTTCAGCCCAATTATGAATAAAAATTCCTTGGGAGTTTTTTTCCCTTTTCCCATTTTTCCTATTCAAATTCAATGGGAAAAAACTTCCGGGAATTTTTTATTCATTATTGGGCTGATTATGTCCAACTTTGTATCCCTTTCAAAAAATAAGATAAGTCATCAAAATAGGGTTTTTTTTGTGAAAAGATTTCATATTTGGTGTGAAATCTATATCCGCCGAACTATTTTTTCAGTTTGGTAACAAAAAATAGTCACTCGAGGCTTAATCCGGAGAATTGGGCGGATGAGGGATCAATTCATAGCTTAATTCATGGATTTTTTCAGTGGAAACTGCACATTGAAAAAGAACTTTTTACGGTTACGAAACGGCGAAAAAACTCTTCTATAATGCGGTTGAACAACACCAAATACTCCTGCGAAGTTGTCACACGATTGCGTTTGTGGTCGATTGTGACAAAAACTCTTATACCCAAGTGAACATTCAAAACTAAAATCACTGAGTCCGGTGTGATGCCTATGGCTTCCATAATCTCTCACACTTTCAATCTCCGATCTGCCAATGAACTTTTTCAATTCTTTCGGATGTAGAGACCTCAACAGGGCGAAATTCAGTAAACCACTTTATTACTTGAAATTGATGGTGCAGAGTTTCGATAGTATTTATCAAGCTCAGCCTTGGTTTTTTGATCAGATTTTTTGAAGACCTCAAAGGATATCTAAATATTCTTAATACAATTTATTTTTCCATCTTTTTGGAAGCATATGTAATCCGAACCAATATCGAGAACGTTCTGTATCGCTCGAAACAAATAGTAGTCGGACTGGGCAAGGTCTGGACTATAAAGCGGGAGAGGCAAAACTACCCAACCACTTCTTTCTAAATAGTTTTTAATAGGTATTGCAATATGTGGCCGAGCGTTGTCATGATGGAATATTACGGTTTCATGTCTGGCCACATATTCTGGGCGTTTTTCGGAAAATGCTGGCTGCAAACGAATCTGTTTGGTATAGGTTCCATGTGATGGTCTGGTCGGATTTCAACAGCTCATAATATGAGGCTTTTGCTCCCACCAAATGCAGAGCATTACTTTAGAGACATTCTCATGGATGAATCAAGCAAGCTCTTATTGAGTTTTATAACAAACTTCATGGAGTAATGCCTCCAATTCTTTGTCTTCAAACTTTTTTAGCTGCCTGGGCGATCTTTGTCTTCCGTGTCCAAATCACCACTTCTGAACCGAACAAACTATCTCTATCACTTTTAAACCAATGCAACACATTCACCATAAGCTTTGGTGTGCTTCAGCGGTACTTTTTTTTAAATTGAAGAAGTAAAGCAAAACTTCCCGCATATGATGCTTTGTTGGCACATAATTGGACATTTTCGATGCAAAAAAAGCTTTGTTGTTTACACTATAATATTAATTAACTAAGTGAGAATAAATGATAGCTATGTACCTTCAAAATATTATACAAATTATTTAAAACAAAAACCGCGAACAAAAGATACGATCTATTGTAAATGCCTCATTTTTAAGTGATACACCTGATATATGTATGTATGTATGTATGTTGTACTTTTCCTATCCTTCGATTTAATATTTTTAATATAGGAAATTTCCAATGATTACAAGACAAAACACTTGCAACGAAAATTGAAGATGTAAAAACAATGATGATAAGAAAATAAATTATAAATAAATAATATTTATTAAATTGATAGCTAGTTACTTTTGCAACATTAAGTTAATAATAAATGAGACCTCTGCTAAATCTCTTTTAGGAGGCCGCAATGAAGCTGATCAACTTTTGGAGGCCTACAAACATTTGGGCGATGGCACGTTTTTAGTACGCGAATCGGCCACCTTTGTGGGTGACTACAGTTTATCATTTTGGCGACGAAACCGGCCCAATCATTGTCGCATTAAATTGAAACATGAAAATGGTGCCACCAAATATTATCTAGTGGACAATTTTGTTTTTGATTCTCTCTACTCCCTCATAGTTTACTATCGCAAAAACATGTTGCGTAGTTCGGAATTTTCCATAACACTTAAGGAGCCGGTGCCCCAGCCGAAGAAGCATGAAACACAAGAATGGTTTCATCCACACACCACCAAAGAACAAGCCGAACAGGTTTTAATCAAACTCGATGTGGGATCATTTTTAGTGCGACCCTCCGTACAGAATGCCAATGTCTTTGTTATCTCATTCACCATTAATCGCAAGATTAAACATTGTCGCATAATGCAGGAGGGTCGTTTGTTTGTGGTCGATACCAATCAATTTGAGTCTTTGGTGACTTTGGTCAAGCATTATATGCGCAATCCTTTATATCGCACCGTCAAATTGATGTATCCGGTGTCGCAAGAGCTGTTGAAACAAAAATTATTGGCCTGTCAGGCTTCGTTGGATCATCATCATGGCAATGGTGGTGACTTTAATGATGCCTCCAGTTACATGGATCCTAGTTTGGAGGATACGGTTACGTGTAAGGCTTTATATAGCTATAAGGCGGATAAACCCGATGAATTATCATTTCCTAAACATGCCATAATAACAAATGTACAAAGAAATAATACAATGTGGTGGAAGGGGGACTATGGAGGTCTGAAACAACGACATTTGCCGGCGAATTATGTGAAAGTAAGTGTTTGCTTTTTTGCCCAACAAATTTAATTCTTTACAAAATTTAAAATTTTTAGGTTATTGAATCTTCGTCGGATGATTACAACAGCTTCAATGATGAAACCAACAATGAACAGTTTTCACGTACCGACTCCATTGAAATCCATGGAGCCGTTGCCTCTTTGTTCGAATCCAATGAGCCGGGCATACTTTTAAAACTACAAATACAAACACCTACAATGCAAAACTCATTTGTGGTGGGTTTTGACAATCAAGAACAGGCTTACGAATGGTTCAAGGCCATACAAGACGCCGCTTTAATAGCCAATCAATTGGCTACCGAGAGAAGGAAAAAAGAACGTTCTGCCCGTGTAGCCAAAGAAATGTCGGATTTAATTATCTATTTTCGTAGTGTACCATTTCGTGAACACTCCTGGGTATTTTATGAAATGTCTAGCTTCCCCGAAACCAAGGCAGAAAAACAATTTATACAACAAAATACCGCCATGTTTTTGGCCTATCATCGCCAGCAAATTAGTCGTGTGTATCCGAAGGGCCAACGTTTGGACTCTTCCAACTTTAATCCTGTGCCATTTTGGAATGTGGGCTCCCAGATGATAGCGTTAAACTATCAAACCGGCGATAAGGCTATGCAATTGAATCAAGCGAAATTTCGAGATAATGCCCAGTGTGGTTATTTGTTGAAACCACAATTTATGATAGCCGAAGGTTTTGATCCCAATAATCCCATGGCCATTAGTCCGCTGGAAGAGAAACAGGTGACCATACGTATTATAGCAGCTAGACATTTGTTCCGGGCCGGTAAATGCAGTAATCCCTTGGTGGTGGTTGAAATAGCGGGAGCCACTTTTGATACGGGCATCAAACATCGCACCAAAGTATGTGAAAATGGTTTCAATCCGGTATGGAATGAGTCATGTGAGTTTTCGGTACGTAATCCGTATTTTGCTTTGCTGCGTTTCGAGATACAAGATGAGGATATCTTTGCGGAAACACATTTCATAGCTCAGGCCTGTTATCCACTGAATGCTTTGCGCACCGGTTACCGCAGTGTCATATTGCGCAATAAGTTTAGCGAAGAGTTGGAACTGGCTTCGCTGCTTGTACATGTGGATATAAAGCAGACTTCAGCTACGGAAACTCATGCTGTTATCGGATTTTAGGCCAAAGGCTGAGAAGTTTAGAAGACTTTCAGAACAATTTTAAAACAAAGACTTTTAAAAACATTTGAATTGAAGAAAAATTATTAATTAGCTTTTTTGCATTTAAATTTAAACTTACCAAACAGTTGGACGTCCTAAGTCATGACATTTAACATTTAGAAAATATCATAATCAGTACTTTCTAATACCAATAATATCTTTGACAAACTGTATAAGAATGTTGTGTAAATTCCAGAGAAAGCTGAATATCTAATTGGAAAAGTAAAAACCACTTGAGCATTCTTATACCAATATCATGGACAATGTCTAAATGCCTGATTAATGCGAATTTTCAACTGGAAAAAAACAACTTAATTTCTTACGCACAAAACCATTTCTACACAATCATTATGATTCTTTTTTATTCCTGGTTAAAGTTAAAACCAATTTTATCATCATTATATGTCTGTTTGTTACCACCTTAGAAATCTAAAAAAACCATTAACTTAAAGACTTATTTTTTTCGCGTACATTATAAGTAAAATGTACTTTTATTTTATTATTTTTTAGCAAATTTTTTCTCATTACATTTAATAACACAAAATGCTTCCAAAATTGTATTAATTTTTAAATGTTTTATCGAAACTAACATTGTCATTTATACGTATTATTATATATTGTATTTTATTTAATCATTTGCATTCATTATTTTATATATTATTGCAATTTTCATATAAAAAAAAATTAAAACAAAGGAACATACATATTTAACTATATATCAAATTGTGATTGTATAAATTAACAAATCTACATACATATATATTGTTTTTTAGTATTTTGTGTAATAAAATTTAAAAAAAATAAATAAAATTATGTTTAGTTTCTTTTAAAACTTCACATGTAGTTTAAACCTTGTTTAACAGTCAGATAAGTTAAACCTTACTCAATTTAAAACAGGGTTAAGTAGCACATTTTACTATTTTTATAAGCTTCACCTTAGTGAGAAGGGTGGGTATATATGTATAAGTTAGTCATTCCGTTTGTAATTTCTACAATATAATTTTCAGACCCTATAAAGTATATATATTCTGGATCCTTATAGATAGCGGAGTCGATTAAGCCATGTCCGTCTGTCTTTCCGCCTGTCTGTCTGTTGGAATCAACTTTCCGAAGCCATACATCAATATCTCCGGAATTCTTCCAGCTCGGTTGATATTTAAAATCGAGAAAATCGGTTCACAAATGGCTGAGATATAAGGAAAAAACCAGGACAACCTCGATGTTTGACCTATATCTGGATTACTAAGTCTTTAATATAGACAATATGGATATCTAATGATAGATATTTCAAAAACCTTTGTTTTTTTTTGATAAGTATTAAAAAAAAATTGAAAAATCAAAAAAAAAATTTAAATCTAAAAACAATTCGAAAAATTTTTTTTTCCAAAAAAGTAAAAAAAAACAACTTTGGAAAAAAAATAAATTTTGTTTTTTTTGTTTAATAAGATATAGGAAATTGTGTCTTCTATTCAAAAATCTTTAAATAAGTGTTAAATTAGAATTCTTAAAGACTTTTGTAAAACAAAATGCAAACAAATTAAGATGTACGATATTTTCACCATTGAAAATTTACCAAAATTTTGGAAATTTTAAAAATTTCATGGAATTTAATGTTTAAAAATAATTTCTGGCATGTGAATACCGCGACTGCGCCTTATGAACGCCATGCTGTCGGTGCAATTTTGCACCATTTTTTCGATCATACCCGATCGTATTTCGGCAATAGTGCGTCGAATAATGGCTTCTAAATAATCAATCATTGCTGATTTATTTGGAAAATTGTCGAGAATTCCCGGGAATTATTTTCCTTAGTTTTATATGATGTTTTTTGAACTTGACTTTCTCTAAAAGATGCTTAAAGAAGCTCCAAAACAAATGCAGAAGATTCATACAACCAAAACGATTTAACCCAAATAGACAAATAACAAGTTCATTATTCAAATTATTCCAAAAACTCGTGAATATTCAGGGCTTGTCACAAAATTGTATTCCGATCGAAATTGGAATTATTTTACTATTTAGCTTTTTCACATAAAACCACCACCTGGCATTGAATTTTGTTTAATATTATTGGGTTTTCTTCAAGTTTTAATTAACATATTTACTTATTTTTTGGATTTCATAAGCAAAACATTGCCAATTCAAAATTAAAGAATGTTAAATATTTATTTTTTGAGAATTAACAGAATTAAGTGGAATCTAAGGAAGGTAGAACAAAATCTAACGGTAAATGATTTTTTTTTCATTTAAACAAATATTTTCCCGATTTTGACCCTTTGTCGGTTCGAATTCATATGGCGTTATATACGTCGATGTAAATGTCTTTCATAAGATATCCTTATTGTCTATGTTAATGACTCAGTAATCCAGATATTTATAAAAATCGAGGTTTTCTGCTTAAATTACACCATTTGTATAGTAACCAAATTTAAATAGTAACCAAACCGGACTATATTGATGTAAAAATCATTTATGTAAATTTTTTGAAACCCGTATCCAATAAATAAACATGAATTTCTCTATATCTTGCCCAGTGATAGGAATAAAAACAACATGGAATTGCCAGTACATTTTTAAATATTTTTTATTGTACATTAACAATTTTTTTTAGCATATTATCAAAAAGTAGCCCAAAGTTATTACAATTAATAAATTTTACTGCAAAAATAATAAATTCTCTAAATAAAAATGTTTGAAATGACATTACCGTTAACATTGGTAGTCATGACTGTTTTCATACAGCAACAAAATCGCTAGAATTCCCACCTAAAGCTTAAAAAGATAATTTTTTGAAAAATCGCTAACTAGCCATCACTGACCACCACCATTGATGCAAAAATTGTTGAATCACAAACAAAAGGGAAAAAAGTGAAAAAAATTATCAGCTTATTTTACGAATAAACTGAATAATAAATAATAATAATAAAAAAACGTACATTAACGATTACAACAATTAAAATTGTGCTGTTAAACAAGCGAGGGTAATTAAATTAAAGGAAAAGAAAAACAGATTACAACAACAACACACTACAGTTGAAAAAAAAGACAACAACAGAAAAATAATAGCAAACAAAGCAGAATACAAAAAATTAAGGGCAAAAACAGTTTGAAAAATTCACTTCACAAACAGTACATGATCGAATAAGCAGCAATTGCAATCACATTACGGTAAATAATAAAAAATATATAAAGAAATCAGTGGAAAATAAAGTGATAGTAATACAAAAAAAATATACATACATATATATTAAAACAAGTGGTATTTAAACAAAAGTGATTTGCAAAGACACTAAAAGGTCGCATAGGTTAATAGAGAAAAAAAGGAACAAGAAAAACGTAACAAGTTTTAAAGAAATTTCTCAACAACTCGTATACTTAAACCTCAAACGCGTAACATTTAATATGAAGTCCGCACTTTTAATAGGAACTGTATTAAGTTTCCTGTTTGTGTTGCAAGCTGCTGACCTCGACCTTAGTAACATTGATGTCAATGACTTGAAAAATCAACTGCCCGATGAATTTCCCAAGACCAATCTTACGCTGGATGATGCCAAAACTTTGGTTAAGGATAAATGTCTGAAAGTGGCCGGCGAAGAAGAGGGCCAGAAAGCCTTTACAGAAATAGAAAGCTCCACCTTGACGTTGGCGGAATGTGTTAATAATATTGTCAACTTTACGGCCATACAAGAAGAAATAAATCTAGCTTCGCCAACGGGTGAATTGGATGTGGTGTTTAACAAGTACTGTTTAAAACGGCCAGAGGCCCTAAAATGTATCGAGACTTTCAACTCCAAACTCACACCCTGTCTCGATGAGGAAGAACGTGAAAATCAAGATGTTTTCATGCGCATCATACGCAGTCTTTTGAATTTTGTTTGCCACAAGGGCGGTGACCAGATTGCCCTATTCATTGCCGAAAAAGGACCCGAATGCTTGGAAGCCCACAAGGAAGATATACAAAACTGCATTAACAGCACCTTCTCCGGCTATCTACCCGAAGAGGGCATTGAAAATGTTAAAACCCTGCCAAAATTCGTTATGGGTCCCAAGCAATGTAACGATATGGAACGTTTGGAATCCTGTATTGTTAAAAAATTGGAGACATGTGAGGAAATTACCCCTGCCAATATTGTAGAGTCCATGTTCCGTTTCATTAAAAACGAAACCATTTGCCGTTCGGTGGGAAATACCGATAAACATGTAGCTGGCAGTGCCGGCAATTCTTTAATGATGAGTCTTAACTCTCTGTTGTTGGTGTTGTTTGTCACAGCGTTAACATATTTCAATCGCAAGACAATAGTTTAAATTATAAAATAACAACAACAACACACAAAGTTCCATACTCATGTGTATAGTAAGAACAACAACAACTACTACTACTACAGCAAATTTGGTACTATCTACAATAACAACAACAACAGCATCTACTATATTGAATTTCAACAACAGGAATAGGAACAGCTATTGGTAAATTGAAAAATTTTATTGATTTTTATACATTTTTATATAGGATTTTTATAGTTTTTCCATAAATTGCTTGGATACAAATACATTTTGGCGAATTTCAGCAAATATTATAATGTTAATCAATAACAAAGCTTTTAAATATAAATATTTGTTTACTGTTAATAACTAGTTGTTCTGTATAGTCGAAAATCGAAAGGTCGTAAGGATTTTATATTTTGGCTATCACAATGGGATCACATTTGAATGAGCTGGTTTACGAGTGGCCTCCCATGCAACCTATCCTATATTCTTGTCGAACACAGGCTAACTAAAATTTTTGTTATTATTTTCAATAACGTAGCCTAATGCCATAATCGCTCACAATTGTTTAAAGTGCTATAATGTCTATATAAAAAATAAAACTTAGGAGGCCGATAACACAGAATACTTTGTGCCGATAACTACTACCTACTCTGAACAGAAATTTCTTTCCAAAATTTCTTTACAAAAATCTTTCCAGTTAACTTCACATTCTACATTATTCTTCGATATGCATTGTAGATTACTGCGAATACTAGATCAACATTTTTTGAAAGTATTAATAAATCGTTTTTTAAGAATATTTTAAACATTTTTTATTTAAAAGTTATTTTACACTACCAAAAAATTTTTTCTTCTAAAAAAGCTTTTTTAAATTAAATTAAAACTTTTTAAACTTTATACTAGGGATGTGCGATTAATTGAATAATCAAACGTTCTGATTAATCAACTTTAACCAAAACTATGATTAATTAATTAATTTGAATTTTGATTTTTTAAATATGAATTTTTTATTCAGAAGAATTATAAAGACAATTAAAAAATCAAAAATTACACAAAATTCAAATAATTTTTTGGAAATTATTAAAATTTCTAAATAATTACATTTCTTTCAAAAATATTCAAAATCAAAATTATTAAATTAATTCTTGGTATGGATAATCAAAATTTGTGATTGATTAAACAGGAAATTTTTTTTTTTTCACTAACTTAAAACTTATTTTTCCAAAAAAAGTATCGTTCACAAAAAACTTTTTTCCAAAAATCGTTTCCAAAAAATATTTAACTGAAATATTTAATATTTAAACTTTAAGATAATGCTTTTTCTAAATTAAAGCTTTTTACAAAAACGAACTTTAAAAAATACGTTTTCCAAAAAAGCTATAAAAAATTACTTAAAAACAGAGACCGAAAATAACGGGTTCACTTTCATTTCAATGGTAAATTGTCATTCGCAGCCATTTAAAAATATTTTTTTCTGATATATCACTGAGAGAGTAATTTATTCAAGAACATTTTAGGTTTTGGGTTGAGAGAAACATATAAGAAACAAAAGCAAATAATCTGGATGAGCGATTTATTATTTATTTTTTTCGTAAAGGTCAGCTTGTGACTTTTATTTGCGAACATAAAAAATAAATCGCAAAAATGCATTTGACGCAAATCAACGCTTAAATATATAAAATTTATCAAAAGATTAATAACATTTTAAAAAAAATTCTCATTTCTGTTAGTCAGACTTCATTACTTCATACTTATCATATTAATTCCATAATTTGTTAAACATTTCTAATAATATGTTATTGTATGTAAATAAGAGAGACAGTAACAGTTATTAAGAACAAATACAAATGAATTGCTTATCTCACATCAAACCATTAAAAAACAACAAAAACGAATAAATGTCATACCAAACCATTTAAATAAAAATCATTTAATAACTGTTATTTTCAGTGATTTATTTTTATCACAAAAATATAAATCACAATTTGGGTTTTTTGGTATATGGACGAGTTATTTTCGATCTCTGCTTAAAAATTTAATTTATTAATACGAACATTTTGTATCAAGAATGTTTTTCTTGTTGCAAAATTTTTTATAAACAATAACGACTGTCGAAAGAAAAAATTTTATGAAAAAAACCCAGTTTTTAAAATTCTTTGGAATAGTTTTCATACAAATTGGTTCGACTCATTTTCCTTTTTTTCACAAAAAATTACTTCCTTCAAAATAAATCATTTTTCCCAACAAAAATTTAAAAAAAAAAATTCGAATCACTTTTTTACATTGAATTTTTTTTAATTTGCTTAATTAAAAAAGCTCTTAAATTTTTTTCCCTAAAATACTTCCTTCCATAAATTTGTTTAAAAACATTTTTTAACAAAAAAAAAAACACCTTTTCAATATAAAGCTTTTGTAAGAAAAAGGATTTTTCATAAAAATTAATTTCCTTCCGATGTCAACAGCTTTTTTTAAGTAAATCCTTCCATCCTTTGAAACATCAATTTTTAAGACTAAAAAAAACAGTTTTTTTTTTTTAAAAATACATTTTATTTAAAGTTTTTTTTTATAAATTTTTTTTTTATATTGATCAAAAAATATTTTTTGTAGATAATAAAGCTTTTTCATAAAAAAAAAATCTCATAAAAAATAATTTCCTTCCGATGTTTTTAATGATTCCAATACATTTCACACAAATACACCTCATTACAAAAATTTAATGCTATAGTATCAGAAATAATGGTTTGGTATCCTGTAAATTTCAAATTATTTGAGACCAACGATATGTAGATCGATTGGACACATCTTGTAATAGACTATTTAGCCCTGACATGTGTTGTATATACCACGATATGTATGCTATGGTTTTTATACCCTTCACCTTCGTGAGAAGGGTATATGTATATAAGTTTGTCATTCCGTTTGTAATAATTTTTCTACCCTATAAATGGGGCTTTTCCGAAGCCCCAAATAACTTACGTACACGATACATACATCAATATCTCCGGAATTCTTCCGGCTCGGTAAAATCGAGAAAATCGGTCCACAAATGGCTGAGATATAAGGAAAAAACCAGGACATCCTCGATTTTTGACTTATATCTGGATTACTAAGTCATTAATATAGACGATATGGATATCTTATGATAGATATTTCAAAAACCTTTGCAACGACGTATAAGACCATAGTAAGTTGGACCTACAATACAATGGGTCAAAATCTGAAAAAAATATTTTTTAACCTGAATTTTTTTTCACCAAAAGTTTTTTTTCGCTAAATTATAAAAATAAAATAAAAACAAAAAAAAAAATTTAATTTTTTAAAAAAAATTATTAAATTTAAAAACAAAATTTTTAAAAAATCAAGTCGACAATTTTTTTTCCAAAAAATTCAAAAACAACTTTGGAAAAAAAATTTTTGTTTACCTAAAAATATTTAAAATTTTTATTTTTAAGCATAATTTGGTGAAGGGTATATAAGATTCGGCACAGCCGAATATAGCTCTCTTACTTGTTTAATACTATTTTAGTGTGACAGACATGTAATATTTTTTCTTTTTACATTTGATCATAATGTGGTAAATGTGGCTATTGCGGTGAACACCTCTTAGCTCATTAATGTTTTCCTTCCATATGTCTATCAGCATATTTATTGTTTTGTTTCCTACAATTATATATATATACAATTGTAGTATAGGTTGACACACATGCACACTACTACCTCCAGTATATGTCAGTCAGGGCTATTAATTTATGGCGATTTGTACCCACAGACCATCCAAGTAAACACTAAATCTAATATGTACTAAGATCTAATGGAAAATTATCTAAATAAAAAATATTAACAATTTATCCAAAATAAATTTAGCAATAAAATGACATTCATTTTGAAAAACTCCATCGTTTCTCTCTGTATTATTTAATTAAATTTAACACCAGTTAATAAATGTTTGCTTTCCTGAGCGTAATAAAAGATTTTGGTATTATGTATTTTCAAAATTATGAAATACTCTCTAGATGTATTGTATTTTCGCTGTAGCGCCGTGTATTTTAAACCACTTGCATATTATGTATAATTATTTATTGACGATATTAATTTACAACTTCTTTTAATAATTAACACATATTTTTGCTTTTGTTTTCTATTTGCAGGCTTTGTTTACAACACGATACTTCTTTTTTTTTTTTTTTTTGAAAATTTCAACATTTTTATTTTATCTAAAACAAAAAAAATATTTAAAATGTTTACTCATGGATTTTTTTTTACAACAACATTTATTTAATTACTCTATATAAATAAATGCAAACATTAACTAAAAACGATTAAAGTCGAAATGTTAATTACGAAAAAATTGTTTATAGTTATAACGAACAAACAAAAATAAAACTATTTTAACCTTTAACTCCCTATTGTCGTATATAAATATATAGAGAAAAGAAAATAATTAAATAAACTACGTATAAATATACACAATTAAATATAAAAAAGTAGTAACTAAGTATCAAAGTTTACTTAATTTAGTAAGAAAATCATTTAAACATTTGGTTTAAAAATGAAAACTTACAAAAATAGAAACGATCAATCAAAATAACTAAATGATTATTTGCTAATTTTTTTTTTTATTAATATTATTATTTTTACTTGGTTTTTTGTTAGAAATTTTCTAACTTTAGAGAAAAAGTTCCGTAGAAAAACAAAAGTAGTAAGTAAGCGTAGAAATGAAGAAAAACTAAACTTTATACATTGTCATATACATACATACAAACGTGTTTAACAATTAAGATGTGAAATGAAAATGAATTTCCAAACTCAAATATTTTTGCAAAATAAAAAAAAACAAAAAAAATCTATTAAATTCTTAAGTATTTTTTATATACCACAAATTAAGGCCAAATTTATAATCTCCAGAGAATTCGAATCTTATTTTTCTTATACATTTGTATTCAAATTAAAATTATTGTATTTTTTGATATTAAAAAAACCACATAAACATTTTTGTTTATTTTTATTTTTATATATTTCTCTTAATTTTAATGTAATTGTATAAAAATGTAGCCATGAACTAGAAATTCAGAATTATTAAACAAACTAAGTACTATTTGACATTTTTTTATAGTTTATTTTTTGTGTAAATTTAAATGACTAATTTTTTTTAGTTTTTCCTTCCCTATTGATAACTCAACTCAGCAAAAGGCATACTTATGATTAGTTTATATTTTTTATAATTGCTGTCTAAAGTCTAGCTTATATACTACATACATACATTTAATTTCACTTTGTTTTATTTGATTTTTAATTATTTTGAAATGTTTACTCTTTTGTACTCTTTTTCTATTATATTCTTATGTGTGCTAGAACTAACTACATGATTTGTGTGCCGCTACCTATATAAACATTTATATTTTTAAATAAGCAAAGAAATTGTTTATCTATTAAATTGAATTTGTATCCAATAAATCTCCAACAAAAAAAATTGTTTAATAAAATTAGTAATAAAAAAAGCTGTGTGTATATGAAATTTAAATTTTTGCGTTGTGTTTTATTAACTTTTATTTTTTTAGCATTATGCTGGTTTTAGAAATAGTTTGATATAATTTCAAAAGTTTTTCAATAGGATAAATTGGAGACGATGGCGTTCAGATCTGTAACATTTAGAACTTTAAGCGTTATAAGTAGGGGGCGGATTTTCATGCATTTATTATTGGAAAATATGCGCCTAAAAAATGCTTCAAAAAAATCAAAATATGACCTAAAAATTAAAAAAATATGCACTTATATTTTCGTGCAGAAACATAAAATAATTAAGTATGGATTTCGAAATGTCTTAAAAATGCACAACACTGTTGCCAGCAGTTATAACTCTTTAAATTATACTAGGAATTAAACAATTAAAGTTCTAAAACTATTTTTAACATAACTTTTCTTCTAAAAAACGATGGATATTTATATTAATTGTAATATCTTGGTATAAATACATGTTTAATGCCATGTTATGTAATCTATAGTGTAGGGACTTTAAACGTTAATTGTGTAGTGCATTTGTCTCTAAGTTATCCAAAATTACTAGTTTACGACAGTATCGTAGAACTGCTTGGAAATGACTGTCAGGAGCGGTTTCTGTGTAAGTGAAGTTACAAAATCTTATAAATCGAATGTGCAATGAAAACAAATATGAATGTTTTCGACACATTTAATGGATTTTTGATACTAAAATTAAACTTTTTTGAAGAAAAATGTTTTGAAATAATAAATTTCAATTACTGATAGAGAAATGAAGAACTTAATGCCAGTTTCTCGATGTCAAAAGAAGTTAGTCGATAAAATTTACTGCTATTTCTATAACAAATTCGACAAAAAAATTTTTGTCGAAACAATGTATTACCCATTAACGACAAAAAATTATATTTTTATTAAAAATTGGCATAATATGCATATAAATATGCATTTTGAAGTAAAATATAACAAAATATGCATTATCAATAAAATATGCAAAAATATGCACTAACAAATCGATGCCATTTTGCAGTAAAATGTGCGATTCGGATAGATAATTAGTCTACATTGTATTTGGACGTTCGAGAAAAAACATGCATTTGCATATAAATCCGCCCCCTAGTTATAAGCAAATGGTTAAATTCAATGGACACTATTTGCTCTTTGGGTTTCAAAATGCTACAAGGAATATTAGTAGAGTGTCCGAGCAGTGAAATTGTTGTTGCTGGTGATTTCTATGTTCACAACTCCTCTTGGCTGAGTCACTCTGGAAATACAACTATGTATATACAGTGTCTGACAAAACAAACTTTTCCTAATATTCCATATGTAGCCCAAAATTTAAAATATTTTTTTAAAATAAAATTTTTTTTTTTACTATTTTACTTGTAGTGTTTTATTTACATAAATTAACTGAAAAACAAACAACATAATTAATTATATTCTGAAAAAAGGCAACAAAATTAAAAATATTCACTATTTCGCTACTGACAAAACAATGGAAACTTTTAAACTTCTGCAAGAAAGAAGTGTAAAACAAAAATAATATTTAAAAGAACGATGTAAAAAGCATCATGTTTACAGTTATTTTATTTTATTTTTAAATTCTGGTAATTTTTCACAATTTCTTTTTCTAAGTTTTTCGCATAATTGCTTTTTTTCAAAGTTAACGAAAATGGCTAAAGTTAAGATTTGTGAAGACTTAAAAAATAAAATAATTAACGACTTTAAAGCTGGTTTAAAACAAAAAAGTATCTGTGACAAATATTCAATCAGCAGTTTCAAAAATTATAAAGAAATTTCGTGAGACCGGTTCTGTAAAAACTCAACATTTAGGTGGAAGACCTCGTAAGACTACTCCTAGACAAGATAATTTAATAGCGAGAGAGTTCAAGAAATTCCCAAAAATAACTCCTCGAGAGGTTGTTAATAGCCTAAAATTAGAAATAAGTACCCGAACAGTTAGTCGCAGGGCAAATAAGGCTGGTCTTGGTTGCTATCGTCCTGTGAAAAAACCACTCATTTCTAAAAAGAACCGTTCTGCTCGTCTACAATTTGCCAGGGATCATTTAAACTGGTCGATACAGAAATGGAATACTGTCCTCTTTTCCGACGAATCCAAATACAATTTAAGAGGCAGTGTTGGGAGAACATTTGTAAGACGACCAAAGGGAAAAAGATTAGATCCAAAGTACACAAATAAGACTGTAAAGTTTGGCGGTGGCAATATTGTGGTATGGGGATGTTTTTCAAGGCAATGTATGGCCCAATTCATATTATAAAAGATACCATGACAGGTATAGGATACAGAACCATATTAAACGATGTTATGTATCCATACGCTGAGGAAAATATGCCCCTAGTTTGGAGATTCCAACACGACAACGACCCGAAATACACCTCTAGGTTTGTAACCGAGTGGTTACAATCCAACGAGGTACGTGTTTTGAAGTGGCCTAATCGCCAGATCTCAATCCCATAGAAAATCTATGGGAAATTGTAGATTGTAAAATAAGGACCCAAAATTACACCAGGAAGGAAGATTTATCGGAGGCGGTTATTAGGGAATGGCAAAATATTTCAAAGGAGACCTTTGACTCTTTAATTGGTTCAATGCATCGTCGATGTGTAGCAGTTATAAAAATAAATATTTGTTAAAATAATACCTAAGTTTCCATTGTTTTGTCAATGCCGTAATAAAGAAATCTTTTAATTTTGTTTTCTCATTTTTAGAATTTAATTAATTATGTCCTTTGTTTTTGGTTAAATTAAGTTAATAAAAGTATACAAATAAAATACTACAAAAATGTTAAAATTTTTTAAAAAATTATTTCAGGCCACTAATGAAATATTTGGAAAAGTTTCCATTGTTTTGTCAACCACTGTATATAGCCTTGCTCGTCGTTTAGTTGATTATGGGCTGCCTCTATTCTATTCGTTGCCAGGTCCTTGATTTCACCCATGTTATTAAACGTACGTCCTAGGCTGACTGACATCTCGTTAACTTCTTGTAATGTTAATCTTCCCCAGATGTTTCTAGGGCGACCTCTTTTCCTGCTACCTGGTATTGCCCAACTATAACTACAGAAGGCCTTGCGCAGTTCATAAGTTGAAGGGCACCAACATAACACTCTCGACCTTTATCTGTTTTTGCTGCTCTCCGCTATTCGAATCATTGTACCGTTCTAGAGTGGAAGCATTCAGAACATGGCGCAATAACAAAAACGCCGAAACGGAAATATATTATTTCGAGTTCTTACATTTAAAATGGTTTTATCGGATCTCAATGTAAACAAGTCTCCTGTATCAGGCATACCAGCGTTGATCTTGGGGCAGTGCTCTTCGATGCTAGCTCGTCCATTAGCAATGTTGTTGTTGTTGTAGCAGCTTCAGCAATTAAAATATTTAATCTGGGGGTTCTCCAATATCAAGTCCAAGAAATTGTGATACTTCAGCTGGATGGGTCCATAAATCTACTGGACGTAGTAAAGTAGGGCTGGACAGTTGAAAATGTGGAGGGTATCATGAGGACCCTGACCACATGCTGAGCATAATTTGAGGACGGCACGGTCTATGCGGGACCAGAAGGCATTAAGCTTGTTGCTCCATTCTGATCTTAGTTGTGCCAGAACGACTCCTGTTTTCCTCGGCAGAAAACAAGAGTTGGCATGGTGCAATTTTATCAAAACTAATTGCTTTTGGTGTCGATAATAACTATTCTATTTCAGAGATCGCGCTATGCAACTTGTTGTAGATGGGATATTATCAAACGAGTTCAAGATCAATTCAGGGGCACCGCAAGGTTCTGTTTTTCTTCCTACTATTTACCTTTTTTTTGTAAACGACCTTCTTCCTAAAACTTCCAACCCTATCTATTATTTTGCAGATGACAGCAACATTTTGTCAGAGATTGGGACACTGAGGCAAAAAGTAATAATTCGCTTAATAAGGATCTTGAGGTCATGTAAGCATAATGGTGTAAATATTGAGGAATCAGACGCTCTTCATGTTTTGGGTAGGCGGATTCAAACACATAGTTCAAGTGTCGAAAGAAGCATAAGTGCCCCAGTTTTCTGAAACGGTGCAGGAATTACTTTACTCAATCTGATCTCACTCTTGACACCACCTATATCCGACCGAAAATGTATATATCAATAGTCCATGCTCTAGGTGACCAGGAAAAACGGCCTGGGGTTAAACAGGCGAACATCAAATCGTTCTTTTTACCGGAAGATATACAATTCCGTAATTCAGATCATCACGGATGGTACTGTTCTGAAAGTTTCAAGAGAAGCCAAATGAGGATGCGATGCTCGATATACCTCCCCATGATATGTATATCAATTGCATTTCTGCTCTAAGACTCAAGGAGTGAGGTCATGGCACCATCATGGAGAATATAAACAGCAACGTACCTAGACCGAATTTGGATTGGATGTTTAGGATTAGAATTGTCCTTCGTTGCGAATCGATATTAATCTACACTGATGGCTCAAGGACTAAAACGGGCAATGGTTCGGGAATTTTCTCTGATGAAATAAATAAAGAAGAAAATAAGTATCATGCGCCCTCCCTAAACCGGACGACTTTGTGACTTGTGTGGTTCATTTGAGAACCAACATGTACTTCTGACAAATTGTATAGATTCGTTAGGGACCTGTGCCAAGATGTACTAGTCTCCGATCTTGTAAAGCGGAACTGTCACATAGAAGGTGTTGTACCGATTTCTCCTCTTCATAGTCAAAACAACTTCAACAATAGTTATATCGTAGATAACACATACATTCTGACATATGTCCAATCATACAGTTCTCAGTAATTATAAGTAATTACACCCGTAATAAGCATCGAATTTCTACAAAGAGTCAAGAGAGTCTTGGACCTTTCCTTTGCCACAGAGGACCAGAGCATCCTGGGTATTCTACAAGTGGTGATATTAGACCACCCGAGTTCCGTCTCTTTCAACGCCCATTCCACTATCAAATTTGATATCGCCGTTATTTGCACATATGTACATCAGTGATTTCATTTCCCCGGATGCCATTGCGACCTGCTGTTGTCTAGGTGGGGCCATAGGTCAGAATAGGTCTTATGATCGCAGTGTACATCCAGTGTTCTATGCAAGACTCTTCTAAAATACGTAGAATGTACATAGTGCCTTTTCAATTCGAACCTCCGAGAGCTTATACTCAAGAATTACACGGGTAGCATCCAACCGTGAAGGTCCTAATTCCGGAATTTTGTATCATCTTCTTTATCTGCTGATCAACAACTAATTCATCGACTATTGAGGATATATTCACGTTATTAAAAGCACCCTCTATATCCATGAAAGATGTCATAATAACTAGGCCGTCTCTACTGAGCTTCCTTTTAGATAAGAGGGTGGTGCCCTACAGAAATTGTCAGAATATTCCTGACATGAACATCTAATTTGACCGAACTCAGATGGTTTGCTATTACCACATGTAAAATATCCAGAATGCTCTGGCTCTCGCAATTCGATTAGGCTTTTTACGGGTATAATTACTGGATACTATAACATATGTCGGACCTGTGCCAAAGTTGTTTAGATGAAGAAGATAAGGAATCGTTACAATGTGACTATCCCGGTCTACAGTAGAGTAGACTAAGATACAGTGAGCCTCAAAAGTGAGTAAACAGCAGCGAATTTTTTGATTTTTTAAGATCATGAAAATCATTATAGTCCGACTTAAATCTATATTTTTCACAACCAAAGATATTATTCAAGCCAATCTCTATCAAACCGAAACTTTAAAATTTTAATCATGGATAAATTTTAGAATTTTCATTATCTTAAAAAATATCCAATAATTTTTGGTGTATACTCACTTTTGCGGCTCACTGTATCTTCGTAGAGGTCTCTTTCATAATCTGGACTGGAGATGTTTCACCAAATATGTTGTTGTAACAGCTCTACTGTCGTCGAAAGTTCTTCCCTAGGGAAGAAACTTTAGGTTGGGTGAGGATCGGGAGTGAAGATCCAAATGTCGAGGGCTCAAATTTCTCAGAAGTACCGGTTGGTTTTCACCAGGGAGGGAGCTTATTCATATTCAATTCTCATGTGTTATTCAATGCTTGTTTCATCTTTCTATGGTTTTCTTTATAAATTTTTCGGTATTCGGCTAAATTTTGCCCGATTTTTTTGTCATAATTCGTACCGAATCATGCTATATAAACTGTTGTACTAAATTTAAATGCATGTATAATAGTTTAAAGCCTTTTCAGAAGACTGTTATACAAATTGTTATTTGCCTTTAGAAGCATTCCGATACCCTATGAAGCTTTTGGCACACGTTTTGGAGTTATATAGTTCGAAAACCAGCTCCTAAAAATCATACCCATAGGTTGCAAAGATCTGTAAGTGTTTATAGTATTTAGAAAAACTACAGAAGCTATTTTAAAATACCCGCATTCCCCCAATAAACTATGTTTCTGATTCACTGCATGAGTAGGGAGCAGACCCCCCCCCTCTAAGTGCATTCAAATAAATTCTGATTAATTGTAAATTTCTTAGAAATTAGAAATCTTTGAATAGTTTTTATTTTATATATTTTTATTACATTTTATCATGTTGTGCTGAATATTGATAAGATGTATCATGGTTTAATTTAAATCAGTTTTTTACATATTTCATTTACAAATTTACATCTCTTAGCTCCTCTTTCGCGTAGGCGTTGGGGATTTTTCTACAACTCAGATGAAAAATACCCATTGCCAGTGATCTACTTAGAAAATGAATGAGTGTCCAACAATGATTTTTTTTGCTTAAATGTTTCTGTAGACTACAATAATTTATTTTCCGTTAATAACATTGACCTTTGAACAAATTTTATATTGCAAAAAAACCCCATACTCATAAAGAAACGTGTAGGGAAATTTTGATGCATTAAAGACGAATGTTGGATGAGCTACTTACTTTATTTAAGGTTTTAAAATTTGCATTAAAAACTCTAACAAATATCTGATTGTAAAGGTCGGGACTACAGTTTCAAAATATGTATAATGTTTGTAATTTGTTAAATTTAATCAGAGAATTTTGAAATTCAAGATCTGTGGCATGATAACTAAAGTCAATTAGTGACGGTCCTTAGAAATAAAACTTTAACATACTCCTATACATATGTATATGTTAGGTCCACACAGAAAACTAAACTAACTGAGAATCCCAAATAGACTAACTTATTGTCAGTTACTCTTTGTCGAAAGAAAACTAAGTGGACACTTAGTTTTCGATATACAGACAGTTCCTAATCTATGAACTTGGTCCATACACAATGTAGGGTATACAAAACCTGTTTTACGTATACGTGTCTGGTATTTTTTTTCATACTTGTAATAATGATTCCTACTAATGTCATGTAGTTTTAAACTTGAGCTCTGAATTATTAAAAGTAATTAAAACGACAGATTTAAAAAATCCGTATTTTAGACACACGAACACACACAATGATTATAAACCAAAAGTAGTTGAATGTTTTTAATTAGTACCTGTTTAATTATTACACGTAACAAAGTATAAACCCGACCTATTAAAATTCTAACGTAGCAATAATATTCCGACGAAACGGAATAAGTGAGAGTAGAAGAAAATAATAAACATGTTAATTTTAATTATTTTAATTAATTAATTGTTTCTTTTAACTACTTAATTAATTTTTTCCTTTTGTAGAATGTTTTAGGACTTATGAAGAAACAGTATATTTTTAAAGGATATAAATAAAACTTTAACTTAAGAAAATACTAAAATAAAAATGTTTTTTTTAATGATCATGGGGTATGATCCGTATATATATTGCTCTTCCGCCTTGGCCTTTCCTAAGTTGAACTGCTTAACAATTTCGCTAAGAGATGAGCGGCATTCAAGAACTTAGTCTGTGTCTGAAAAACACTATAGTGATGCCGGTCACTTCTTTAAATATTTAGATTGAGATCCATAGTATATACGTCACAACTCACACGATCGTGTCACTTCCTGGTACGCTCTGTCATATCCTACGCCGAAATAAAAAATTGCCAGAGTATAGGTTTATACTTCTGAATTGCAAATTTGTTGGAAATCCTAAAGTAGAGCTTAGGTTGGTAAAATCATCGGCCTTTACCTAAGAAAGGCAGGACTTCTTCCATAATTGCCAGAATCTCTGTCATAAAAACACAGTAGATTTCGCATCCGAATGTATATATAGCAGTGTCAGATAAGCCCAAACGATGACACCATACAGCAGAATCGTATAAACAATTTCAGTTTAGACCAGCACGCATAGCCAACGCGAACGTGATCGAAACTCGTTAAAGTTATCAAAAAAAAAGTTAAAAAAATTACTGCGTAACTCAATCCGAAAACGAAAATGTGTGCTAAATACATTGTAATTCGAAAAGATTTCCTTATGAGCCTAAAACGATAAGAATATCAATTTTTTAGTTTATAGACAAAGCATAGATCAATACACATAGATCGGAAACTCTCCTGTCAAACACCTAAATACACATAGGACAGAAATTCTCCAGTTCGTTTTAAACGGGGACTAATGTCTCAAAAAATAGAAGCAGTTTATCAGACGCAACTCAACATTTATACTCATATACCCATCTCGGCAGGTTGTACTCTCTTGAGCAAATGTTCTTCCTCGTTTTTCGGAAGCCTATAAACAGTGGTCAGACAGTTTTTCATTTATACTTTCCATACAAAATTCCTAAGATGTTCCAGATTTGGCAGGGTATTTATATAAAGCTATTCGTTTCTCATTCGACTAAAGACAGGACACTGGCACAGGCAATGTTTCGTACGCTCTGCAGATGGTCTTGTCGGATAGACCGATACAAGACTTCAACTCTGTGTGTCCAGTTAACACATTACCTAGTCTTCTCCTTAGGTTTGGGTGCCAGCAAAAGATATTGGTTCTCCTGCGACCGTAGAGTTTTTTCAGTCTCTAATGAGTTCGTTTATCGTTCACTCCTTTAGTTATCCTTAAACCTAGGAATGGGTTTGGTATTTTCCATATTGACGATATCCATACATGATCCCACTCTGGATAATTTGTCTGCCTTCTTGTATCCGATAATGCCATGATGGCTTGGGAGCCATACTATCTCAAGATTTTCGTAATTATACAATAGTATTAGTTTATTTCATTCTTACATTGTAAAACATTTCGAGCTTTAATAATTTCGTTCTTTAGGGTTTTAATAACCGATTGACTATCCGTAAAAATTATAGTTAGATTTTTGTTATCAATCCTCTTCAACCATTTAATACCCTTCATTATCGCCATGATCTCATTCTGGAAAACAGTAGATTCGTAGATCCCAATTCCTATATGGTTACCTATTTTCGAACCCATTCTTCTCCTCTGGTATTATGGTGATGCATTTTATTTTGGTATATTCTGTTCGAATTCTATCACATCTTTCAGTGGTAATATTTCTGTCCGTTAGGATAGTTATTATTCTTTGGGGTCATGTTCAATAGTCATTTATCAACTACTCTCCCATCAGTCTACTTGCAGCAAGAGCTGCTTCATATTTCACCTCTATTTCGGTTTTTATAAAATATTCTCAATAGCTTTTATCGAAGTGGTTTTCATTTAATTTTCCATACTATGGAGGCATACTTTAAAATCGGTTGGGGTACACTCGTGTATAGCCACAGTGTCATCTTCGGGTTTATACCCCATTTCGAGCCTATTGTTCCTCCACAGAAAGTGTACATTCTATATACTTTATCTACTATGCTATTAAAGTGATCCTTCCAGTAGTCTCCAATCGAGTACTACTTTCTTCGCTGTTTGTATTGTTTTGTTTTAAAAGACAAAACAATACAATCATAATTTGAAATTATGCGCTTTCTAATGAACATACAAATTTCCGTCTTAACTGGGCTTACATTTAATCTTCTCTATCTCTGGCCCACTTATAGGATATGTTGAGAGCTCCCTTTTACATAAAATGTTGGGATCCTCATCTGATCAGTATCGCGAAAACACCTGCGTAACCGACGGGATTGAAACCTTCATCGGATAGAGTCCTTAGTAGACAATGTATGTTAGTTACCCATAGCAGGGAGATAAAATACCAACTTGTTAGGTTTCTCTGCATACTCTGTCTTTTATTTTGTCCATTAGTGTAGTAAAAATTAATTCCTGGACGAGTGTCCTTCTCAGATTGCTGCCGTTTAGGATGCATTGATTGATAACCGTTTAGGTTTGCCATCCTCTGCAGAAGGAGATACACTGTTTAATCCCTCGATTAGGGTTTTTGATCATTGGATAGAGTTTTTCTTGTACTCCGTGATAGCTTACTGCCAAGCTATCGATAAACTGTAATTCCACTGGTAAAAGAACTCTGGTGGATTTATATTTCGCGGACCGACGGTTCATTGATGACAAACAGAGCCAACTGATGCATTCGCTGTACCATGTACGAAAAGGAAACTGAGAAAGATGTTAGTGCCTATTACTTGCCTTAACAAGTATAAACAGACGCTAATAGACAGGGAATAGTTCTTAGTACGTGTTTAACATAGATCTTTCTAGAAGGGGGCACCGACTGGTAGTAGTATTACCAGTCTTTTTTTTGTTTTTTAATTTTTTTTTTAATATTTAGCAAAAAAAAACTTTTGGTGAAAAAAAAATTCGGGTTAAAAAATATTTTTTCCGATTTTGACCCATTGTAGGTCCAACTTACTATGGTCTTATATACGTCGTCGCAAAGGTCTTTGATATCCTTATTGTCTATATTAATGACTTAGTAATCCAGATATAAGTAAAAAATCGAGGTTGTCCTGTTTTTTTTCTTATATCTCAGCCATTTGTGGACCGATTTTCTCGATTTTAAATAGCCGATCCGGAAGAATTCCGGAGATATTGATGTAGGAATCGTGTATGTAAGTTATTTGGGGGCTTCGGAAAGTTGATTTCAACAGACAGACAGACGGACATGGCTTAATCGACTCCGCTATCTATAAGGATCCAGAATATATATGTATATTTTATAGGGTAGGAAAATTATATTGTGGAAATTACAAACGGAATGACAAACTTATATAGTATACCCTTCTCACGAAGGTGAAGGGTAAAAAAATTAGAAACTACGTTTTAAAAGTTTCGAACACTTTAAATCCTTATATGTATAAGATATTGCTGTTCTAGTATCTCTATACCCTTCATCATGAATGGTAAGGGTATATAAAGGTTTGTCATTCCGGTTGTAATTTCCAAATTATTCATTTGCGACATCACAGAGTATATATTTTCAATCAACCGCAAATGGCTGATATAAGCAAAACACCGTGACTACCTCAATTTTTTTCACAAAAATTTCTTTTCACCAAATTGTTTTTCCATAAATTCTTTTCTGAAACAAAATTTTTCACCTTATAGATAGCGGAGTCGATTAAGCCATGTCCGTCTGTCTGTCTATTCAAATCAATTTTATGAAGACCCCAGATATCTTCGGGATCCAAATATTCAATAATTCTGTCAGACATGCTCGAGAAGTTTCCTATTGAAAATCAGCAAACTCGGTCCACAAATGGCTGAGATATGAGGAAAAAACCAGGACAACCTCGATTTTGGACCTATATCTGGATTACTAAGTTATTACTAAGTCATTAAAAAAAGACCTATGCAACGACGTATATAAGACCATAGTAAGTTGAACCTACAATGGGTCAAAATCGGAAAAAATATTTTTTAACCCGAATTTTTTTTCACAAAAAAAAAATTTCTTTAAAATTTAAAAAAAATAACAATTCGAAATTTTTTTTTCCAAAATATGAAAAAAACTTTGGAAAAAAAAATTAATTTTGTTTACCTAAAAATATTTAAAATTTGTATTTTGAAGTATAATTTGGTCAAGGGTATATAAGATTCGGCACAGCCGAATAAAGCTCTCTTAATTGTTTTTTATTTATTTTGAAAACCAGTTATTAAATTATTATCATTAAACTGTTTTTATATTCGGCAAATATTAATTATTCGGCCAGACATTAAATAAAATACATATTTACTTTACAAATGCAACAAAGTCCATTTAAAAAAAAACTGAATTATGAAAACAATATAATTAATATTTGTATTATATATTACACTTATTTAAACATTTGTGTGTTCTTTTTAAATAAACCTAAAATGACAAGATCATAGGTAAATGTATTTAAAAAAAAAAGATTAAAAACTGTGTGTATTTAACGAAGGTCTCACATGATTTCGTTTAAATTCAAATGTAAACTGTTGGATGAGACACGGTTTAACAAATTGGAACTACATGCAAGCTGGCGACTAATTGAGCCGATAAATCATTTTGTAACAACTTTGTTCTACACATGATTTTATCTGAGATGAATTATTAAGTAGAAGCTAATTTTAAATCTGTGTTACATGTTTTGTGGCATGCAGTGTAATTTAAAATAACTGATTATATTGTAAAAAAATACAAAAATGAAAAGTGTTTTTGCAAAATATTTATTAATATATATAGTGCAGTTTAATAATGTCAAGAGATTTATTCTGTAATTTTTAAATAGTTTCCATTATAACGCCCCTAAATTATAACAATTAAAATGAAAATTTGTGAGCTATGATTTGAAAATATTAATAGATAAATAGATAAAACAAAAAGCTATTTTATTTAAGACTTTAATATATATTTGTAATATACTTCAATCAGTGGTCGGCACTCATAGCCACTAGGGGCCGAACGCGATGTACCCAACAAGAATGGGAGCAAAACTCATACAAATCATCAACAGGTAAACAAATTGAGCATTGTGCATCAAAACCCGAATCAAAAAATTAGTTTTATGCAACATTATAATACATTTACTAATGTGGCATGTTCTAATTTTGCCGACCACTGACTTAAATCGATCTACGATTATTTATTACCTTTACATCACCTTAAACTCATTTTCATCTGAGTAAAAAAAAAACATTCGTCACTGAATTCTTCACCAGTCGACTTAGCTAATAAGTAGAAATAAATGAATTTTAGCCACCCACAGAGAATTCCGATAAATACGAACTCAGATAGCGTAAATGCAACTTAATAAAATGTAACTAAAGTACATTGTTTGGTATAACATTTTCTTTTCCTAAGTTTTGATTATTAAAAAAAAAACAATTCAATAGTTATTCTTAGCACGTTATCAAATTGTTTAAAATTTTACATAATAAGTGTACATAATCATAATCTCATTAATATTTTATTCTCACCAGATTTAGCAGCATTGTATGTGTCATCGAGCCAGCTGTAAACTCAACTGCAGAACAGAATATGGACTTTGTCCTAGTATTTCAAACAATAAGAAAAATATTTATTTTTGATATGTACATACTCGTATTTATTTGAATCATTATTATCAATATTTCGTAGTACGTAAAAAATTAGTCGTATTCATTTGAAAACATTGTTGTTGTTTTTAAATAATTACGAGGGTTATTTAAAAAAATGTCAGTCGTACTTCTACACCATTTCCAATTGTATTTCAGAAAGTTCCAGAATATTTTAATTATATTTCAGAATTTTCGATTTGTATTTTAGAATTTTCACTTAGTATTTCAGAATATTAAAAATTTTTGAAATACAAATGGAAACTTCCAGAACATTCCAATTGTATTTCACAAATTTCCATTCGTATTTCCGAAAATTAGACATTTTTGAAATACAAATGGAAACTTCACCCAGCGAAAAAATGAACACATCCGTGTACAATTTGACACCATTCGGTGTCAATAGTGTATCAACCCCGTATGTGTACAAATTGTACACGAATGGTGTCAATTTGACAACGAAGAAATGACACCATCCGTTGTCGATTTGACAACGTTCGTGTACGATTTTATAACAGACTGTTGACAATTTGTCACCGTTTGTGTACGATTTGACAACAGACCGTTGTCAATTTGACACCAAAAATTATCGACTTGATACCGTTCGTGTACGATTTGACACCTGACACCATTCTATTTTTTTGGTAATTAATATAACTAACAATTTCTTTATTTTTTACATTTTTTTAATACAATACATATAAAAACTATAAATTTCCATTTGGAGTTGTATGTCGTCACTGGATTCGGTGGTCTTCTCTGCCTTGATCTTCACTGCCTGGATCTTCATCTGCATCAACACAAATTCGCAATCAAACACAATTACACTTTCTTTTATATTTTGGTTCTTAAACCATTTATTTGCATCACTATTATCCTTTATTATTTATTAAAATATTTTAAATTTTTTAATGTAAATAAAATTAAAACAAACTTATAATAAGCAACTCACGTTGAAATGCGTACGGTAAACGTACGGTGTCTAAAAAAATTGACACCGTACGGCTGTCAAAATGACACCAACCGTTGTCGATTTTGCAACGTCGTTTTTCCCTCAGTGTTCTCAAATATAATATTCTGAAATACAATTGGAAATGGTGTAGTTTGAGTAGGCATTATAAAGCCGATTACTTTTTTTTTACAGATTTAGGTCTCAAGTCTAAAAAAATAAGCTTCTCTTCGAAGATCAAGACAATCGACTTCGAAAAATACGATTCTTAGAAGCAGTAATGTAGGGAACAAACCATAAACAAGTGAGAATTCACCATACATAAGTCACGTCTTCTTTAAGGGAGAGAAAACGTAGCGCATACCCTCTCTCTTACTTCATTATCTCTACAGATTTCTCTGTGCTCCAAATTTGCAAGTCCGTGATTTTTTTACTTTTCCGCCTCTTAACTGAAAGGGCAACACTACTAATGTCAACATACATCGGCCAGTTGACACCTGTCTAAATTTGAACAACCTCATCAGACTACCGCGTGAGAAAATGGGAAAAAGTGATTTTCATGTCTCATTACTCAAATAAATACAATAGGAACTCTGCACCATCAATTTCAGTGGTAAAAATGTGGTTTACTGAATTTCCTCGGGGGTTGAGGTCTCAAACAATTGAAAACATTTACGGTATGATGTTGGCCGATCGGATATTGAAAGTGCGAGAGAATGATCTCTTGGGTATGAGCAAGCTTTACGAAAGATGAGTGTCGCGTTAGCTCACAATCGACCACAAACGCAATCATGTGACAACTTCGCAGGAGTGTTTGGAATTGTTCAACCCCAATTTGGAGTTTTTACGCCGTTTCGTAACTGTGGACGAAACGTTGATCCACCGTAACACACCAGAGACCAAATAGCATTTAAAACAGTGGGTTTCTCGGGGTGAATCGGTAAATAAAAATAAATAAAGTCATTGCGACCATTTTTGGGATGTACGCGGTATAATCCACATTGATTACCTTCAATAGGGTAAAACAATCAATAGCGAATGCAAACGAATTCGGTAGATTGAGGATTTGAAAAAAAAACGACCACATTTGGACAAGAAAAAAGTTATTTTACTCCAGGACAAAGCAAGGGTGCACACTTGTGCAGTTTCTCCATGGCAAAAATTAATGAATTAGTCTTCGAATTACCCTCATCAGCCCTATTCTCTGGATTTAGCTCGGAGTTACTATTTCTTGTTTCCAAACCTGAGGAAATGGCTTGACTCCAATGATGAAATCATCTCACAAACAAATACCTACTTTGATGAACTCGTATAATCTTATTTTTTGGAAGGAATACAAAAATTGGAGAAATGTTGAACAATGTGTAGAGAGCTCGAAGGGGACAATGTTGAAAAATAAAATGATTTTTATACAAAAACCTATGTTTCATTTAAAAGTCACAGACCCGCCCGCGTACTTCCAACAGCTTTGAAAGTTTGTCAGTTCTTAGCAGACTATAACGAATTTAGTTCATTAAGTTCAACTCCAGCTTCTTTGAATCAACAACTCTGAAGGATTGTTAGTTCCTTGGCAGTATACAACAAATTAAGTTCATTCAGTCGGCATCAGATATAAAAAAATAAATATCACATTGTTTTCATTCTATTGTTCAAAAAGTTGTTAAAGAAAAGCGGATTTATTTTTAAATGTCATATTCATGAACTCAAATTTAGTTCATTCATTCATAATTCCTTAAAAAATAAACAATTATGTATGTGTAACGTCCAACTATTTAATATCTAACCAACAAGTTGAAATGTACTTGAACATTTAGCGACTACCCAGCATTTCTGGGTGGCTATCCCGAACTAGTTACTTTACCTATTGTCCCTACATAGATTACAAAGAGACTGTATGATAGCTGTCATGGAAATTCAAATACCTTGATAGGTTACATTTTGGGAAACAGATGAATAAATTGAGAGGGAAATAAAACAAAAATAAGAGACTGAGTATGCACAACTACCATACATAGTCTTCCAAGGAGTCTATCCGATGAAGGTTTCAAATCCATATGTTATGCAGATGACGTCACGATAATGATCAGAGGAAAGGATCATACCGAAGGGAAATATTACCACTGAAAGATGTGAAAGAATTCGAACCAATCTATATACTGGTGGTTCAAAAATAGGTGACCAAACCTGAATGGGCTTCTATGAAATATAACGAAATATAGGTAAATACTTACGTCTATCAAATCATAATACTGTTTTCCAAGATGAGATCTTGGCGATTACGGAGGGTATAAAATAGTTAAAGAGGACTGATATAAAAATCCAACTCCGATTTTATTAAAATCCTAAAGAACGAAATAAACTAGAAACGAGAAGCCGAAAAATACCAAACCCTTCCCAAGGTTTAAAGATTAACTAAAGGAGTGGGCGATAAATGAACACAGAACAGAGTCAGGCTGAACTCTATAGTCGGCAGGACGACCAATATAATTTGGGGAAAACCAAATCTAAAGAGATCAAAAGAACTTTTGAACATAAATAGACCTACCATCAGGAAACACAGAGTGGAAGGTTCATCTGGCTCGTATCGATCTATCCGACAATACACTCTGCAGTGCATTTGAGAAAGAGGGCGACATTACATTGAACGAAATAAACTAATACTGTAATTGCGAAAATCTTAGTATTATCGGAAACGTGAAGGCGAAAAATACCGAAATCTTCACAAGGTTTGAATATGAACTAAAGGAGGGATAAACGAACATATCAGAGGCAGGCAGGACGACATATCTACAGTCGGCAGGACGACCAATATCATTTGGGGAAACCCAAACCTAAAGAGAACAAAAGAAATTCTGAACCTAAATAGGACAACACTCAGAAGACTAGTTAATATTTTAACTCGATCTAGCCGACAATACGATCTACAGGGCGTGTGAGAAAGTGCACGAAATATTGAAAGATTACACTGAAAGAAATAAACTAGTACTGTAATTGCAAAAATCTTGGTATTATCGGAAACATGAAGGCGAAAAAACCAAACTTTTCCCAAGGTTTGGAGTTAAACTAAAGGAGCGATAAACGAACATATCAGAGGCAGGCAGAAATCTACAGTCGGCAGGACGACCATTGTCATTTAGGGAAACCCAAACCTAAAGAGAACAAAAGAAATTATGAACCTAAATAGACCAACTCTCAGAAGACTAGTTAATGTTTTAACTCGATCTAACCGACAATACGGTCTGCAGGGGGTGTGAGAAAGAGGACGAAACATTGGAACATTACCACTGTCATGCTTTTAGTCGATTTAGAAACGAAAATATTTATATGGATACAATGCCAAACCTGGAACATCTTGAGAATGCACTAAGAAATTACATTGAGGAAACTTTGTTATTAAAATAGTTGACCACGGTTTTTAGGCTTCTGAAGAAACAGGGAAGAACACATCTTTCTAACCTACATACACAATTACATGTGTGTGACCTAGTTGGAAGTCAATTGACGAAGGCGGTAACAATTGACATCACGGCAATCTAAGTCATGTTACATTTGACTTAGATTTCCTAAGATCAATAAAGTAACCCATTGACCTCTATTTACATTAAAAAGACCACATAAGTGCCAAATGACTCAAATATATAAATTAAAGTCAGCCTAGCAATTAGACATTACTGTCCAAAAAGGCAACATTTACTGCCTGTAAAACTGCTGGGCTACTTGCATTTATTTACTATTTCTGTGTGTATTGCAAGTATTTATGTACTCGAGTTTATGTGAATGAATTCATTGTTTGCTTGCTTCTTATAATGAGGCTTAAAAAACCATGGAATATGAACGAAATTAAAATCACTGCCATAAAACAACAGAAATTGGGTGTTAATATGAAGGCTATAAATTAAGAATGACTACATACTTGCAGTACACATTGCCACCCTGCCGCAAGTTGTGCGAGTACATAACAAAAAATTGTTAAAAGAAAAATGATGTACGAGTATTTAAAATAACTGTTGCATAAAATATGGCACATGGCAGATTATAAAATAATTAACAACGCGTTGCAACGGTCAAGTCAAATCATTTACATTGATATGTATGTAATAAGTAGTGGAATGAACTACGGTATGAAAGAAGCCTTTGTATTACCATGCTCATAAAACTGTTGATAGTTGGTGGTAAAATGTTTAAGTACATCCAGCACTTAAACATCCTTCATAAAACAGAGAGAGAGAAACCATTGCACAGTGGTTTCCCTTATATGAACAAGCGGTCAATAATCAATATCTTCAAAACTAAAAAAGGTAGGGTCTTCAAAATGTATCACCTCATAGCATGCCCGAAAAACTTAAAGTCCGCAAATTTTTTAGAAAAAATATTAACAACTTTAGCCACAGTAGCCCTTTGATTTTTCAAGGGTTAATTGGCTTTTAGATTTGTTTTATGAATTTTTGAAATAAAATATTTCAGTATGAAAATTCGTTTGTTTTAAACAATTTTAGTTAATTTTTATTCCATTTTAATTCATTTGAATTATAACTGAAAAAAAAACTAAATTAAAAAGTTATACAAAGTTATATGCGCGATATTTTTCGGGTATGTTGCAATCTAAACTGTTTTATATGCTTATTTTTCGCTTCAGCATCTTCCTCCGACAATTCACCTATTGACACTACTACATGCTTGCTTACCTCAGCTCCATGGATCAGATTTTTATGTACCGATGCAAAAATAAGACGGCGCACAGAGGGATTTTGGTGTCAAAAAGTCAATTTTTCAAACACTTAATTTCAACAATCAAATGATGCAGTTTTGTAGAGAAATGTTTAAAGATGAAATGTACACTTATAGTTTTAAGAAAAAAATTATTTTATTTTTAAAAAAGTCCATGCTAGTAAAGTCCTTGCAAGGGTGTTAAGCAAAAATTTACTTATATTTTCACGCAATTCAGTGGTTTATATACATTTACCTTTAACATATTTGAAAAATATAACATTTCCACATCAATAAAAAAAAATTATGGGGATACCATAACAGTTAAGAAGATATGCCCAAATCTATAAGTCTAATAATTATTGTATTTTTGATTTTCCTTGGAGAAAAAAAAATGTAGCCCCACTTTCTCCCAAGCTCTTTTTTTAATAAAATGAAAGGTGGGAGTGTCTTGTTTCGATTAAAAAAAATAATTGTTTTCGGAAGTTTTCGGGACAGGATAAAAACTAAAAATTTTTTGTCGAATAATAAACGAAATATCCAAAAAATTCTAATCTATGAATGAGTTTCGTGGGCGGTGGGCGTGACCGATTTTATTGAAACTCAGCATGTTCCTTTTTGGTTTCAATAAATGTGTGTACCAAATTTCTAGACTTTTGCTTGGATATAAACAATTTTATGCGAAAAAATCAATTTGGATTGTATGGGCAGTGGGCGTTGGGCGTGGACGATTTTGATAAAATTTAATTTTTTTCTTAACTTAGTCCATATAATTCTCTGTGCCAAATATCAGCGCTCTACGACCACAGCTTATAATTTTTGCAAAAAAAATGTATGAAGCCATCCCTCTGTGGGGCGAGTTAGGATATTAAAGATTACAAGCCCATCCGCAAATTTCCGCAACTAACTTCAGCACTTTTATTATCTTAAGAATCTGATAAATACAATGAAAAAAAACCCTACGGGGGAATATTGGGGAAACACATCTAAAACTTTAAGTAAACATAATGAAGTTATACAAAAAAGTAACAAATATATAGGTTAACTAAAACATTAATTTCACAAGAATTACAACACAAGTTAGTTTTATTATTTTCTAAAGATAAAATAAATACCTTTAACTTCAAAATTCATTGAAAATAATTTAATTTTGTAGACTACAGCAATTGCAAGACCGTTTTGAAGTGCACGTTTGCAAATCCAGCGTTCAGCTGCGCTTTGCAAATGAATATTTGCTCATGCTTTTAATTTTATTTTTAAAAAGTCCCGTTAGATTTCCAGCAAAAACCGGTTTGCCATTTAAAAGATTCGATATCTAAGAGACAATTTTTATGCATTTTGTCTAAATATTTTGTCATCGTTTTATTTATTTTTGGCCTATGGGCGGATCCACTGTGCATTGGTTGTAAAACATTCACATCAGAAACACCACCACATAAAGCAATGAATTGCAGCAGACAAATCAAACATTCCGGTTGATATAGCAGAATGAACTCTTAGATCACATTTCCCATCTCAAGCAAAATCTACAGCGCACAGTGGTATGAAAATAAAAAAAGAGGGAAATAAATCTGTAACTTCTAAACCCTTACGCCGATTTGAATGAACTTTCACATGTGCAAAAAAGAAGTGTAGTCGAGTTTAAGTTTTGAATTTGGACCTCATGACCCCACCAGGAGCGGGACCAGGGGTTCCCAAAGTAGGACACCTCGGGTATGTTCAATTTTTAAAATTATCCTATTTCTTCGTTTGTGTTCCGATTTAAAAAAAATTACACATACAGAATCTCCTCGTCGAGCACTACATAATAAGCTACAACAGGGTTAGTAGTTTCACGAAAAAGGTGAAATATTATATGTAGAGGTTAAATCCTAAAAACTCCCATAGGCTCCTTTTGAACATAAACAATAAAAATATTGTTGCAATTACGCAGAAGAAAGGCAGCCCTATTCAATAAGTTTGAAAACATCCTAGAATAATAAACTTCTTTCTCATTGGAAAGAAAGAATACTAACGTAAATCAACTACATCAAGAGACTGCTGTGTTCTGCAGTCAGTTACGCTGCACCAGTATAATAACAGCGAGGTTCTCAATAGGCTTGGAATGCATACTTCGTGTCAAGATCAATTACACAAAAGTTAACAAAAAACTCTACTCCCCATTGGAAGATTTCCTTTTCCCTAAAGATGCATTCATGATACTTAGAAAGTAAGGAAACCAGAATAGTGGAGTGAGCTGGAATAAAAAGGTAAGTGAGAAATTAATTTAAGATATAAGGGGTAGGTTAGGGGTAAACCTTAATATGATGAGCCACAGGTTTTGCCAAGGAAGAGAGAGGCAGGCTACAAAACGTCAGATGCACCCAAGGAAATTGAACGTCGCGATTTCTTTAAAGTATAGTACAAAAAGGTTAGGTTAGAGAAAAAATAATTGAAGGCTGAAATTTAGTAATTTTGGTTTTCATAAAATCATTTTATTACAACGATTTCGTGGGGGACACAATGGTGAACCTAAAGCTTCCTCTATCGACTTAACCGGTTCTTGCTATCGTTATTTTTTATACCCTTCACCTTCGTGGGAAGGATATATATAAGTATGTCATTCCGTTTGTAATTTCCACAATATAATTTTCCGACCATATAAAGTATATACATTCTGGATCCTTATAGATAGCGGAGTTGATTAAGCCATGTCCGTCTGTCTGTCTGTTGAAATCAACTTTCCGAAGCCGCCAAATAACTTACATACACGATTCATACATCAATATCTCCGGAATTCTTCCGTATTGGTTGCTATTTAAAAAGACCTTTTCAACGACGTTTATTAGACCATAGTAAGTTGGACCTACAATGGGTCAAAATCGGAAAAAAAAGTTTAACCCGAATTTTTTCAACAAAAGTTTTTTTTGCTAAAAAAAAAATTAAAAAACAAAAACAAATTTTTTAAAATTTTAAAAAAACAATTCGAAAAAAAATGTTTTCCAAAAAATTAAAAAATATTAAAAATTTTTATTTTGAAGTATAATTTGGTGAAGAGTATACAGTGAACTCTCTCATAAGCGGACACCTAAGGGACTGACAAATTTGTCCGCTTATGAGAGGTGTCCGCTTATTAGAGTAGTAAAGATTTATTTTTATTATATTCATTTTTAAACTATTTTATTTAAGAACAACAACATAACAAAATATAATACAAAGAAAAGTAACATTTCATTAACATTTTTACAAAAAGTAAAAAAATGCAAAATACATACATTTATATATTCAAATGGATTTAAAAAAGTCACAAATTTTAGATTGGTAAGTTTTTCCTTTGATTTCAATATCTTGGAGATGTATTTGAAGATCAGTAAGCAACTGAACTGATTTAAAGTCGCTGCGGTATGAAGAAAATGCTTTTAGTTTTTTTATTGCTATATAAGCCTCTTTATAAGAAGTTAACTTGTCGTCAATTTCACTTTCTTCATCTTCAGACGAGTTGGCTAGGTTTTCTTGGGAAGCAATTATCATTTCAGTACTAATGTTTTCCAAATCTTCATCATTAATGATGACGTCGCTATCTAAATTTATATAGTCTTCGACGTCAATTTGAATTTGGTTCTGAACTCGATTAATAACATTAGAGAATTGAGCAAGTGCTGCTAGTGGAATATCATCTTCTGCGGTCCAACAGTTATCGTCATTGGAGCTATCTCTTTCCCCAAACCCAGATTTCCTGAAACAATTTTGTATTGTCTGTGGACTTACTTGTTCCCACGCTTTGTGTGCAAAATAAACGACATCTAACAAATTTATTGATTTTGATAATTCCAAAGCAGAATTTGCAACAAAATATTTTTTAAAAATAACGATTTGTACAAAAACTTGAAGTTTTTTATAACGCCTTGATCTAGTGGTTGACAAAAAGCTGTTGTGTTTGGTGGGAAAAAAATAACTTTTACATTTTTTAATTTGAGATCTCGAGGATGAGAAGTCGCATTATCTAAAAATAGCAGAACTTTCCGTTCTTGAATTTGCATTTTCCTATCAAACTGCACTAGAAAATCAGTCATCAATTCAGATGTCATCCAAGCCTTTTTATTTGATCGCCATGTAACTGGTAAATTGGTTAAGTTGATGTTGCGAAACGCCCGTGGCTTTGCAGCTTTTCCAATAACAAAAAGACGTTCTTTCTCTCCAGCCATATTGGCGCAATGCAAAATCGTAAGCCTATCCTTTGCCATTTTTCCTCCAGTGCAAGTTTCACCTTTTAATGCAAATGTTTTATCAGGCAATGCACGAAAAAATAAGCCAGTCTCATCTGCATTGTAAATATCTCGCGAATCATATCCCTCAATCAAAGAAGGCACTTTTTCTGTAAAATTTATGACATCATTTTGGTTTACACTAGCAGCTTCTCCAGAAATTGTACGGAAGGATATGTTATGTCGTTTTTTGAACCTTTCAAGCCAGCCAGATGATGCACTAAAATCGGCGAAATTCATATTTTCTGCAATTTCTTTAGCTTTGCTTCTTATAAGAGTGCCCGACAGAGGAATAGCTTTATTTCGAGCCTTCACAAACCATTCGTAGCACAATTTATCAATGCAAAGACCCTTTGGACTTAACATACTCTTTTTTCTCTCTGGATTGACATTAGTGTCCCACAATTTTAAAATTTGGTCTTTGTTTTTTACAATGCAAGCAGCTTGAGTTTTGCTGATCTTACATTTTTTTGCTAACTCGCGTACACTAAGTTTTTCATTTTTATGTATTTCAATGACATTAACTTTTTCTTTAATACTCAACACAGCTTTAGGCATGGCGATTTCAGAACGTGTATGTACAATAAACACTTGCAAATGTATGTTTTTACAGCTGTAAGAATATAAAATAAAGTAAACAAAAACAGTGTTGCATTTCTGTAATCTGTCCGGTTATGGGGAAAAAAATCTCCTTTGGTATGAAAAAAAGTGTCCGCGTCCTGTTATAGGAGGGTTGTCCGCTCAAAAGGAACAAAATTTAAAAATCCCAAAGAATATTTTTGGGTCTGAAAAAAGTGTCCGTTTATGAGACGTGTCCGCAAAGAAAGAGTACACTGTATAAGATTCGGCACAGCCGAATATAGCTCTCTTACTTGTTTAATTTTTGTGTTGCCGTCATGTTTCCCACAGGTCTTGACCAGCAATTGTATAACACGTATGTTTCATGTAAGCGGAATAAACCGGATTTTATAGATGTTGATAAAGTAAGTATAAAGTAAGATGTTGCTAAAGTAAGCCACCAGAGGCCAAACATGATCTTATTTACCTATAAACAACACAATATAATAAGTGCATTTCAATCGAACAAATATAATAAATTTAATTAATTATCAGCCCAAAAATAAAAATATTTATGTCCCAGTGTGCAATACTGTAAATACAATATTATCTTAATTTTTAAAGCATACTTTAAGGATTTCGAAAATATATTTATCTCCCGTTGACAATTTAATTTTCCAGTATAAAAAAGCATTATTTTCATTACGTCCACTGATCGATATAAATACTTTCAATGTGATTTGCTATCATTAAATATGTAGATTGAGCTGTAGGCCTACGATGCCATTGCTCATTTAATATTAGCATATAATTTGTAATTATATTGTTAATAATATATACATAAATAAATAAAATAAATAAATATGTAGATACTCCTTGATACTGTAGTTGTACCGGGCTGCTTTTATAGTCATAGTTTCGGCTAGAATTATGCTACCGGATAGGATAGCAGATTATCCTAAGAGACAGTTTTAGACTACCACATCTGGACTTTTCATATGATCTGGATCTGTCAGTTAATATCTAGAGAGTGTTCTTCGTCATAAAATCTGGATCAATCAAGTATTGTGTAGTCAACAGGATGACACTTACAATTTTAGAATAACCATAGTATAAATACTTGAAGAATTAAGAAAATAAGTATATTTCTTTCCCCTTGAAAATATGGACCGATGACGCCATCAGAAATTTGTCTCATTGTAAAATGGATCGTTGCCCAAACAGATCACTCTTGATAACTCTTTATCCGTCCATGATGATTTGACATAACAAACTGAATAAATGACAGCCAATTCGACAGATGCTGCATCAACTGTCATAGTTCGGAAGTCCCAATTGGAAGACCCTATAAATCAAATAAATTATACATTTACCATTATACATACATATATATACATATATTGTATAAAATTTTAAATTTATTTAATCTCAGATTTCTTAATTTCATTCATTCGATCTCATTTCAATGGCAACCACAACTTTTAACAATCATATTCTTATATTTCTTTAAATTAACATTCTCTTCGTTTAGATGATAGAGTACGGGTAACGCACCCAAACGTGTTGGTGCACAACATGGTTTGGGTACTTTTTTCGGCTCCAAAAGATGCACCAGTGTCTGGACTATAGCATGATTGGTAGCATTCATGTGGGCGTTGAGGGGGAAATTACATTCACCGCTGCAGTAGTAAGCACCATAACCTTCAGGGGCGATAATCCAGTCCTGAAAAATTAAAAGGTTTAATTATTATTTTTTTATATTTGTATATTAAAGTTTATTGGATAAAAATAAGAGATACAGAATATACTATCTGTATTTAAGAGATTTGCGTTGTGTGAATTATATTTAGTAAACAATTTAAAATTGCTGTGATTAATCACTTATCATAATTCGAGGAAGTTAAAAATAAAATTAAATATTGTTACGAATTGGTATTTGAATTCAAATATTATGGTTTGTTGCATCATGTTTCTCAACATTTCTATTTCTGGAGACTTCTAATTGTGGACAATGTTGTTTATCGACCGATTAACAGCAGTTAATATAATTATGGACATTATTAACATTGCAGTGGAACATTACAAGATTGAATAAAAACAGCTCTGACCAGGACAACTTCGATTTTTGACCTATATCTGGATTACTAAGTCATTAATATAGACAATATGAATATCTAATGATAGATATTTCAAAGACCTTTGTAACGACGTATATAAGATCATAGTAAGTTGGACCTACAATGGGTCAAAATCGGAAAAAATATTTTTAACCAGAATTTTTTTTTCACCAAAAGTTATTTTTCGCTAAATATTAAAAAAAAAAATTTTAGAAAAACAATTCGAAATTTTTTTTTCTAAAAATTTAAAAAAAATTCATTTTGTTTACCTAAAAATATTTAAAATTTTTATTTTGAAGTACAATTTGGTGAAGGGTATATAAGAATATAGCTCTCTTACACTTACTGGAGGACTAATTTAACTAGTAAACCCGAGTATCATTTATGTCCAGAAAAGGACGAATCAACAGCAGTCATTCTACTAAATGTATAAATTTGTGTGGATGAATTAGCGGGTTATTCGTTATCGGAATTTTGGATTTGGTTGATGTTAAGCCGTTCTCTCTAGCCTCTTAACTTACTTTTATAAGGAACATTATACAGAGCTTGGAATAACTAATTAATTGTTGAACACAAGATCCAAATTTCATTACATTCCTGATGAAATGCAATAAAATAAGCTCTTCTCTATTACTTTAGAGGATTGCAAAGATAAACATTTTAAATGTCCACAAACACCCGAATAAACGAATAATAGTTATAGGATTAGAAAGTTTTAGTTTTCAATTGCTCGAATAATTTTCGTATAAAAACCGAATAATCGAAAAATTATTTAAATAATAGTCCGAATAATTAAACAAATTTGCACAGATGCTGTTTTTGGATGTTTAAATTAAAAAAAAATAATCATAATTAAAATTTGTTTGCATAATATTAGAATAATAATAAATACAATGAATTAAAGATTAAATAAACTAATACATTTCCAGAAAAGTTATATTCATGATTTTATATTAAAAAATCAGAAAGCTTTAGTTTTTTTTAATTCCACGGATAATTATTCGTATGTATAAAAATCGAATAACCAAATAATTATTAAAAAAATACAAATTTCCCTTTAATTCTGTTTTTGATTTCTAAATAAAAAACAAATAATCAAAATTTTTTTGCAAATACCCACCCACATAATTATTCGAATTTAAAGTCAAAGAATGCAGATTACCAAAAAAATACACCAATTGTTATTAGTATTAGTAGATAATTATTCGAACAAACATTGAGACTAAAATACAATTTTCCTCAATAATTATTCGAATAAAAAACCGGCTAATCAAATAAATTAATAGAAATGTTAATTATTTTTTTATTTTTATTTTAAAGCATCGGAAATATTTAGATTTTTATAAAAATTACGAATAAATTTTCACATCAAAACCTAATTAATGCATAATTATTCAAATAAAAAATCGAATAGTCAGAAATTTTTTTGATTGAAATGTGGTTTTTATTTTTCTATCTTAAATTCTTATCACATTCATTACATTTTTTTTAAAAAATATCCAAATAATTATTCGAATAAAAACCGAATAATCGAATAATTTTAGTTGAAAAAAAAAATCAAAAATCAATTACTCTAATAAAACCTAATTACTCTAATAAAAAAACAAAAAAATTTCCGAAAATTAGTTTTTGTATTTAAAAACCGAATAATCGGATAATTATTCGAATAATCTAAAAATTTTCCAAACAAATTTGTAAAATGTTTCAATAAAAACACCCGAATAATTATTCGAATAAAAAACCGAATAAATTCACAGAAATATAAATTGTTTTGTTATAATAATTATTCGAATAACAGTCCGACTAATCAAACAAATTAGTTGAAATTACGTTTTTGGATACTCGCCTAATTACTCTAATCAAAAAACAAAAGAAAATTTCCGAAAATTAGTTTTTGTATTTAAAACCCGAATAATCGGATAATTATTCGAATAAAATATCGAATAATTTAAAAATTTTCCAAACAAATTTGTAAAATGTTTCAATAAAAACACCCGAATAATTATTCGGATAAAAAACCGAATAAATTCACAGAAATATAAACTGTTTTGTTATTTTAAGGAACAGAACATTTGAATTTTGTACAAAATTCGAACAATCGAATAATTATTCGAATAACAGTCCGACTAATCAAACAAATTAGTTGAAATTACGTTTTTGGATTACATTTTTTTTTGCAAAATACCTAATTACTCTAATCAAAAAATAAAAGAAAATTTCCGAAAATTAGTTTTTGTATTTAAAAAACGAATAATCGGAATATTATTCGAATAAAAAATCGAATAAGCTAAAAATTGCCCAAGCAAATTTGTAAAATGTTTCAACAACAACACCCGAATAATTATTGGGATAAAAACCCGAATAAATGAACAGAAATGTAAACTGTACAGTTATTTTAAGGAACGGAACATTTGGATTTTGTACAACATTACGCTTATAAAAAACCGAATAATTACAGAAATATAAATTGTTTTGTTATTTTAAGAAACAGAACATTTGGATTTTGTACAAAATTCGAACAATCGAATAATTATTCGAATAACAGTCCGACTAATCAAACAAAATAGTTGAAATTACGTTTTTGGATACTCGCCTAATTACTCTAATCAAAAAACAAAAGAAAATTTCCGAAAATTTGTTTTTGTATTTAAAAACCGAATAATCGGAATATTATTCGAATAAAAAATCGAATAATCTAAAAATTTTCCAAACAAATTTGTAAAATGTTTCAACAAAAACACCCGAACAATTATTCGGATAAAAAACCGAATAAATTAACAGAAATGTAAACTGTTTAGTTATTTTAAGGAACAAAACATTTGGATTTTGTACAAAATTACGCTTATAAAAAACCAAATAATTATTAACAAGAAGTAGGCACAAACTATAGGTCTAAATTTCGTAAATTTTCAGTTAAAAAATTAATTTAACATTACAATGTGATATTTTAAAGTAAACATTTTTAATATTAAGACATGTGATATGCATTAACCATATCACATGTCTTAATATTAAAAATAGGGCTAGAATCATAAAACGTCTGAAAATAATGCATTACTTGTCACAACGAAATATATCCAAATTGCAGATACAATGGACAGCCCAAAATAGTTGCTGATGGGATAATTTTTGATGACAATGAGTCGAAGATCTCAAAAGATATACATAAATGCAATAAATGACCTTAAGATTACGGATATTTATAGACAAATAACCAGCCCTATCTGAAAATCACTAATAAAAGCTTTATTCCTATCCATAATCATGAGCAAATAGTTTTCGACACTTTAAATTATTGCCTAGCCTCTATATAGAGCCATTACGAGGATACATTTATTGTCGCAACAGATTCGAACTTATCGCAACAGAATGTGTCGTTCTCATAACACGAGAGTGTTGCCGATCGGATAATTTCTGATGATATATGATATACCTAATTGTTCCAGCAAGTGTATCCTAATAAATGTTCCCCTTTCTCAAATTATCTGAATGGAATATCGGTAGAATTTTATATCGGAATATCGTCCAGAAGGTCATTCCACTTGACATGTGTCCAAAGAAAATTCTATAAAATTTCGGAGGTTATAAATTTCCATAGCTTCCTTGCTAGGCAAGATCCGTCTAAACCAAACACAGATTCATGTTGAACTGATTTTTTTTTTAATTTAAGTTTGGTTGACGGAGTTAAAAAACTCTCAACTTGCCACGTCGATTTTAGTTCGCAGTCGACCTATATCTTCATATAGGAAGCTGGAACGTTAAATCATGTATTAAAAAGTTAGGTTATGAAAACCAAAAGTCGATTGCATGTGGGCAATGCAAACTTCGAGAAACTGTAACGCCAAACATTATCCAATGCGAGATTGAGCCGCAAAACTATCGAAGGCAGCGAAAAAGGGACGGCCTGATTGCCCTTAAGCGATAATGACAATGACGCGCGAGCTCTTTCTCCACCCAGAGCTGAATTACAACTAAAACTTAATTTGCTTGTCATTAAATCTTTGGCTTGCCGGTTTAATTGGCAACAAATTTGAAGCAGCAGCCACTCGTTAAACAGCAGTGTATTTACAATACTTCCGATGTCTCCTAGTTAAATCAACCAGATTCCCTGATGAAGGAGTATATTCGCCTAAGAATCATCCCTGATAGCTCATCCAAGTATGATAGGAATACGGATTGATAAAGAATTTGCGATTTATAAATGTTTCAGTTTATTTGAGAACATAAAAAACAGAAGTTATGTATAGGAGTTGCTGCTTCCTATACAAAAACAACGGGTCCATTGGTACTTCTTGAATGATGATCCTTCTGGTCGAAAGCCGAAATAATCAGTAACCCTAACCTAGTAATATTTGATTCCTATTTAAAATACTTACACGCCAACCCAAATCCTTAAAATCAATATACAAAGTTTGCATTTGACAGCTGCGCACACTCTCACTGGGACCATCGATTAAGGGATTGACAATATCGGTCTTCTTGCGGCGTCTAGGATGTGTATTACGCTTTTGACGGCTATGACGTTTAACAGTTTTAATAAGCTACACCAAAAAGAAGAAAAAAAAATAAAACATTAGTTAAAATCCTCAATTTTGAAACGAACACAAAACTAACCTCTGGTCCCCGGAAAAAGCCAATCATAAATGGTTGATATTCATCATCTCCCTTAGGATGTACCAGACCAATATCATCCAGTTTTACTTCTCTATCGGGTTTTGTAACAGCATGAGCTCCTATATAGATGCCTCTATTATCTTTAGGATCCAATAGCCAGGCACTTAAGCCTTCTGTCACATTCATTTCCAGCCAGCCCTGATAGTCGGCGGTGGTATTCATCGTTGATAAAACTTCCAGTTCACGTTCATGACCACTGGTTTTAGCAATGGAATAAACAGTAATGGTGAATTCCTTGCCACTTGTGGCCCATTTGCCCTGTGAGGGATTCTGATATATGCGCAATTCGGCCATCATAAGGTAATTATCGTCGGGCACATCGCTAACATCAAACCACAAACGGCGTCCATGTTCATGTCGTACCTCATCAACATGGTGGTCTGCAGAATTGATAAATAAAACATAAAAAGGAATGAGAAAAAATTAACAAAAGTGCTTAGTAATCTAAAATGCGATTTAAAACAAGATATAAAGAAAACAAGTAAGAGAGCTATATTCGGCTGTGCCGAATTTTATATACCCTTCACCAAATTATACTTCAAAATAAAAATTTTAAATATTTTTAGGAAACAAAATTTATTTTTTTTTCCAAAGTTGTTTTTTATTTTTTTGGAAAACAAAATTTTTCGAATTGTTTTTTTTAATTTTTTTTTTTTTAAATTTAAAATTTTTTTTTTGTTTTTTTAATATTTAGCGAAGGGTATGACAAGTAAGAAAGTAGAGTCGGTCAAGCCCGACCATATAATACCCTACACTGAGTAAATGAGCAAAAACATTTTTCTTTTAAAATGTCAACCATTTATTTTCGAGGGTTATTTGCGGAAGCGGGCCTTAATGGGAGCTATTAATCATTATGGACCGATCGCCATGAAATTAGGTCGCGTAATTTATTTGTGTGCTCGTCAAACAGTTTTTGCGCACAAGTTTACATGGACAAGCACCCAGCCGTCCGGCCAGACAGACAGACGGACATCGTTAAATCGACTCAGAAAGTTATTCCTAGTCGATCGGTACAAACGCAAAGTACCATCTCCATTATAGTGATGTAGGGTATAACTACACACAACAGATACATGAACGAGTAGGCGGTTCGATCGTCTTTACAGACAATCAGTCTGTATTCATGCCACATTTAAACTGGTTCAAGCTGTGTTCGAAATGAGTTCTTCTTTTGAAATTGTGTGTGTTCTTTCCTTCTTGGAATGTTCGTTGTGAAGCTACAGGTAGAAGGAATCATAAATTTCGTGACTCAAACAAAAAAGGCGCCTAAACCATTCAGTTTTATTTTTGGTTAGTTTCCTTTATCTTCTTTTTGGTTGGTTTTACGACTATAATTTTTTTTACTGGCCATAATTGAGTCATTATCAGTGATATTAAATATTTTGTGAGTTATTAGGGCTACATAAATGTACATTAAATATCCGTACAAGGATATTTAACGAAAGAGAAAACAGTTGAAGTGTATTTTTGAGTTCAACTTCTGCTAATAGAGATATGAGTATGAGTAAATTCAAATTCAAACATCAAACACCCAATTCCATATTAAATAAATCAAATGAACAGACCCTATTGTCACTTTATTGTTCCCTTGGGACATGTTTGGACATCTTGGTGATACACCACAACTTTATATTATACCCCAAGGGAAAATATGGAGTGACATAGAGGCTTTAAAGGAGCATGGACCTGATTCCTGGTAAGACTAGATTCTTATCTAGTACTGCGGGAGTCAGTAGCGTCAGGACTTGTGCTGGCTGACTATTGGTGAGGTCACTTTTGTGAACACGTATTGGCTGTGTTTAAAAACTCAAAGTGGGTAGAAGATCGTTGTTTAAAGGACTGATATTTGGGCTAGTGACAAATTTCGGGCCACCAATAGGTGTTGTTGCCGAAACAACAAGGTCATTAAAAGTAGCAGATAACAATTGGCGTAGTGCTCAGGAAACGTATTAGAGTGGTGCCATACTGATTTATTGATCGTTGTGCTTAGTTCTCGGTTGATGTCTTGACGCATTGATTTTATCGAGCGTTAAGGCCATCGTGAGGAACTAATGTTAATTTTAGAAACGTTGTCACTTTTCTGATAAGTAAATCGAACCCTTATCGCACAATAAATTAATCCCTTAATTAAGGACTTAATATACAATTTAACTTCTGGGAAGAAAAGTTTTAAATATTATTGAAAATTCAACTTTAGTTTTAGATCCATTTAGCTTTTTAATTTCACTTACTTTTATTTAAAAATGTCATTATAATATCACTCTGATCGATGGCTTTCTTATCGAGATCGGTTATAAAGTTTTCCTGTTCCTGTAGATCACGTTTTGAACGCACTAATGGCGCTGGTTCATCATTGTTTTCCTCTTCTTTGAGACGGTGGTAAACGTCTAAAAGAAATTGTGGTGCTGATTTTCTAAAAAAAAATAATATTTAAAACATTTGTTAAATAGTATAACTCAAGTGCTTTGAATTATTAGCAAATTAATATTAAATTATTTCTATATAGTACAAAATTTTGTTTATATAATAAACTAGTTGCTTAATACTCTTTAAATTATATTTCAATGTATCATATTAATAATACCGAAATTGTTTTAACAAAATATTAAGCAAAATTTTATTTAATTTTAATATTAAAGGTATTTTCAGACTACAACACTGAGTATTATTAAAGGTATTTATAGACGGCAATACTGAGTATTAACACTTTTCAAATTTAAAATATTATTGAAATCATTCGGTATTTCATGAAATCGTTTCGAAAAAAAACATTTATTGTTTACACGATAGTATTACAAATATTTTATTTCTTTGTTGATTGATATTTTTCTGCAAACTTTATTTTTATTTTATATTTTCTTGACACTTTTGTTTGCCGTATTTTATTTATAAATACATACCCGATACATATGAAAATAACAAGTTTTTGAATTTTTTTAAATAAATTTTGAATACCGACCGTAAATCAAAAAAATCATTCGTATTTTTTTGAAAATCAAATACAAATTTTGTTTAGACGATGAAATTGTATTATGATACTTGAGTTTTTGACAAATATTAATACTCAGTATTGCTGTCTGTAAATGCCTTAATACTTGTTAAAAACTCAAGTATCATAATACAATTGCATCGTCTAAACAAATAATACAAATTCGGTATTCAAAATTTGTAAATAAGAATTCAAAAACACGTACAAATAATAAAATTGTTTTATCAAAATGGGTGCTCTGTTCAGGCAACGTTACGCGCTTCGCCCATTTTATCGAAGTGGCCCAATTCTGGATGAATGGATACGTCAATAAACGAAATTGTCGAATTTGTGACAATACCTATCCACATGAGATCCAAGAACGTCCAGTACATCACGAAAAAGTCACTGTTTGGTGTGGATTTTGGGCTGACGGCATCACCGGTCCATATTTCTTTGAGAAAGACGTTGGCCAGGCCGGACGGTCAACGGCGAGCTCTATAGGTCGATGATTACCAACATATTTTAGCATATAGGATGGCGCTACCTATCACATTGGACATTCTGCAAGAGCGATTTGGGGGCATGGTCATCTCACGTTGAGATGATGTAAACTCTGGTTACTCGTAACTGATCTGGTTGATACATCAAACATTTTTCGTAAATTTTTTTAAACACCCTAAATTTTAAGCTATTTTTTGATAAAATAATATTTCTACTGCAATTTAATATTGTTTTTATGTTTTCGAAATAAAAACTGAAGAGATTATTTTCAAACGCACCTTTTTTATTGATATCAATTTGATACATTGCGACTAGTTTCGATTGAAAATGATTGCGACTAACGTAGGGTTAAAATATAGGAAGCGCTTAATGAAAGACCCTCTATTTATAAATACAAATAAGGTAAACAAAAATTTTAAGAAAAATTAAAATAAAAACAAGTAGGAGAGCTATAATCGGTTGTGCCGAATCTTATATACCCTTCACCAAATTATACTTCAAAATAAAAATATTTTTAGGTAAACAAAATTTGTTTTTCCAAAGTTGTTTTTTCATTTTTTAGAAAAAAAATTTTAAATTTTTTTTTTATTTTTTTTTTTAAATTATAAATTTTTTGGGTTTTTTAATATTTTTTTTGTGAAAAAAAAATTCGGGTTAAAAAATATTTCTTCCGATTTTGACCCATTGTAGGTCCAACTTACTATGGTCTTATATAAGTCGTTGCAAAGGTCTTTGAAATATTTATCATTAGATATCTATATTGTCTATATTAATGACTTAGTAATCCAGATATAAGTCAAAAACAAGGTTGTCCTGATTTTTTCCTTATATCTTAGCCATTTGTGGGCCGATTTCCACGATTTTAAATAGCAACCGAGCTAGAAGAATTTCGAAAATATTTATGTATGAATCGTGTATGTAAGTTATTTCGGGACTTCAGAAAGTTGATTTCAACAGACAGACGCAGAGACAGATAGACAGACATGGCTTAATCGACTCAGCTATCTATAAGGATCCAGAATATATATACTTTATAGGGTCGGAAAATTATATTGTGGAAATTACAAACGGAATGACAAACTTATATATACCCTTCTCACGAAGTTGAAGGGTATTTTTGCAAACTTTATAAGTTTGCAAAAAAATATGTGTCAACCGAAAATGTTGGTCAAAAATTGATCAAAAAAAATAGATAAAAAACATTGTGGTGAAATCATGTATGTAAGTTATTCGGGGTCTTCAGAAAGTTGATTTCAACATACAGACGGATAGACGGGCATGACTATAACGATCCAGATAATATGTGCTTTAGTTATCGACCCCTTTTCTGGTATTTCCCTTGTTAAATGCAAGATGGCTGTTCAGTAGAAACTATATGAGGCTGCACAAAACAGGTGGACTAATGAACCTTCCTGTGCTACAGCGAGGTCAACTTGGCCCGTATATGATGCCAGCAGGACGAATCTACTTATAGAATACCGTCGCGAGCAAATATGGCTAATTGTCTCCTTTATTACAGGACACTGTTTAATTGGGGCACATGCTAGAAGAATGAGCCTAGGGTACAATGATTACTGTAGAAGCTGTCATAATGAAAAAGATCACCTTTTCTGCCAATGCCCGGCTCTGACAAACCTGAGGGAACGCATCCTCGGATTTTTATTCCTATCATGCTTGGATGAGCTATCAAGGATGAATCTTAAACGAATCTACTCCTTCATCCGAGAATCCGACTGATTTAACTTGGAGGTAACGGAAGTATTGTAAATACTCTGCAGTCTACCCCTTGGGTATCACAATGGGATCAGATTTGAATGGACCATGGAACCGAACCTAACCTACTTATATATACCCTTACCACTCATGATGAAGGCTATAATAAAATATTTGAAATACTATCGAAACGATTTCGTGACATACCGAATAATTTTAATAATATTTTAATTTTGAAATGTATAAATACTCAGCAATGTATTGTCGTCTGTAAATACCTTAAGCAATACATATTTATTGTTTGACATTAACATTTTTGCATTCAACTTAATTTGTCTACATTTTGTCTACAAATCAAATTTTTAACATCAATTTTTATATCATTTTTGTATCAGATAACATGTTGAATGGTGTTAAACAGTTAATAAGTAAAATGATCCTCTTTAAATTGTAAAATACTTGGCATTTAGTTGAGTACATACACAAAACAGATGGTAATCACAACAATTATTTGTCAATAGTAATTTCGTTTATCGAATTTTGTCACTGTACTTAAGCGAAAAACATAACGTTAAACATTGTTTAAATAATGGAATCGATAGTCAAATGTTAACAATATGCAAACATAAGGTAATTTTTCATTAGTGGAATGACCAAATACCATTGTTTTATACAAGATCAGTATAACATCCTTAATGAAATTCATTAAACAGAATGAAGCATTATACGAATGTAAATATTTCCAGGTCTTCTCCTCCTATCCAACATAAAATAATACATTCAAATGGAATTTGTAGAGTCGTTTCCTTTCGACATAAGCCATATATATTAGAATCAATATGATTACTCCTCCATAGGCCTCTCAAACGAATTTCCAATATTGTAAGTGGTAGAGAAGAATTCTAAAACAAAGATTATTATCGAAAAATGTGAGTATCGGAAACAAGTTCCTTAATCTCATCAAAACACATTAAATTTGAATATCAATAAAATAGCGAATTATCTAATTAATGTAGCCATGATCAATAAAATTAAATTACCTAGTCATTTATAAGCCTATTCGAACTTTCCTAGATGTAGTTGAGTACTCTAAAGTAGTATTTAAAGCCCCGATACTACATATTGCTGTCATTTAGAAACATGTTCACTCTCTCCTGGAAATGGTCGAGAATTCATAATAGACTTTGAAGCACCAACCCGTACATAAAAGCCGTATTCCAGCTTTAACTGAAAGACGGTATTCTGAATTTCTCAAGAAGACCCCAGGTCGTCATCCATGCTTAGTTATCCCTAATCGTTTTCCACCTGTAATAAATTAAAACATTGAACAACCTTCCAAAGTCCGTTAGTGTAAGATCTTTGCAAAGTGATATGTTATTGCTCTCCAGCATACCGAAAAACATTTAAAATTTCGTAGCTGACCGTGAAACACTGTGAAGTTCGAATTATGTAGAGAAATTAATGTAGTAAAAAGAACCGAAATGTCGGAAGGTTCTTCATTAAGCGCTTTCTTTAAATTCAAATAAAACAAAGGCCTACCAGTGTGTTTGGAATTTCGCCGTGCAAATGTCCTCAGCGGCTTGAAACATAACTTTTCCAATGGGAAAAGTTATGTTTCCAATGAGCGCAGCTGTGGTTTGTGGCTTAGTCCCATAGACCTGCACTATCTCAAAGGCCAGTTCATATCTCCTTCACGTGGGATGACCATGCCCTCATATTGATCGAGCAGAATGTCTAATGTTGCACGTAGCTCCATCTTGTTGAATCCACATTTCGTTGGTATCCGAAAATCCACACCAAACTGTGACTTTTTCGGGATACATTGGACACTTTTGAATCGCATGTGGATTGGTATCGCCCCAAATTGGACAATTTGATTGTTGACGTACACATTCATCCAGAAATGGGCCTCACCAAAAAATGGTCGAAACTTGCTGAGCGTTGTCCTAACAGAAGACCCATTATGATAAAATAATTTTATCATTTGCACGTGTTGTTAAACTCTATATCCGTCCATGGTGATTTGGCAAAACAAACGGAATAAATGACAGCCAATTCGACAGATGTTCGGAAGTCCCTATTTGAAGACCTTTTCCGATTTACATTTTTATAACCTTAACCGAAATGTGAAAATCAAATTCCATTGAGAGGAATCTCCTCAATTGATGCTAATTAAATATTGTTCCAAAGGTACTGTAGAAAAGTTTTGAACGTTTTCATATGGACGAAGTTAGTGATTTACCATCCTCCGATTAAACAAAAATTGAAAAAACCGTTGAGTATAAACCATCATGTTGACAAAAATTTAACGTATTCAAGCTGTCTGTGAAATACTGCTAATTTTGGAAAACGCAACTGGGAGCCCAGTTTTTCGATTCCCTTTTTATACCCTTCACCTTCGTGAGAAGGGTATATATAAGTTTGTTATTCCGTTTGTAATTTCCACAATATAATTGTCCGCCCCTATAAAGTATATATATTCCGGATCCTTATAGATAGCGGAGTCGATTAAGCAATGTCCATCTGTCTGTCTGTTGAAATCAATTTTCGGGATCCAAATCTTCAATAATTCTATCAGACATGCTTTCGAGAAGTTTCCTATTTAAAATCAGCAAAATCGGTCCACAAATGGCTGAGATATGAGGAAAAAACCAGGACAACTTCGATTTTTGACCTCTATCTGGATTACTAAGTCATTAATATAGACAATGTGGATATCTTATGATAGATATTTCAAAGACCTTTGCAACGACGTATACACTGGTGCATATTCCTCTAAACGCACTTAATTTGTTTCTGTATTTTTGTTATATCTTTGTTGTTCTCATCCAAATGCAAAATTTAACTTTTTTCCGACAAAAATGAATAGTGCGATTTATAACGAACTTTTGGAAGATGCTCTTCTCTCATTTATAGTTGAAGATTGCATATTCCAACAAGATAATGCTGCAATCCATGTTTCTAAGCAATCGAAATCTTGGTTTAATGAACATAGCCTTCCTCTGTTGGATTGGCTGGCTTCTAGTCCGGACTTAAACCCAATGGAGAACTTGTGGGGATACATTGCCCGTAAAGTTTATGCAAATAATGCCCAGAATGAAAGCATAATGACTGTGACAGAGCTGAAACTAAGAATTAAACAAGTCTGGGAGGAAATTGATTCCAATCTGCTTAAAAAATTAGTGGAATCAATACCAGGCCGTATTTTTGAAACAATCCATAACAAAGGATCATCCACACATAATTAATAATGCTACAGTGGCCCATAAATTAAAGTGCGTTTATAGGAAAATACCCTTAAAAATGGCTGTTAACCCAGATATGCACAGTCGAATATAGCTCTCTTACTTGTTTATTAAATCTTGATCTTTTAAAGATTTGTTTAAATATAAAGAATATATATAAGAGTTCTTCAAGGGTTAAGGGATGAAAAGAAAAAATGTTTTCAAAGATTCGTTTCAAATTGGAAAATTTTATCCAAGATTAGATAATGATGTCAAAGTACTACATATATGATCGGCAAATATTTGGGAACATAACCTTATCATAACCATGATAACCATGTAGTCGACATGTTATCATCGATATCCTAACTTGAAAATACAACTTGTAAATTGATTGATTGAACTAGTCACGGAATTCAGAATTAAAGTCAATTTCCACATGTAGAGGATGCCCGAAATAAGTTAATCGTAATAGAAAAAATAGAAAAATCCACTCCTTCAAACTTACCTCAACGACAAATGACTATGTTTCCTTCTCGGACGTTCGGGTAAACCCAAAAACTCCAGTATTTCATACGAAGCCGCCCATTTTTCCTCCTCATCCAAGGCACGATGCATTATAGTTTGATCGTGGCCATTATCCACATAAATACCCGATTGACTGGCGTTGACCATAATACTGGACGGATTATAAGGGGTCAAACAGCCCATTAAAACTGTTAAAACGATTAGCAATAACAAATGGCAACTTTTTGTTAGAGAAACACACAATTGTGTAGACATATTCCAAATGCAATTGAAAGACATGATGGCTGGTTGGTGGGTGAGCTGAATATTACTTTTATAGGGCACTGTTTTGTGTTATGGGGAAGTGTTGTTTAAGGTTGTTTAATTTTTAATTACATGAATTACAAATAAAATAAACATGTGGAATAGCAATGTAAATGAGTAGAGTATTTACTGGATTTTGGTTTGTTTGTTTTTTTTTTGTATTTTATTGTTGTAATAGTTTATAGGATTTTATCACTTGTGCAGCGTTTGAGTATCAATATAAAAATTTGTAGTAAAGATTGTTGCCACTTTGATATTTATAACGATCAAGAGAGATTTTTTGCAGTGTTTTTTTTTTGTGGTTCGAGGAAAAATTAAGCGCCGCTGATCGCTCTTTTTTGTGTGATTATTTTGTTATAGATGTTGTTGATGAGTTTGACGATTGATGATTGTTTACATTTAAATAATTTCAACTATTTACTGCTGGGAGGTGAATTGTTTAGAACTCAAGTAGCAAAGAAAACTGATCATTATTTATTGTTTTCAATAAATTCTGCTCACGTTGTACTGATGAAAGATGCTCCTAATCACATAAAATACATATCGAATGCGCCGATTAAAATCAAATATACAGGCCAGGCCGGCTGCTAAGTAGTGGTAGGTAGCAACTTGCCACACTTACTACAATGAGTGGTTTTCTCTTGAAATGCTCTCACTCTATCTCTCTCCTATAGCCGTAAACCTTACACCGGTCACTACTAGTACTTAACCAGATGAACTCACTCACTCCCTCTCTGGTGAGATCTTAGTAGATCGTCGTAATAATACCACTTGATATCAAGTGTGTGCGCGTTATTAATGTGCAATTAACTAGAAATTATTTATATTCTTTATATTTTTATTGTGTATATATTCCACACAATTTTGTTTATTTGTTGTTGCTGTCGCTGTTGTTGATCTGATGGATCTGGTGTGCTGGTATGTGGCGGGTGTATTCCGGGGTTAAGTAAGTAAGCAAGTACAATACAATATGATAAAAAACAATAAAGTTTTTTTTATAAACAAATTCCTGTAGTATTTAAATCTGTCCAATCTAAATGAAAATGAAACGTGCGAATATGTGTGTTAATTGCTTTTAATTGTTTTAAATATTTGCTACTCTTGAAAAATATTATTTTCAGTCGTTAATTTTATTCACTCATTTCACATCAAATCTTTCAGTTCAGTTGTTTTTAATACTTTTTAAACCAGGCCTGCAAAAATCAAATTTTGACAACTTTTTTAAGAAAGAAACAAACAAAAAAAAACAACTCCAACAAACAGGTTTTTTCTGTGAGTGTAAACATGAACAAGTATTTCAAAAATATGAAAACACACCAACAAATAAATAACTTATTAAAACTTCCTTGGTTTTTTATACTTTTATTTCATTAAATACTTTTATATTTTTTTTAAATTCACCACTTTCTTTAAAGATTTTCTTTATTTTTTATTATTTTGCGTTTTATTTTAATAAAACTAATTTGCTAGATTTGTTTATTATAAAGAAATAAATAAAAATTCTTTTATTCTTTTTATTTATCCGTTAAATAAATTGCAACCCGTGCATCACTCGCGAAGCTCTTCAAATGACTGAGATTATTTTAATTTTTTTACTCTATTACTACTAATACAACAGCACAAACTACTAAATACTACTACTACCACTACTAAAATAGTACTCTACTATTGTTACTTTCTGCCTGCTGCTACTGACAGTTTTTTTTCAATATTCGTACTCAATAAATATACTCGTACATTCCATCGATACCGATCGATCTGTTTGTTGTTTATCCATGTAGTGTGTCGATGAGTTCTTTCGAATTTGTATCTCAAACGCATTTGAAACTAAACAATAAATAAAACTGTGTTTGGTATGCAAGTGATGGGTAATACATACTTTATTTGGTACCCTTTTCAAAACTCAAACAAAAAAGTATCTCAAACAAGTAATATCTAAAGAATACCAAAAAATTTACCAAGATATTAAATAATTCTTTACTCTATTTATATTTATCCAAACATAGGGCCCTTGAGGGAAACTATATAAGAGACTCTTGATTTTGAAACAATCTTTAAATGGGATCTATCTTAATGCCAATTGTTGTCTGCATGACGGTTCCCGCTGACCATGATAATATAGTCTGATGTCTGTTGGAACATGTACTGTTTTAAGTGTCGCTAGACTGAGGGAAAAACTATGTTGCAAAATCGACAACGGTTGGAATCGACAGCAAAATATTGTCAAATTATCCGTCGTCTCATTTCACCGTGAATTTTATGAACAAAAAGTGAAGAAAATAAGTAAGAGAGCTGTATTCGGCTGTGCCGAATCTTATATACCCTTCACCAAATTATACTTCAAAATAAAAATTTTAAATATTTTTAGGTAAACAATTTTTTTTTTCCAAAGTTGTATTTTTAATTTTTTGAAATTTTTTTTGTTTTTTCAATTTTTTTTTTTTAATATTTAGCGAAAAAAAACTTTTGGTGAAAATGTTCGGGTTAAAAAATATTCCGATTTTGACCCATTGTATGTCCAATTTACTATGGTCTTATATACGTCATTGCAAAGGTCTTTGAAATATATATCATTAGATATCCATATTGTCTATATTAATGACTTAGTAATCCAGATATAGGTAAAAAAATAGGTCAAAAATCGATGTTGTCCTGGTTTTTTCCTTATATCTCAGCGATTTTCTCGATTTTGAATAGCAACCGAGCCGGAAGAATTCCGGAGATATTTATATATGAATTGTGTATGTAAGTTATTTGGGGACTTCGGAAAGTTGATTTCAACAGACAGACACACAGACAGACAGACGAACATGGCTTAATCGACTCCGCTATCTATAAGGATCCAGAATCCTGTTTTTTTTCTTATATCTCAGCCATTTGTTGACCGATTTTCTAGACTTTAAGTAGCAACCGAGCCGGAACAATTCCGGAGATATTGATGTATGAATCGTGTATGTAAGTTATTTGGGGACTTCGGAAAGTTGATTTCAACAGACCGACGGACATAGTTTAATCGATTCCGCTATCTATAAGGATCCAGAATATATATACTTTATCGGAAAATTATGTTGTGGAAATTACAAACGGAATGACAAACTTATATATCGTCCCCTCAATAAAACAATAGTGTATAAGAATCTACATAACTGATTCTATATGTGGTCAAAATTTGGTGAAATTCTTCCACAAAGTGGGTTAAAAGATCAATTGAAATATTACTTTTGTTCTAGATGTATACTACACAAAAATTTTAAACTCAATTATTTCGAAATGATAAAAAAATTGTACTCTATTTTTTTATTAAGTCCCCTTTTACAATGCAGAAATTGAAAGGCAGACAGTCGAAGTTTGTCGTCGAGGGGTTCTAGAGGTAGAGTGTGTATTACACAGGTTTAGGTTAGTTCAAAAGAGAATAAGAAAAATGGCTGCCTTTCAATTTCAGCATTGTAAAAGAGGACTAAGGGGACGATATACCCATCCCACGAAGGTGAAGGGTATAATAAATGCAGTTTAACATATTAATGAGGAGGTAGTTGAATAAAGTGGCGACTGTGTCAAACCGACAACATTGTCAAATCGGCAATGGATCGTATCAAATCAGCAACGGCATGGTGTCGAGTCCTATACAGATGTGTTAATTGTTTTCGCTGGGTATATACTCCAAACACTTTGGAATATATACATTTTTAAGTGTCGCTATAAACCACCTGATTGCTGTACTATTTCCCGCGGCTTAAATTATGTTATATCGATCGCTGGTGAATATCCATTCGGAAATTCTAAGATACCCGACTAATTCAGCACTTCTGACAAATACATATCCATCAGCTACACATTCACCCTTGTCGTGGTTGGCGTAAACGTTTCATGCCTACGACAGTTTCGTTGTAGATTAAAGAAACTGTCGTAGGCATAAAACGTTTACGCCAACCACGATAAGTCTGCTTTTACACAGGTCAAGTTTTCATGCCGCAAGTCTGAGTTTATAGGAGAGAGAGGCAAGAAGAAAGAAGAGGGTACACACTTGCTTGTACTGGCAAGTCTCTTCATTTCCTTTTGTTTTCACATTTTCACTATGGCGTCTATTAGGTTTTGACATACAAAATTGAACACAGACTTGCTAGGTGTAAACAGACGAGCAAGTTTAATGGCGAATCGAAGAGATTTGCTTCAAGTAAACTTGCTGTGTGTAAAATCAGGTGAATATTAAGACAGTCCAGATCTAAAGAAACGCATGGCAAGACGTTTTGTTTCAGCAGAGCTGGATACTCGGACACGGAAGGCATTGGCCCTTCAATAACTGTTACATGGAAGCCCATGGGATCCGAGTTCGGCCTTCACAGACTAGCTGTCCCGTCAAACGTTGTTCTGCCATAGCTCACACAAAGTTTGATGGGAGTTTTCAATATATAGTACTATAATAGTACTCCAGATATGTAATAATAAATTTTTACTTTGTATGGGAGGTGCCATGCCCATTGCTCATATATAGGGACCCACTCAAACACACACAAAAAATTCATCGATATCGGCCCAGCCGTTAAGGAGGAGTTCAGTTATTAACACACGTACAGAAGAATTATATATATACATATAGAGTATCCATCAGGTACACATTTTTAAGACAACGAGTCCTGAAAGCAACGAGTTGTTAGACATTTTCATATACATATGTTTCTGAAGAGCAGAAGCTGTTGTTCCGATCAGACACAGGAGTCGGTGCACCGATTCGCCTTTATCTATATTCGAACAGCTCCTTCAAACATCCAATCATGGAATGTGTTGAACCAAATATATTTATTAAACATTTTATAATTATTTGTGTTAAACTGAAATTGGAAAAATGTGAATTTTCATTTGAGAAAAAAAATCATTACTCAAATAAAGGCTAAATTTGATAAATACTATGTGAACTCTTCACCATCAATTTCAATGGTAAAAAAGTAGTTTACTGAATTTAAATCTCGGTTCTGGATGCTCAGTTGAGGTCTCTACACCCGAAACAACTGAACAAAATCACGATAAAGTGTTGGCCAATCGGAGATTGAAAGTGCGAGAGACTGTGGAAGCCATAGGCATCTCTTATGGCTCAGTTGTTTAAATTTTGAATGATCTCGTGGGTATGAGAAAACTTTCTGCCTATTCTTTGTTTCTAAACCTGAAGAAATGTGTCGGCGGAAAGAGATTTGACTCATTTGATAAAATATCTCACAAAAAATACATATTTTGATGACTTCGACAAATCTTATTTCTTGGAAGGGATAACAAAATTGGAGAAATGTTGGACAAAGTGTATAGAGCTCAAAGGAGACTATATTGAAAAATAAAATAATTTTGTATCCGAAGACATGTGTTTCATTGAAAAAAGCACGGACTTTTTGACCCACTCTTAAATAGTTTTACCTATTTAGGTATAATATGCGTGGAAAGATTTTTTCCCGAACGCTGACATTAAATCGATAAGAAAGCGATATCGTATTCAATGAGTTTCAACTTCAAGATCATACGTTTGGGAAACATTTTCGATAGAAATTGTTGGCAGAGTTTATCCATAAAAAGAGTACTTTACATAAATTTACACCAGCCCATCACTGTTACTATACATGTGTGAATGTGTGTGTGTGTTTGCCAAGTGCTCGTAGTTCTCACAGATACACAACTTTCAATACAATAATAACGACTGACTGACTACACAACAATGGTCATTGTTTTGGAGCGATCATATTTTGTTTGTATTTATTTTCCACTTGTTCTTGTACGATTTTATTCGTTTTGTTTTGTTTTTGTTCCTCATTGCGATGTTACACACTCAAACGTTTTGTTCTTTTACTCTTTTTTTTTTCTTTTGTAGATCATCAGAGTTGGATAGCTAGCGACTGACTGAATAATGGTTTATGTATTGACCGATTTTAATAACAAATGACAAAACGACATTTACCTAAAATTGTGAAGCATTTTACTTAAATATGTTCGCAATTTTTGAGTTGAACAGCTTAAATTATAGCATGGCTTCCAGCTTGTCATACCGATATGGAAATCAGAAAGCAGTTATTTCTAAAATTTCTACTGCATCCAACAGACCTTTTCTTTTTCGTTAATTGTATTTGAAATCCTAAATATGAACCAAAATCTCTCTATCGGAAGATGCTATAACTTTTGCAAATTTCCGCAACTGTCAGTTTTGTAATTTGTAAAGTAAACAGATTCAGAATACAAAACAGCGGAAATTTTGGACATCGCTACAAATGTCCCTAAAAGATTTTTGGACCATGCTTTTAACCAGATTATTGTGAATTTGTTAATATTATTAGAGACCCATAGGATCTTTTATGCAGCCTTAAAGTTTCATCATAACAGATTTAGGCTGCCTATGAAGAAAATTATTCTATTTGATGAGAGATCAATTACATCCTCCGGACCCATAAAGTCCCTTCCGAACTACTTTCTCTGCGCATTGCCAGTATTGGGCAATCGCAGAGAATATGTTCAGAGGTTTCAGCTTGAAGTTCTGGTGGTAAAAAAATTGGTGATACCAAAAACCACAGTGTCCGGTGAATAATCCAGTAAGTATTCTAAATTAACCCTTTCCGAGAGTAAGCAATAATTGAGATCTACATTTGGACACAGTAATGAACCTTTTGGACTGTCTAAGTTCTGTTTAGTTACCCTAAAATCGGGACAATTCCGATTCACCCTAAGAACGAGTTCGTTCCATAGTGTATCCAAGTGTATCCAAACAATCAGCACGTCCTTCATTGCCAGTTAAAGCTATGTTCCCCATACACCGTAATCGGCGCCGATAACGAAAACTGAAAAACATTGGTGTTCGTAACCGTCTCGTTTCTGAATTGTTTTCGTTTCAGTTGGGTGCGTTGCGGCATAAAACGAAATTATTTTTTTAATTTTGGATGTCGCACATTAAATAGAATTTCATTCTTTTTGACAAAATCTATTATTTTTTCCTCTTCCAATTAATTAGAAAATTTATTTTTTTTATTCATTTTGATTTTCTTTAAATTTGAAATAAAAAAATAATTAAAATAATTTCGTTCCTACAGCACCGAAAACAACCTACTTGAAGTTGTTTTCGTTCCGGCCCCAAATGACAGGTTTTTCGTTACTGATCGGTGCCGTTTCGTTCCCAATTTTCGTTGCCGATTTCTGAAATGAACTTTTTTTCGGTGCAAATGTATGGAATTTCGTTTTCGGTGCCGATTACGGTGTATGCGGAAACGTAGATTTACCCAGAACAAGGCGAGTTCATTGTGCGCGACAAATTGAATTTGTTTAAAGAAAAAGTATGAGTTATAGATTGACCATTCATTGATGGAATTGGTGGCCTCTACGTATTGAAGATTTATAAGATCCCATTACAGTATCCTTAAAGGAATATTAAATGGTGCCAATAATGTCTTCCCCGTTTCGAATACTTTGGAGGTGCGGGAATATTTCCATAAGGAATTGTTTATGTTCGTTCCTCCAGGTTTGTCTTTCAAATGTATGTCTTATACATTTGGGGTATTCACACGGTATGCTATCAGGTCATATTGTCATAAAGTACTACAGTTTTAAACAATTGTTGCTGTGCCTTTTATGCTGTGTTTATTGTTTTGTCATAACTAAACAGTATAAATCTAAGTCTTCATCGAGCCCTTGCAACGACGTATATAACGCCAAAGTAAGTCGGACCTACAATGGGCCAAAATCGGGAAAATTATTTTTTAACCCGATTTTTTTTTGCTGCTCGTGCAATGTTATGAGCCATTATAATGAAGAAACCACATGATCGTGCGAAATATAACAGGATATAATCCAAATTGTCGATTCGCCTGACTCCAATCTGCAGTCATCGTAGAAATAATGATAATATTTTATGTGCAGTTTAGCCTTCGCCCAATGAGTCTGGAATTCCCTTGGCTCTATGTATAGAAGACTTACAGAATATCGTCACTATATCACTAGCGATATTTGTAGGATTAGTTACGACTACATCAATGTACTCTACGTTCCAAGTGTTCGAGAGTATTCCGTCAAGGATTTATTTATGATGCTCCAGCCAGTTTGTTTTTCTTCTTTTGAGAAAGGTTATGTTTTATTTGGATTTCCGTGAAATATCAAATTCTCTATAGCAATGATCAGGAATTATATAAAACCCTATATCGTCTTATTTACATTTTGCAAATTGTCGATTCACTTGTATCAATCTTTGTCACTAGAAATGGAGATAATGATGACATTGTTACTAAGACTTTCGCTTTTATATATTTCATAATGGTTGATTGATCTACGCAAGCTTCTAGCCTCGTTCTACTATGCGGAAAAGCAATGTAACAGATGTTGCTATTAATGAATCGCAACATCTGGATCCGAAATTAAGGTACAACTGCGCACTCTGTTCGTGTGACAATGAACATTTTGAAAGTAGCGACAACGCTGAGCCCTGATGTCTCATTTCGGCGATTTGCAATGACTGGCCAATGACTCTGGAACAATTGATCGAGCAAAGCTATTGTCAGAACTATTGAAAATGTGTTGCAATGAGCCCAACTGATCATGACAACATGAGGTGAGTGTTTTGAGCCCACCTATTAATAATAATGTCTCAAAATATATTCAAAATTTACCCATCACTTTATTATTTTATTGTTTCAAATCGTTTCTGCTTAATTATACATATATGTATACATAGAGCGGAAACCAGAAAAAACTCTAACAAAAAAATTACTCAAAATAATCACACATACGAGTGTTGTTTTTGTTTTCACATAGTTTTTTCCATAGAGAAAACTCATAGAGCGGAAACTCTCCTGTCAAAGACCTAACTCAGTTGTCAAAAACCTACGTGGTGAGAATGTATTAGTAAAAAAACTATGTGAAAACAAAAACAACACTCGTAACTTTTTTGATTAATTTTTTTGTTTGGGTTTTTTTCTAGTTTCCGCTCTATGTTCTCTATGGTTTTTTCTACTAATACATTCACTCCACTTAGGTTTCTGACAACTGAGTTAGGTCTTTGACAGGAGAGTTTCCGCTCTATGTCTATTCTCTATGCATAGATACTTTAATTAATTAATTTAATTTAGTAAGAAAGAAAAATGGGTATGCAATAACCCATATTTCAAGTTTATGATTTCTTTACTAACTTTAAGTCCATTCATTCCGAGATTTATACTGATTACCGGATAATTTCACAGGCCCATAAATAAATATTCCATTAACTCTCTCTTTCTTTCCCCATTTCAAAGCCAAATGTGTATGATCGGCAAACAAACAATTAGTTGTTAGTAATCATAATTTATGGTTGGTTTGTTTATTTTTTATATCCACATACCTGTTCTGAAAAACAAACACATTAGTCGCCATGTTTGTCATTGTTGTTGTTGGATTCAACAACAAATAAAAGGCATTTTAAAGGCGTTAAAGGATATTTTCTCCTGTCAATAGTAAAAGAGAGAGAAACAAAACAGTACTTCTATTGTTTATTTTATAAAAACACTAACAATAATCGCTCGACAATTGCATTTCGTCTGGTGAAATCGTATTTTACGAGTAATAATGTCAAAAAGGCGCCACAAAGTGTTTTCCAATTGAAATCGTTATGGTTAAAAAGAATACAAACATTATTGAATTCTCTATTAAAAGAATAAACCACATGATATTTTTAGATGCTTATTTTTGTATGAGAATAAATATATAATGAAAAGAGTTTAAAATGGGCAATTTGAGGTAGTATTTTATTAGTATTGTAAATTAGGGAGAGCCACAGATTGGTATAAAGAAGATGAACTACATTTTAGCAAGATTTTAAAATATGCTTAAAAATCGTTTAACTAAAATTTAATAGCTACTTTTGCAAAAATCGCATTTCAATTGCATTAAGATCGATATAAAGTAGGGTTCTATAGCTGAAACAAAAAGTGGACCTTTCAACTTTTTCCGTTTTTTTAAAAAGTCGACTTTTCGAACTTTCGACTTTTTGTATTTTATGAAAAGTCGACTTTTCGAACTTTCGAACTTTCGACTTTTTAGTTAATCGACTTTTTTCGACTTTCCGACTATTTTCGACTTTTTTCAACTTTTTACCATTTCTTGTAAAAAATTAATGGTTTCTACATTTATTGATGCGCCTTTTGTAATGTTTAGCAATAAAAATGAAATTTATCATGACGATAATAGTTAGAAGAATGTTGTATGAATTTTGTGTAGAAAAAAGCTTTATTTTATAAACATTTATTTATTATTTACATATATTAGCATACACTACAAAAAATGCAAGTGCAATATTTTTTTTAACAATCTAAAAAGTCGACTTTTATCGACTGTTTTTGACTTTTATCGATTATTCGACTTTTGAGATAACATAATCGATTGTTCGAACTTTTTCCGACCAAAAAGCCGATTTCGACTTTTCGACTTTTTTCAGGAAAAAGTCGATTGTTCGAACAATCGACTTATAGAACCCTAATATAAAGGCCCTGAATAATCCGATCTGGCCAGATAATCATTTTAACGAGCACTTATGTTGGACATTGCAGCGGCAATAACAACTTTAGTTTTAGTTAAGATTTTAATACTAAATTGTAAATTTCTTAAAAGAAAGAAAGATTCAATAAATATTAAAAAATATATAACCTTTCAAAAGCGAGATCTGAGCTGCTAGTATCTATCTATACTCAAAGAAGAAATCTTATAACCCAGTTAGAAAGTCTCATTTTATGGCCGTCTCGAAAAAGCACTTCTTAAATTGTTTAGTTTAGAAAATAATGTAATCATTTGTAATGACATTGGTGGTCTTTCAATGAATATGGGACTCTAAAGCTACAAAGCTGATGAATTAAGATTGTTTATGGACAGTTCAAAACGTAAGCATATTGCTCATACTACGAAATTAAATGAGGAGTATCAAAACGTAGATCTTGTTTTAAAAAACTTAAGTACTAGGATCACCAATGATATATATATGCGTCAATTTAATAATGGTTAATTTGTTGTTAGTGTACCCACTAAATGTCCATGTTTCACCTGTTTATGGGACAGCAGAGCAAAACATGAACATTGGATCAAGTTGGACTGGCCACTGAGAGAAAACATGACGAGGTCGAGAGATAAGATCACTTTACCTATAAAATTGGAACTTATGAAGCAGTATGTGAAGGCATTAGATAAAGCTGGTCCATGTTTTGCATTTCTTACAAGAAAGTTTCCAGGTTTCAGTACAAAAAAACTAAAAGCTGGTAAATAAGACTCTTAGAGCTAGTTTCTTACTTGTCAGTTAAACTCAGCTTAACACGCTGTTATATTAATCCTGAAACATATTTTGCCGGAATTTAACCAATGATTATGTTTCTCACTAGTGGATTAATTTTGTTAGCATTGCCATACTTTTCAGTCATCACATGTTTATTCTTCAAATTTTTTCATATAAATATGGCAATACTATACATTTTATAAGAAAAAGCAACCGCGTTACATAACTTTTTTTGTAAATTTTAACTTTCTAAAAGAAAAAGCGACATAAAAGTATATAAAATGTATATTAAAAATTATATTGATGTTAATAAAGCAAATAAAAACAAAGAGCTGCTGTGCTGAATTGTTTATTTTATTTTCCATCTGTTTGTGCTTTGGCATTTTATACTTAGGTTTAACTCACCAATGATGCTCAGTTAAACCTAGATTATATAGCATATAAACAATAAGTGAGAAACACAATTTCTCTATCCCAGAAACTAGCTCTTAATGAAAGACAACAATTTCATACATTCAATGAATGATTTAGAAGTAGCAGCTTGGAAATCCTTTGTTGCCATTGTGAAAAATTTCTTAGTAAATCAGAAGGCTGAAAATTACGAAGAATTAGTTATAGACCTAGTACACTATCTATCTGACAAGTTTCCTGTAAATCTTGGATCGTATAGCGAAGAACAAGAAGAACGTTCCCATCAAGATTTAAATGTAAGATAGATACCAACCAAGGTCGCTGGAATGAGCATATTATGGCAGATTACTGTTGGAGTATCACACGGGAGAATTCATTCTAATGAACTCCATCGTAGAATATATAAAAAAAGGTACTTCTAACCTGTAAAAATAATTTAATAAAATGTTGAAAAATTCCTGTTTATTACCCCATGAATATGACTAACAAAAAAAGTAAGTTTATTGTCAAAAACCAAGAACTATGTAGGTCAAGGATTGTATTTTTCGCCACAACAACCACAAGTGAATTGACAATTCAAACTGAATAAAAATAAGTAAGAGAGCTATATTCGGCTGTGCCGAATCTTATATACATACCCTTCACCAAATTATACTTTAAAATAAATTTTTTTAAATATTTTTAGGTAAACAAAATTTAATTTTTTTTTAATTGTTTTTTTGAAATTGTTTTTTAATTTTTTTTAAAAAAAGTTTTTTCCAAATTTTTTTTTTTAGTTTTCAAATTTTTTTTTTTGGAAAAAAATGTATGACAAAAATTTTTTGATGAAAAAAAATTCGGGTTAAAAAATATTTTTCCCGATTTTGACCCATTGTAGGTCCAACTTATATATGTTGGTCCAACTTATATCTAATATCTATCATTAGATATCCATATTGTCTATATTAATGACTTAGTAATCCAGATATAGATCAAAAATAGGTCAAAAATCGAGGTTGTCCCGGTTTTTTGCTCATATCTCCATTATTTATGGACCGATTTTGCTGATTTTAAATAGCAAACTTCTCGAAAGCATGTCTGACAGAATTATTGAAGATTTGGATCCCGAAGATATCTGGGGTCTTCAGAAAATTGATTTCAACAGACAGACGGACATGGCTTAATCGACTCCGCTATCTATAAGGATCCAGACTATATATACTTTATAGGGTCGGAAATGAAAAATGTAGAAATTACAAACGGAATGACAAACTTATATATACCCTTCTCACGAAAGTGAAGAAGGGAACAAACAAGGTACAATTATTAGAAAGTATGTTTTCAATTCTAATTTCCCTAAAATGTCAAATACATACAAACTAAAGAAAACTGGAAAAACAATAAAAACAAACGTCAAAAATAAAATAATTTTCAAAATATTTTCAATTTGAATAATATTAAAATTTCTCATATTCAAATTTAATTTTAAATAAATGCTTAAAAAATTAGTGTTAATAAATGTTCTTTTGAACAAAAATATGTGAACTATGTGATATGTAGCAGATAAAATAAAAGGTTGGAGTGATGCATGTGGTGTAAATCTGAAGAAACAATATACAATTTTATTTTGCTTCGTTTCTTTTATTTTTCTAGTTTGACACAA